>NC_070608.1:70371666-70682500 GCF_027172205.1 Podarcis raffonei
GCCTAGGGTGTGGGTCCAATATTATTTTAAACTTTTATTTATCATCTGCTTGTAAATCCACAGTACTCTGTTGCAGTCATCTTCGTCGTCCCCCCCGTCCCCCAGTTAAGATCAAGGGCAAGAACACATGTGTTTGTTTGCAGAATATGCTTCAAAAAATTCTGACTGGTTTCAAGATGAAACGACAGGGAAGTAACTCAGCATGTACTGTGGAATGGAATGCCTGGAGCAGTTTGACAGACCCTTTAAGATGTCATTTTTAAATAAGGAGGTGCTTCGGGTTTTTAAGCTTGCTAGAAACCACTTGGGCACCTAAGATCCTTCAATCACAGCCTTCTGGTCCAGAGCAACTGAGTAGAGGTATTGTTTTGTCTTCACATACAAAATATGCTCCTGCTTTACATTGACAATGCTTTACAAAAAAAGGAAACACACACACACTACTGAAATCATCCATCACGATAACAGAAAGGAAGCAGGATAGTATTCGGACAGCTCTACACCCATTTGTGACATGTCATAAACTTCCAAAAGTGAGTAAAAAAAACAGAACAGCTATATCCTCACAAATAGGTGTAGTAATATACCTGTTTTCTGAAATTTCATTTGAGGGCAATTTGGATGGGAAAAGCAGAAAGATGCTTTGGAAATAGGATAATAAAGGTTAGCCAAAAAGTCTGACTTAATAGGGGACTTTATAGTGATATAAAAACTGCTCTTATTTTGGAGACATTTCTATTGTGCATTTATCAGGAAGCAGCAAGTACTCATTTGCCTTTCATTTACTTTTTAGCTACCTGCCTATTATTCTTTCTTATTTCCTCCCCGTCTCTCTCATTTTCTTGCATCCAACTACATAACCATCCACCCCATTCTTCTCCCTTTTCAAGCTGGTTTATGATACTTACCTCTCCTTTTGTAAAGCCTACTGTCATATCAATTGAGATGTACCTTTCCCAGAACCACCTGAAGCTTCTCAGAGAGATGGAAATGCAACATGAAGTAGGGGCTCTTTTTGAAGATCTACAAAGGAATCTAAGAAGTATGACTGATACTAATTAGAGGCAGGCAACTTTAATACAGCCTGAAGACTCAGGAGTTTCTAGCAGCAAGATAATTGTCTTTCTTCCTACTGTTTCTTTCTTCTTCTCCTGATTACTCTTCATTATGGAAGCAGATAAATAAATGCCAGTGAAGAGATAAAGGCCTCATGTGTAACCGTTTGTTGCAGTCTTGTTGCAACGTGAGAAGATCTCCTCTGTTTGTGAGAATAATAATAATAATAATAATAATAATAATAATAATAATAATAATAATTTATTTATTTATACCCCGCCCATCTGGCTGGGTTTCCCCAGCCACTCTGGGCGGCTTTCAACAAAATATTAAAAATACATTAAAACACCAGTCATTAAAAACTTCCCTAAACAGGGCTGCCTTCAGATGTCTTCTAAATGTCAGATAATTGTTTATTTCTTTAACATCTGATGGGAGGGCATTACACATGGTGGGTGCCACTACCAAGAAGGCCCTCTGCCTGGTCCCCTGTAACTTCGCTTCTCGCAATGAGGGAACTGCCAGAAGGCCCTCGGCACTGGACTTCAGTGTCCGGGCTAGAACAATGGGGGTGGAGGTGCTCCTTCAGGTATACTGGGCTGAGGCCATTTAGGGCTTTAAAGGTCAGCACCAACACTTTGAATTGTGCTCGGAAGCGAGATTGTTGTGGGTTGCTGGATTTGACAGCGTGGCTCTGAATACCAGTGTTGGGAGTTTCAGGTAGGCAGAGTGCTATTGGGTTAATTTCCAGCTTGCAGACATCTCACAGACATCTGGCTGGCCACTGTGAGAGCAAGATGCTAGACTGGATATGCCATTTGCCTGATCCTGCAGGATCATTTTATGTCCCTATGTTGCTGGTGCTGAGCAACAGGGAAAGTGGATGGCCCCATGACAATGCTGACTGAAATGCATCTTGGGTTTTGAATGGACTTTCCCCCTGAGCCAATATCTTTTGTTACGGATGAGGTCCAATTCATAGAGAGATCCATGCTCTTAACCTATGTGCTGGACCGTGGCAAAATCAACCAGAGCATGTGTAAAACAGGCCAGTCAAAAGGCATTTAGAGAGTATCACAGTGTAGAGAAATTAAAAATCACTGAGGTGGCTCTTTGTTTCACTGAAAATGACCTTATTCAGTCACCCTAACATTGCATGTCTTCAGAGTTCTCCAGGTTATCATCATGAGCACATGATAATTAGAAATCTGACACAAGGGTATGTGGACTGTCTGGCTAAAGTAATGAAATGTAAAGCAAAGGGTTATGTAATAGGTAGAAGGCTATGCATCCATGATGTGCAAGGGATGTCAGAAAATTCTGACAGAAACAAGAGTGGAAATTGCCATGTCTGGAACAAAAACCAATCCAACAGGTACATTTCCTTTGCACTGAAATGGAGTGGAATAACAATAATAATGTATTTTACGCAATGAATTACATGTTACATAATTTTGCCACAGCAGAGAGCAAGTTTAGTATCTAGTTGATGGGTTTTTTTTAATGGAAGATGAACTGCAGCAGAAAAGAAACAGGGCGTCATGCCACAATTGCAGAGTGGAATGGAAGATGTTGCCTTCTTACATCCTTAAATGTAGCTCTAACTTCTTCCACATTGACTTCAAATAGTTACTGAGATCAAAGAAAGATCTTGCTATTTGTTCAGCCTCTTGCATGAGGAAATAGTGTTTCTTTGCGCTTTCTGTGGGCAAATATCTAGTTAACTATCATAATATACCTGAGATAAGGAGAAAGGTTTGGATGGACTTAGATCTTTCCTTAGGTTCTATACCACGGGGAGAAAATACTGTGCTCAGCTTACATGTTCACATCAGAAGCATCTACAAACATAGATAAAAATAACTGCAAAGGGATCCAGGTAGGCTGAAATATTTCTGAACATCATTTTGATGGTCCAGAATCTGTAAACCTGTGACATGCTTCACTGTTCTTTTTCATTTGTCTCTATAGTTTAAGCTAGATGTCAAGTTGCTCCTAACTCCCAAAGAGAAAGCTGGGCCAATTCAAATTATTCCTTTGGAGATACTCGAAGAAATTCACTTGACAAGCTAGCCCATTCCCTCCAAATAATCTCAACTTTGCAATGGTTCCCAACCCCATTGTGTGGGGAATATTATTTATATAGTGTAATTTTTGAAAGTAACTAATGGTGGGCACAATAAATTCACAAATAGGGAGCCCACAGGGTAATGCTCATGAAAGGAGATCTCCATACAACTCTATATTTTATTTCGTCTCCTCTCCTAGGCACAAACTCCTTCCTTCCTTCCTTCCTTCCTTCCTTCCTTCCTTCCTTCCTTCCTTCTTCTTCTTAATTTTGTATACTGCCCTTCATCTGAAGATCACTGAGCAGTTCACAACATAAAAATACAAAACACAAAATACATAACAAAAAACAAAGATAAATCAATAACCCCTCTCCTTCAAACACATTTAATAGGCCATAGATTATTTAATCAACCCAAAGGCCTGGTTATAAACTAATGTTTCTGCCTGATGCTTAAAGATAATGTTATGAGTTTGGGATGTTAAGCTAGGTACCAGACCCATCTGATCCCTCTATCTAGCAAGTTTTGGAAGGCTTTTAATTATTGGAATAGTCAGACTAGCCTTCTGGTGAGATGGTAGCCTGGGTGACGAGGCTTTAAAGATGATTAATGGGCTCCGTGAGAGGCAGTAAATATGTGGGTCCCTCTCCCTCCATGGAAAAGGCTAGAGTTTGGAGCAAAGGTAGCAGTGATGTGACCTAAAGGTAAAGCTACAAACTGGAGAGAGAGCCAGGGCAATGTTTGAGAGCACTGTTTGAGTTGAGGCTGTGGCTATGGAAGAAAATTTAGAATACCCAACTTATTGTCAGACTTCTCCCCCTCCCCTCCCGATGGTTTCAAGGAGCTGGGAGGAAACAAGAAAGCTTTTACTTATGATTTATTCAGTCACTGCGGTAACAGGCAAAGAATCCCAGTCTTTCCTCCATAATGAAGTTGCTCACTCTGGTTCCTCCTCCTTTCCCCTTCCCCAACAGCATCGGCCCCTACGGAAGCCTCCCGTTGACAAACACCTCTGCGTACGTTGCTCTTGTACCCTTTAAGATGGTCATGTTTTAGGGGATGGGGGATCCTCTATGCTGTCTAATGAAGCGTTCGCTGGCTATTCTATCTCCCCCCTCACTTCTCCTAACTCCACGTAGCTTGGCTGCTTGCCCATCTCTGCCTCATTATCTCCCTCTTGGCTTGGCTGCAATTCAATGCTGTTTCTCTCTCCCCTGTCAGATACAGGAGAATGGGGAGGTAATCTCCACCATTAAGCCTGCCTCTTCATTCCAGTCCTTGACACCTATTGGCATCAAGCAGGCACCTGCTAATTTTTCCTTTTGTTTATGGAAGCCTATCCAGACATACAGAAGTTGACGTGTGCTTTAATCTGTTCTTATCTTAACTGTTGATTTTAATTAAATTGCAACTTTGACTTTCATAGACAATTTGAACATTTGTTTGTTGACTTTGCAACCCACTTAGCAGTTGTATTAACAATCAGGGGCTATATAAAATTTGCTAAATAAATAATCTATTAGAACTCACCCAGTGAGACAGTGCCACCATGCAATGACTTCTGAATTTTTATTTATTTACCGTATTGGCCCGAATATAAGCCGCACCCGAATATAAGCCATAACTTTAAAAAATCAAGGGGGAAAGGGGGGGAGACAATAACCGAATATAAGCCGCTCCCTTAAAATTCTGCAGGCACTCACGCTCCCAGGTTGCTTCCTGGGGCGGGGGGAGCCGTACTGCTTTGCTGGTAGCCTTTTCCCCCTCCCCTCTTTCTCACGGCTCTGGGGAGGCTCGGGAGCAACGGGCAGAATGGGCACCGTTGTCCTGCCCCCCCTACAGCCCTGTGGTGGCATCCTGGGCAGGAGGGATGGCGCTCTTCATTCCGGCCTTGGAAGGCAAGGCAGGGCCACAGACCTAGAGCAGCTGTTTCAGCAGTGATGTCGTAAGGTCATGAATAAAAGCTGCACTTTAACTTTTCACGGTTGGAATTTGGGGGGGGGGGGAGTGTGGCTTATATTCAGGCCAATACGGTATTTATTTATTAAGTTTGTATACCACCCTTCAACCAAAGTTCTCAGGGCAGTTCACAGCATAAAAATACAAAATACATAACAAAAGCAACAAGGAGAAAGCAGTAGTACCAGTAGCTTCTGCTGGCAGAGACAGGGAAACTGTTCCAATAGACTATGGGTCAGCAATCTAAGGTCCACGGGCCAGATCAGGCCCGATTGCCTTCTAGATCCGACCCACGGAGAGTCCAGGCATCACCGTGTGGATCACCAGCATGTGGATCACCAGTGCACACGTTCTTTCCCTCTCCCTCACACGGCGGCACTTTTCTCCTCAGTGACGGAGCAATCTTGTCCCATGCCTGGTGCTGTCAACAGCGGGAGTCTGCTCGCCCGCCTGCTCGCCTCAGCAGCGTGGCCCTGTGAAGGGGGCGTGCGATGCTGGCTGCTGGCTACTCCTGCTCCTTCTCCCTCTCCCTCAGTCTGCCCTTCCTCCCTTCTCCGCACTGCTTCCTCGCACACTTTCTTCGTCACCGCCTGCCTGCCTGCCTCTGTCCTTCATTCCACCCATGGCATTCAGGTGAGCTGTTGCGGTGGCCACGGCTGCTGCTTGTAGGTTGGCAGATGGCTCTGTCTTTGTTAAGTTGTCAGACGACATATCAGACGACACAGCGATTCTTCAAACAGCTCTTGTTTATTCACAGGCCAGAACAGAACTGAACTGAAGGGTTCAGCCAGCCTGCTTATATAGAGCTCCACCACAATGCAACAGTAGCAACTTCCTGTAACTAGCCAATCACTGAACGTCACTTTCAATCCCTTATTTGCATATGTGGACCTGAGTGGAAACTATCTACAGTATCCCCCTGCTGGCCCAGGGTGAGAACTTCAGTACATAGCAGTCTTCTTCTCTCGGGAAGCAGCAGCGGCAGGTGGTGGGTAAAAGCTCTGTCAACGTCCCGGTTCCCCCACCTCTGACCGTGGTTCCTTCACCAGGGCTGCTGCTTCTTTCTTTGCCAGCCAATCCAGCCTCCTACCCCGCCATGGCACTTGGCTGGCTGGAGAAGCCCAACTGTGGCTATTGGGATGACAACTGGGACAGGTAAAGCGAAGCATCTTCAGGCCTCTTGGGGGTGGGCGAAAATTGTTACTCCCCCCTGAAAAAAATATAGTCCAGCCCCCCACAAGGTCTGAGGGACAGTGGACCGGCCCCCGCTGAAAAAGTTTGCTGATCTCTGCAATTGATGATGGTGAACATTTTTTTCAGGATGCTGAAAATGGTACCTTCTATGGGGAAATCAAAGGATGACAGGAGATTTTGGAAAGTCAAAAGAAAGTGCTTTTCCATACAGCACAGTTAAAATATGGAATTTGCTATCTCAAGACGAGATGATAGATACCAACCCAGATGACTTTAAAAGGGGGTTAGACAAATTTGTGGAGGATAAGGTTATTTTTTAAAATAAATAAATAAATGGTACTTTTTAAAGCAAAATATGGACCACAAGTTTCCGTGTATGTTGTTTACAATATTTCGTCACATCTTCATAGCTCGCAACCATTCTCCAGAAATCAGAAAATAAGCCTACCAAGAGCTGACCAGAGAAGAAAGAGATGTGTGTTTTTTTAAGTGTGGTGACACAAACTTATTTGTCAGAGATCAAATCTCCTGTGTGCAGACTGATGCAGCTTTTATTTTGAGACTTTGATAATAACATCAAATTGGTGCACTGGGGTGCACCAAAACAGCAAAGACACTTTAAAAAGTACAGCACAAGAGGAGGGATAAAGGCCTTGAGAAACTTGCTGCTTTCACAGTTAGCTTAAAGACAAAATGTGGAACATTTTTTCCAAGACATATTGCTGAGTCTGGACTCTATCCAACATAATGCAGTAAGAGAGGTAAATTGTGGTAGGAACAATACTGCTGACATTCTCTTTCTCTCTCTTTCTCTCTTCTATTTCCCCTGCAAACTTCTAAAGCTATTTTGTTCTTCTGTGTACTTCTCACAGTGCTTGGAGGATTAATATTATCCTGTAAACTCATCACATACCTTGTATAAATAAAGGAAATGCCTTAGTCTAGTTAAAGCTAAGAAAGGTAAAGGACCCCTGGACAATTAAGTCCAGTCAAAGGTGACTATGGGGTGCAGATTCATCTTGCTTCAGGGCGAGGGAGCCAGCACTTGTCCACAGACAGCTTTCCAGGTCATGTGGCCAGCAGGACTAATCTGCTTTTGGTGCAATGGGACACCGTGATGAGTGACAGAGTGCATGGAAACTCTGTTTACCTTCCCACTGCAGAGATACCTATTCATCTACTTGCACTGGCATGCTTTTGAACTGCTAGGTTGGCAGGAGCTGGGACAGAGCAATGGGAGCTCACCCCATCATGGGGATTTCAACTGCCAACCTTCCAATCAGCAAGCCCAAGAGGCTCAGTTGTTTAGACCACAGTGCCACCTGCTCCCACCTTAGCCTAAGGCCCCATCAGCACTATACCTCAAAAGCAATGTCATACCATGTTAAACAGCCATGGTTTCCCCCAGATCATCTTGGGAACTGTAGTTTGTTGAGAATGCTGCCGGTTGTTAGGAAACCTCTATTGCCCTCACATACAATTGCCAGAATTCCCTGGGGAGAATGATTTATTCTTAAAGTACTCTGGAAATGGTAGCTCTGTAGGCATCTCAGCCCCATAATGATGGGAATCAAAGCTCCTATCTTCTGCATATAATTAAAAAAATGTGCAGGGTAGGGTCACTGTCCTATTTCTTGATCCAAGGACGTATGTTTGAAGGATAGAATCATTTGAAACAAACAGATCCCATATATATTATTCTGTGAAGCGCCACAAAAATCAATGGAATCATCATCAACAAAAAAGGGAACTTTCTCAAATATGTGTAAACCAGTGGAATTGAACTCTGATTAATCAATCTGTGAGCTAAATGTTCCTTAAATCTTTTAGGGATTTTGAGATTTTTTCTCTCTCTAATATATTTCAGAGAAGTCTCAATCACCAAGAAGACAGTCTGAAGGACATAATTATACTAGGTTGGAGTTGTAGTTAATCACTTTTTAAAGAGTGAAGAGGGCTTGATGGATTTCTTTTAATTAAGCTTTGCAAATGACTTGGAGGAAAATATAAATAGCTCTTGCAACTTTCTTTATATTTTGCTGTAGTTTTCTACAGGAGGCTGAACATTCCTGAAATACAGCATTACGATTACAGAAATGGCATACTATGTACAAGTTTTTAATGTCAGAGTCTTTCAGAAATTTGAAGTGCACATTGCACCATCCCTACCAAGATGATCTCCGTATCAACCACTTTCTCATAAATATGTTCAATGGAAAAATATACCATGCTGAACAAAATATCACAAACAATAGTGCACATCCACTTGCAGCTCACCTTATCTAGTATTTGGTGCCCTACAATCATCATCATCATCATCATCATCATCATCATCATCATCATCATTATCTAGAGATGAACCAGAAAATGTCCATGTTTGTCTCTCACAACTAAGTGTGTAGATACCTGTCAACAGATTGGTTATTAGGTAAGATCAGAAATGCACACAACTGATTTGTTGTTGTTGTTGTTTAGTCGATTAGTCGTGTCCGACTCTTCGTGTGGTTGTATGAATCCGTCCCAAAGCCACTCATAAAGTTGATTGTTTGATGTGTACAGAGTTGTGAATGCATATTTATTGGCCTCAACTTGATGGGTTACAAACTGGCAAACCAATCTAAAATTTTTCCCAATAGTAAAAGTTAATATATCCCCCAAATAAAACTATTCATCACCTGCTATGGAGATCCATCTTGACAGGGCTGAGATGCAGTCTGACCGTTAACTGTTTCTGGCTTTACCAAGACTTAAAGCATATCCTCTTTGTGACATCACACATGACATCAGAATGGCATGTTTGCATTCAACCTAAACTATCTCCATGCCAACAGCAATGGCCAGTAAACTTCTGCAGCCAAGTAACCATCAGCCTGACTACCCAGTTGTTCAGATCTAGACTATTGGATGTTTAATTTTTGCTCTCATAATCAAAGCCTGGAGAAGAGCTGTGTATATTCTGAAAACCTGCTTCCACTGTTAAAGAAAACTAATTGTCAGGGCCTGGGCAGAGGAGGAATGGTGGAGACCTCCCCATCCTGACAATTCCAGGGAGGAAGAGGAAGATAGTATAGATTTACAATAGGGGGTTGAGGGAGGTAGCAGCTCAGAGGCAGATGAGGGGAAAAGTTGGGAAATCATGGATGAGCCAGAACAACACTGGGCTGACACGTTGTCATTAGAAAGCATTCCAGCCCCTCCATCTCTCAGAACCTGGCCTTAAAAGTAGGAGAGCAAAGAGCTCAAAGGCAGAGAGCATCCGTGGAAGAGACGAATGAAGAAGTGAGAGAGATAGGGGGTGGAGATTCACTTGGGACACCACCGTTATCCAAAAGGCTGGGTTCTATAGCCTCTCTCTGTAAAGACTGAAATAAAAAAGAAGCTTTTCCTTGTCTTTATGCTTTCCTGGGCAACCAGCCGGGAGCTGCTGACAGCATCCTGACATGGAGTTGAGTAGCATCTGGAAGGCCAAAGACTTCCTCATCCTTGGTGTAGGGAGAGAATGATTGAACTGGACTCTAGATGGTTTGAGGTATATAACATCAAAGGGGTTTGGGTTCAACGGGGCACAAGCCCCCAACCTAAAGTGTTTAGTGTATCTCCAAACACTTTAGTGAAACATTTACACACATCCCGCCCAAATAAAACTCACAAAGATACTATAGGGGGGAAAAAGTTTAATACATTTTTTAAAATGACCTCTTGGTATTAATGGTATTTCCATGCTCTCCCATAAGCAACAATTATCTACTAGAATGTGAAATGGACTATTTTGTACTATTGGTTTTGTTGTTGTTTAGTCGTTTAGTCTTGTCCGACTCTTCATGACCCCATGGACCAGAGCATGGCAGGCACTCCTGTCTTCCACTGCCTCCCACAGCTTGGTCAAACTCATGCTGGTAGCTTCGAGAACACCGTCCAACCATCTCATCCTCTGTCGTCCTCTTCTCCTTGTGCCCTCAATATTTCCCAACATCAGGGTCTTTTCCAGGGAGTCTTCTCTTCTTATGAGATGGCCAAAGTATTGGATCCTCAGCTTCAGGATCTGTCCTTCCAGTGAGCACTCAGGGCTGATTTCCTTCTGAATGGATAGGTTTGATCTTCTTGCTGTCCATGGGACTCTCAAGAGTCTCCTCCAGCACCATAATTCAAAAGCATCAATTCTTTGGTGATCAGCCTTCTTTATGGTCCAGCTCTCACTTCCATACATCACTACTGGGAAAACCATAGCATTAACTATATGGACCTTTGTCAGCAAGGTGATGTTTCTGCTTTTTAAGATGCTGTCTAACTGATTAGAACCACTCAAATTTGATTTACAAAAATATTGGCTATCTTAGATTATTAAATAATCTCCTAGCCATGATGGCTATGATGATGGCTTCCCACAGGCATCTGGTTGGCCACTGTAAGAACATGATGCTGGACTAAATGGGCCATTGGCTTGATCCAGCAGGCTCATAATTATGTAGGCTTTTGTACTTAGTACTTTTGCTTCACGTGCACTGAAAAATATATTACATGGTGAAATGTTGGTCCTCATGAATGCCGTCAATTGGTACCACAGCTCAGTGGCATGCAAGAAGTCCCAGTTTCTGTCCCTGGCATCTGCATTTACAAGAGACCCAGAGAGTAGGTGATATAAAAAGCTCCCATCTGAAGCGCCAAAGAGGTTCTGCCACTCAGAGTGGACAGGGCTAAATGAAAAAAATAGCTTGAGCTATGACTGCTTCCTATAACCAGATTGACCTAATAGATACCCTCCAACATTTCTCTGATGAAAATAGGGACGTCCTATTCTATGATAATGGGATGCGGGTGGCGCTGTGGGTAAAACCTCAGTGCCTAGGACTTGCCGATCGTATGGTCGGCGGTTTGAATCCCCGCGGCGGGGTGAGCTCCCGTCGTTCGGTCCCAGCTCCTGCCCACCTAGCAGTTCGAAAGCACTCTTAAGTGCAAGTAGATAAATAGGGACCGCTTTATAGTGGGAAGGTAAACGGCGTTTCCGTGTGCTGCGCTGGTGCTGGCTCGCCAGCTGCAGCTTCGTCACGCTGGCCACGTGACCTGGAAGTGTCTTCGGATGGCACCGGCTCACAGCCTCTAGAGCGAGATGAGCATGCAACCCTAGAGTCGGACACGACTGGCCCGCACGGGCAGGGGTACCTTTACCTTATTCTATGCTAATAATAATAATAATAATAATAATAATAATAATAATTATTATTATTATTATTATTATTATTATTATTATTATTATTATTATTTTATTCATACCCCACCCATCTAACTGTGTTGCCCCAGCCACTCTGGGCAGCTTCCAACATATATAAAATAAAGCATTAAACATTTTTTAAAAACTTCTTATTCAGGGCTGCCTTCAGATGTCTTCTAAAGGTTGCATAGTTACGTATCTCATTGGCTCAGGAGTCACATAACTCTATACCCTCTGATGAAAATAGAGATATCCAAAGGAAAAGCAGGATATTCTGGGATCAAATCAGAAACCAATATGGCTTCTGTAATTCTTGGACTGTCCCTGAAAAATGGGACACTTGTAGGATCTGCTAACAAGTCCCTTTAACAGTAGCAATGCAAGGCCTTCCACTTGTGTGACGGGCTATCCTTCTCTCTTCTTCCCACATTCCTTTCCCTCCAAATTGGCTTGATAGGAGACTCCCCACCCCACCCCAGAACAGTGCAGTAGGGAGAGGCAGGATTGATTGTTCCCCATTTTATTCCTATTTTGCTCTCCATTTGTCTTCATGGCATGCACTGCAAATGTGATTTAATTTGAAGATAATTTTACTGGACCAAGAGAGAAAGTCATCGTTCTATTTTGCCAGCATATTATATCGCCGATCCATTTTGGAATGAAGTCGGAATCCTCCCAGGGTGGCAGCAAGCAGGGACTCAAATATTCCTGGGAGTGACCTGTAAAGTAGGAAAGGGGATCCAAAAATAGTGATTTACATTGGAATGGGAAGGACTAGGAGTAAGCTAATGGCAATAATTTGAAGAGCTAACGAAAGCTAACAGCTCATTATCAGCTAATGATAGCCATTATAAAATACGCAAATGGAGATAAAGGTCTTAACATGGTCTTAACCTTTGGACTTTGGATAGACTTGGCATTGTAAATTCATCCAGGCATGTTAGCTGTGAAATAAGTGAGAATTTGCACTCTTCTGGCATTTCAAAGTCGCTTCTTACCAGGAAACAAGTGTAAGAACGTAAGAAGTGAGCCCTATTGGATCATATCTAAGCCTCATCTCGTCCAACATCCTATTCCCACACTGGCCAACCCAATGCTCATGGGAAACCCACAAGCAACAGAACCATCTCCACTTGTGATTCCCAGCAGCAGGTATTCAGAGGCAAAGGTTAAGGTAAAGGACCTGTGGATGGTTAAGTCCAGTCAAAGGTGACTATGGGGTTGCGACGCTCATCTTGTTTTCAGGCCGAGGGAGCTGGCGTTTCTCCACTGACAGCTTTCTGGGTCATGTGGCCAGCATGACTAAACCGCTTCTGGAACAATGGAACACAGTGACGGAAGTCAGAGCGCAAGCAAACACCGTTTACCTTCCTGCCGCAGCAGTGCCTATTTATCTACTTGCACTGGCGTGCTTTCGAACTACTAGGTTGGCAGGAGCTGGGACAGAGCATCGGGAGCTCACCCTGTCATGGGGATTCGAACCGCTGACCTTCCAATTGGCAATCCCAAGAGGCTCAGTAGTTTAGACCACAGCGCCACCTGCAGCCCCTATTCAGAGGCATACTGCCTCAAACAGTAGATAGAGTTATAACATGGCTGTCATGGCTAGCAGCCATTGATAAGATTGTCCTCCATCAGAGGTGGATTTAGAGAAGTGTGATTGGTTCAATCTCACTGGGCACAGGCAGATCCCTAGGGGCTCCACAGGGGATGCCACAGCTATGATTTAGAATGGAGAGTGAGAGTCGGGGGGTGCCAAATTCTGGCACTGCACAGGGTGCCACTGGAAACTGAGGCCCTGCCTCCATGAATTTGTATAATCCTCTTTCAAGCCAAGCTGTTGGTCATCACAACCTCTTGGGGGAGCAGATTCTAAAGTTTTAACTATGCACTACATGGAGTATTTTGTCTGTCCTGAATCTTCCATTATTTAGTTTCAGTGGATGGTGCCAAGTTCCAGTATTATGATAAAGCCTCCTGTGGATGTAAAAGATAATGATTCTGGCATCTACATATTGCTCCCACTTTCCTTATAATGCCCATAAATGGGATTTCCCTATAAAATGTAGTATAAACACCGACAACTGGGAAACACTGGCCTGCGAGAGCTCCAGCTGGAGAACAGCCTTTACCAAAGGTGTCATGGGCTTTGAAGACACTCACACTCAGGATGCAAGGGAGAAACATGCTATGAGGAAGGCATGCTTGGCAAATCCACACCATGATCAACTTCCGCCCGGGAACCAATGTCCCCCCTGTGGAAGGATGTGTGGGTCCAGAATTGGCCTCCACAGTCACTTATGGACTCATTGTTAAAACCGTGTTTATGGAAGGCAATCTTACTTGGCTACAAGTGATCGTCAAAGAAGAAGAAGATTGCATTGTATTATTTTCTTCTTAGGACGACAGGGCACCTGCTGAAAGCAGCAGCCCAGCAGCCAGTTCTACTTTCTCCTCCCAGAACATTTAGTTAGGTAAACTCACAGTGTGATGGGATTGGGTCGTGTGCTCCTCTGCCCCAGCAGCAATGCATAATAGAAACATGGCCTGAAGGGGGACACAAAATGCTATGCAATCACATCACATGGTATTATTGGGAGAAAAGGGGGAAAACTGGTAAGTACCTTGAACAAAGTTTCTCAGATCAAAACCTTAGTACTCTATCCACACACAAAATCTTGTAGCAACTAATAGATATACTGGCCTAGCTGCATGGCTAAATGTGGTAGAATGAAAAAGGAGAAATATGACTCGAGGATGCCAAAACCATGATCGGTGTTATTGTTCAGTACAACTGACACATTTTGGTACAATTGCCTTTATGTAGGCCTTATTCTCGTATGTGATTGCAAACTTGCAGAGCAAAAGTTCTCATTTTGGCCTTGCCGGCACTTGATCATAGGTCCATCCTGTCCTGTTGTGTGCTGTTCCATCCCACTGTACACATTTTCCACTCACACTTTTTACATTAATATTTTAAAGCAAATAATATGCTGTTTATTTTTTTTATATACCGACCCCTCTCGCTCTCCAGGCTTCAGGAAGCTATCCGCAAGCCTTGGGAGCCTGCGGGAGTTCCCGCCGGGCTCCCAAGGCTTGCGGATAGCAGCCTGTTCTGGGGGCTGGGGTTGGGGCAAGCTCGGGCTTCCCCCACCCCAGCCCCGTGCCTGGGGGGAAAATATTTTTTTTCTTTATTCCCCCCCCCAAAAAAAACTAGGTGCGCCCTATGGGCGAGTGCGCCCTATAGGGTGAAAAATACGGTATTTGCCAAATATCATTCAGATGAAGTTCTGAACTAAACCGTGAATTAAAGTGAACCAAACTCAGGGTAAACATGAACTTGAATTAGTTCCTTTTTTAAATATTTAAAGAAGAATTGTAAAGTGGTCAAGACACTAGCAGGATTGACATAATACCTCCAATGTATAATAGTACTAATATGAGAATGATGTGCGTGATGGAAAGAGGATAAATATACCAGTTGTGGGGAGGGAGGGGGGTTGCGACTTGGCAGAGTCAAAGGGAATGTATGGTGCTATTACAATTTGTTGGAAAAGAATATGTAAGGAAAACAATAAAAATTCACTTGGGGAAAAAAGAATTAGTTCCTTTTTCGATGTGTCAAACTTGAAATAGTTGCTTTTGAAAACAGACTTTTGAAGCTCTGAATAGGACTACCTTTAATATTGTGGTTGTGTGATTTGAGGATCACTGCTTCTAGGCACTTCTATTCTCCTATTTGTTCAGGTCAATTTATTGGCTGGTCAATCATCTGCAGCATCGAATAGATGGGAATTCTAATATAATAGCATCAGATCCAAGGCTTGGTTAATTAGGGCATCCTGGTTATGTTTTGACATTAGCAGAGTTTTCCGAAAATTAGAAATCCAAACAATCTATATGAATGCTAACTGAATGAACCAGATTCCCCTCCCCAGCCCTTAGGCCACAAAGAAAGTAACTCACAATGACTTCACTGAATAAGAACCCTTCTTGTCATTACTTTCATGTGCTGCTTGCAAAAGACAGTTGAGAGGATGCAGCTATGACCGAAAGACACATTTGTATTGAATGTGATTATGGCATTGTCAAAAATATGGTCTCAGTGATTAATTTGTCAGACTGCTAAAAACACATTAAATAAGAACCTGGGACCATAATGAGCAGAGATTGCCAACATCCAAGCTAGCGCATTATGGATTTTTTTTTGGGGGGGTTAGGATTTCCTTCCAATAAATTATTGATTGCCTGCTAACCGATTGCTTCTTGTTTTGCTGGAGACAAAATCCTTCAATATTTCTTAATAGCTTGTTGCTGTTGTTTTTATACATCTGATGAACATATTTTCTTATTAGCATGGGATAAAAGACTGCCAGGAAATATACAGGGGTCATTATTAAACTGTGTAATCCTGATTGATTGGGAGGTTTCATCCTTTCTGGGAAGCATAGCATCAGAGAGATTCATCTCGTATTAGATCTTGTCTGCTCCATTAGACTGAGGGACCATTTTTAGCCTTGGCTTTAGCAGTACAGAATTAGCTGAATGGCAGCTTCTTTCTCTGCTGCCTGGTAATGTTGTAAGTCTGTGATCTTGGGAGAGGAGCCTGTTACAGTGTGACTCCAGTTTCTGACAGGAGGAATACTGTGGAGAACATAGGGCTGGACAGATTGCCAATTTATTCTCTCTGTCAGTTCATTCATAAGTCTGTCCCATGCCCACATTAAACGTTTGTATTTAAATATGTATTTTTTTATATCTCAGTCTATGAATTTCCAAATGTACTTTATGTGGCTAAATATTTTATGTATTTAGATATGTTAAATCTGCGTTTCTAAATGTATTATTTCCCAAAGGCTGCATTTTGGACACAGTGTGGTGCCTAGCTCAGAGAAGTGGAAGAGCAGGGTGATGGTTAAGTTTCTAGTCTGTGTATTTGTCCAGGACAGAGCCTCATCTGTCCTGGACAAATACATAGAGCTAGCAGTGTATTTGTCCAGGACAGATAAGGTGGGGTGAAACACTCACCTCAGGTGGTGGAAGTGCAAGAGGTGGGAACCCACCTGCCCCACCATTTCCACACCTTGCAGAATGCCTCCCCCATCTCACTGAGTTCAGCAAGACGGGGAACTTTCCAGTGGAATTGTGTGATGGGAGAGGGCACAGAGAGGGCAGAGGGCACCATGTTCCCACTTTGCAAATTGGGATGGGCCACTTCTGGTCAAGGATTTATGAATTAAGTTTCTTCATTTTAATATGCAGCCTAAATGGAATTCTCTTAGAAGAAACCAATGTGGGGACTTCCGTCATGCGAATTCCACCATTACTGGGCAGCTTGAGAAAAGGCCATGGCTAGGAATGGAGAAGAAACTGGATTCCGTTTGCATTTAAAACCAAACATACCTAAGTCACTCTTCTCTGATTTTTGCACTGCAGTTCTGCAGCTAAGTAACGTGGACAAAAATGCATATACTAGGCTAAAGTGGGCACAAAGACTCACACATCATAAATAAAGGACATTAAAATACATTATACCAGGGGAAGTTGTTTTGGGAAAATGTGTGTGTTAGGAGAAATTCACAACTAAAATGTGGAAGAATTTTCATGGGGGCGTCTTTTTAAAAACGGAAACTCTTGTTTGAAGCATGGAGAACTGAATTTAGGATTGGAAAAAAATGAGAAGCTGAGATAAACCAAAGTTGACCAATTCCTTGCCATAGTATAGCAGCACTTACACCAAAATCTGAAATCCACTAAAAGAAAGATAAATTTTCAACAGAAGTAAAAAAGAAATATACAGTGGTACCTCGGGTTACATACGCTTCAGTTACAGATGCTTCAGGTTACAGACCTCGCTAACCCGGAAATAGTACCTCGGGTTAAGAACTTTGCTTCAGGATGAGAACAGAAATTGTGCTCCAGCGGCACGGCAGCAGCAGGAGACCCCACTAGCTAAAGTGGTGCTTCAGGTTAAGAACAGACCTCCGGAATGAATTAAGTACTTAACCCAAAGAATATATATGTGTGTGTGTGTGTGTGTGTGTGTATATATATATATATATATATATATATATATATATATATGACTGTACAACCTTAGTCCAAAATCATGCTACAGTCATATGCACACTTTCCTGAGAGTAAGCCCTAGTCCCCACACAGCATAAACACACACAGAATTGCAGTATTTGCATTAGGTAGCTATGACTGCATACAGAAGGACCGTGAACCTTTAATAACTTCTTTCACAGTAGTGTGGATTTTATTACTTTTCGTTTGGTTTTTGCAAGGTGCCCTGGGACTCTTTTTAATATTTAAACATCCATATAGTCCAAATACAGCATTTCTGTGATCCACAACGGAGTGTGAGTGTGTTTTGGAAGAAACTATGCAGAGAGCCAAAAATGGCTTGGTGTTTTTCTTTGCAGTATTTTTGGATGCCAAAGAAACAAGCGGCTTTTAAGACAGATCGGCAGCTTGGCTTTTTGGCAACGGGATAAGATTTTGAAGGAAATGAATAACAGTGTTCTGCATTCATGTCCAGGAAGGTAGTTTCATACAGAGGGAACAGTAAGGATGAGTGGACAGAGTAACCTAAGACAGCAGGGAACCCAGTGCTTGAAGGGGTGTTTGGGATGGGATCGGAAATTATCATACTTAGAAGTATAGAATCATAGAACTGAAGAGTTGGAAGAGGCTTCAAGGGTTCCAATGAAGGAATCTCAACTAAAGCATCCATGACAGATGGCCACCAAACCTTTGCTTAAAAACCTCCAATGAAGGAGAGTCTACTACCTTCTGAGGGAGTCTGACCCGCTGTTGAACAGCTCTTACCATCAGAAAGGTCTTCCTCAGGTTTAGTTGGAATTTCCTTTGCGTGTTAAGATCCCCAGGAGCTTCCCAATAAATAAAGACACAATTGACACGGAATTTAGTTTTAGGTTATTGGCATAATTTTGGCCACAACTTTATTGATTACAGATAGTGAGTGGTTTGTTTAGGCATTGGTTCCTGACTAGCTGCACCTGACCTCAGCAAGGCAGCACTGACGACTGGGCCCCACCATAACGTCAGTACAGGTAAACACCGTGAGGGAGCAATGGTCCAGAATCAGACTCAAACTCACCCCAAATGCTCCCAGGGACTCTTGCGTGGCCCTACCCCCCGAAAGGGGTCAACAAAAGCATGGCGAATCGCTGGATTCCTTTAACATAATACTTTTGCGCATTGGAGGGGACAGGTGCTTCAGACCACCTTGAACCAATGCCTAAACGCCAAAGCTTACAAAGTTGTGACAATTTGCTACGTGGTAGGCAAAACCCAAGTGGCATCGGCCAATCAGCCAAATGGGAAAATTCCTACCGGGCCCCTGTCCCAAAAACAGACGACTCATGATGGCATAGCAAGGTCATAGCTAGAGCCTAAGTATAGGGAGGGTGGGTGGGTGATCCGATGCACAAGGTGAAAAGAGGAAGCTCAATGCAATGTGCAGCAGAATATAAAGGTCCCTCAGTTAACACAAAAAAATTCCCCACTGGCCAGATCTGCCAAGCAACTGAGGGACCACCAATCGGGTTGTTGTGGCTATCCAATTGCTCCCACCCACTCAAACAGTGAGGTCAGTCCTAATGATCTCACTGCAAGACCTGCCCTCTGTGAGGAGGTCTCGATTTCTTGTGACATGAAGCCATTGGCTCAGTATACTACACGTCAGTGGCATTGTACAGGTTGGGATGAATCCACACCATGTATTTAATGCACATTCAAAGCACATGACTTCCTGTAAACTTCCTGTAAAGCACATGTCTTCCTGGAAACTGTACTTTCCTCCTCAACACCCTTAAAATATAGTCATGTGCTTGAAATATGTGTTGGATATGTTTTTAATGTTTCATGTGGATCTTGTTTTTGGTGTCTAATTAAAGCTTTTTTGCTTAGGTAAAATGCCATTTTATCATGTCTGCTTGTTTTTAAAAATGTTTATTTTATCTATATTTAAATAAACAGGGTAACGGAATCCCAGTTTAGATATATTTTTCTCTCGTGTGAAAAGGAAGAAAGCAGAACCACTCTCACTAGCTACATTTCCTCCCTTAAATCTATGCTGCTCCACACATCAGTAAGCAAACATCTGTAGCAAGGAGTACAGCTCCTTGTGCAATTAGAACCCTGCACATTGTCATGACCAGGAATTCTGAGATGCAAAGTAGATCCAGGCACCAGCACCTGCCTCTCATCCCCTGGACTCCAAAGAGACACCTCCGTCATCAGATTCCAATGACTAGACCGCAGACTCCTCAGAAGGTCAAGAAAGACCTCACCACAAGAAGAGTAACCACAGCCAGAACTTCAAATGTCTGTGATAAGTGGGAAAGAAATATTCCAGGAAGAGGCTTGCATTTTGTAGGTCCTTCAAACCAGAGTTATCTCCTGTTAGTCTGTGGGCTAGTCTACACATGCATACTCCTAAGCTGATGAGGGCATTATCTTTAGGAGACTTTCATATGTCCATGAACTAACACAGATCAAATACCATGGGGGGGGGTCATATGTACCATTTCACAGCACTACACTTTTCTGTGGAAGCTGGGGTCAAAGGTCAAAGTAGGGGAGCCAATGGGGAAGTAGATGAGAAAACATGCAGTTGTCTGTTGCTTCCTTTTCCCACACCACCCTCTCTACTCTAAAATGTGCTATGAGACCTGACAGAGGCTTAGATCCACTGCCAACAAGAGTGACAGAGGTGATTGATTGGTAACATCAAAGAAAGACCCTGTAGAGGAAGTGTGGGAGGCAAACGGATGAAGGATGGTGACCTTGGAAATTATATTTTGAACTGGAAAGAAACAGGCATAGTTTACGACTGGCCCAAAAAGATTCCCATTATTCTGCCTCCTTGAGGGGGCAAAAGGGTGGAGGTAGAGTCAAGCAAGTCAACAATACTCAACCAGCAGGCTACATTTGTGTTGGTGTGTCACAAGTCTGGCAAGAATGATTTGAACCCATCAGTTTGTTTTTTATTTGATTGTGATAATGTCTGGAACCAGTCTGGCCGTTCCTCTGCTGAAACATCTAGCAATTCATAAGCTCAATGAAAATCCCTTTAGCACTACTTAGTTGAGTCAAACTGTGACTAGTACAGAGTAAAGCTATTGATTCGACTTTAAAGCTCAGAGGGGGAAAGTCTTGTTAGAATGCTAATGGTATTTCAATAGGTCAGCAAATGGAGGGAAACCGTGGAAGGGAGACGTGTAATCCTCACAGCTTCCCCACCAATGGTTGGCCCATTAGCTTCAACCAGAGCATTCCTTTGGCGCTCTTTGATGATTGGACATGCATGTCAATAACTTTTAACAATGGCAATTTGTTTCGAGGTTGAAAACTTCAAATCAATCAAATGTGCATGCAAATAGCTCTATTAAATCTAATCTGGATTGCAGAAAGAGGATGCTTAAGGAGATAATGAAAATTGAAGCTTCTCTTTAATTATCTCTATAAAGTCTTTTGCCATCAGCATAAAAATGCAGTTAATGCTTTTTGAGTAACAATCAACTATTTAAACAAAGACAGTAATTCTACAGTTCTTGTCCAATTTATGGCCACAGATCACAAAGGTACTTAAGCACACACCTCACTATGAGCACAAGAATAGCTACATTGACGGCCTCTGGAATGACTGCTTCCTTTAACTCTGGGCTTCTATGTTTCAATGTGATGTGCAGTCTCCTGCAGTAGTAATTGCTTTCCCCTTTCTTTCCATCCTCATCACAGAAAGCATTTTCCCCCCAGCTATTAGCGTGATGGACAATCTTCACAATTTGGAATGATGCAGTCATGGCTTATTTAGCTTGCAATCTCAGTAGGGACAGAGTGCCAGTTTGACAAAAAGCAATGCAGAATCACCTGATCTGCACCATCTCAACCAGTTCACGGATCAGATTAGGTTCTACTCTTGAATCTGCACTTTGATTGATCTCCATCTTATCATATTCATCTCATAAAATGTGTCTCCTCTGCATTGCTTTTTTAAAAAGTAATGAGCACGTGATCTGGGAACTTAAGTTTTAGGAGAAGCCAGCAACAGGAGTGGTGTAAGTCAAACTATATTTTAAAGGCTTGCATTCCCTCAGACAGGCATGGGCCAGATCAGCTAGCAGCACCCTTTCTTTGCAATGGAATTTGGATCTGTTGTAACTTTGTGTTGGCTTAATTTATGCCTGCTTTCTGCATGTGGGGACCCCGAGACCACCCCCTTGTTGATGAATAAGACACAAGGACACAGATATTAGGTTAATGTTATTGGACAAATTTAGGCCACAACTTTATTGGTTACAGAATGTGAGTGGTATTGGCTTAGGCAAACAAGGAAGTGAGCCAAAAGGAAGCTCTCCAGCTCTATTTAAATGGGGCTCGGCCATGCCCCCCCCCAGCCAGCGGATTGGCTGGCAGGTGAATGACATGGCTGGGAACCTCCGGGGTACATGGGACTTCGTCCCCTCACCCCCGGAGGGAAGTGCGTGGCCACGTGGTCCACCACAACTCCTCCCCACTGGGAAGTGGAGTGGATTTCCAAGCCAGGTTCTTGTGTTCAGGAATGCTCCCTTAGAGCATAACAGATACCTAGGAAAGGTAAGGTAGAATCACTCTGGGTTCACCCTTGCTGTTGAGCTGCCTTTACAGCATCAACAATACATTGTCACCAATACATATCATTGCTGCCTGTTCTGTTATAGAGAGAACTATGAGTGTACAGAAACAATTATTCACCCTGCTCTTTCTGTGGTTTGTACCTTCCACAGTTCTGTCGGCACCAGGTCCGCTCACGTTTTTGGGTGGGCGGTGTTGCAGCCAGGCGGCAGGGCCCCTGCAGTGAACCGGTGCGGGGTGGGTGGAGATTGACGAGGCTGCATCACTGTCCAGGCCACGTCGCCATCACCCTGCCCAGGGGTAGCTCTGCTGCCCAATCAGCGCCAGTTAGACAAGCTGGAATTAGCACTCCTCTCGTTAAATAATGCTCTCCCCCAGAAGCTCCACGTCTAGTCAATTAATTAGAAGTGGCTGTGGTCCACTGCGTGCCAGACTTTCCAACAGATCACAATCTAGCGGTCAGAGATAGAGGGGGATAGATGAAATAAATTTTTACAGCGGCATTACTTACAACGACCGTGGCAGATGAAACGTTGAGGGGAGGAGGGCGATGAAATCCTATCTGGCTTGAACCTCCATCTTACTTGCCGAAGAGACTATGTAGTGATACTTCCCGACGGTGTTGGAAGTCCTCCAGTGATGTTAACATTAATTTACTGCCCCCGCTGTGCCCCGCCAGCTGCGTGGAGTTCCAAAGTGTAAGTAAAGCTCAGTACTCTCTCTTCCTCCCTTCCTCTCTCTTCCTCTCTTCCTCTCTCCTCTATTATAGTTGCACTTGGAAAGATGTTTCGTTGTGGAAGGCAAACCTAAAGGTAAAGGTAAAGGTAAAGGTACCCCTGCCCGTATGGGCCAGTCTTGACAGACTCTAGGGTTGTGCGCCCATCTCACTCTATAGGCTGGGGGCCAGCGCTGTCCGAAGACACTTCCGGGTCACGTGGCCAGCGTGACAAGCTGCATCTGGCGAGCCAGCGCAGCACACGGAACGCCGTTTACCTTCCCGCTAGTAAGCGGTCCCTATTTATCTACTTGCACCCGGGGGTGCTTTTGAACTGCTAGGTTGGCAGGCGCTGGGACCGAGCAGCGGGAGCACACCCCGCCGCGGGGATTCGAACCGCCGACCTTTCGATCGGCAAGCCCTAGGCGCTGAGGCTTTTACCCACAGCGCCACCCGCGTCCCTCTGGAAGGCAAACCTCCAGCAGCCAAATGCCAATAAGATAAGGAGGTAATAAATCACTCAGGCTGGAGTCGAAGTCGGTGTTAGCTAAAGCTTAACAGGCAAAAGCTGTAGCTGTCTGCAACATCAGAGAGCCGCGTGGGGCTATCATCTGCCAAACTGGATTTTTGTGCTGGGCAGCTTTAAAATTTGAGACCCTCTCCCACACCCCCAAAAGGATTTCTCTAACTTTTTTTTTTAATAAAAAGCCAGAATTTGATTAAAGTTCAGGCTTGAGAACCAAGGGGTTATGGATCCTGCCCACTTACAGACTTTTTGCTATAGTTTTCTTGCAAGGGCATACTTTACTGTTGGGGCTAGTTAAAATTCACTTATTCCCTCACTTGTTTTATAAGCAATCTGTATGAAAATGGCATATGTGAGAGAGGTGACCCTAGGTAAGAGGAATGTTGACCATATTTCTGTGCTGGAAAACTACTGTGATTTTGTAGGTTGTGGCAATGTGATATTACTATTCATATAGCTAATTTTCCTTATGCTGCTGCAAAAATGAGATTTTGTAATATGAACCAATTTTAGAGTAAGATTTAGAATAAAATTACCTCTTTTCTAATTGGGAAGTGGAACAGAGATTTTAAGCATATAAGCTCTTGATTACTTGGCGAGGAGTGGCTATAAAGATCTTATTGGACCAATTCCTAATTTGTGTTCACTCCCCTGCAGTTGAAATCAGCCAGACCTTCAGTTTTTCAACCTCCTTTCAGCTTTGTTCTTTTAACATAGCTGTGATATTGGAGCCTATGTGTTTCATGTAATCCGATTGATATTGATTCATCATTAGTATAATTCAGCTGCCCAGATTCGGAAAGATGTGATGGGGCTTCTCCTCTTTATACCAAGGTTAGATTGTGGAGACCTGTTTCCTCCATAGGGTGAATCACCTTCTTATTGGTATCTGTGAAACCCAATAATAATAATAATTTTATTATTTATACCCTGCCCATCTTGACACTTCTTGAAAATATTGATTGGTTACATTTATATTCCCCATTTTTCTCCAAGGAGCTCAAGGCAACATACATGGTTTCCCCCCTCATTTAATGCCCACAACAACTGTGAGGTAGTTTAGGCTAAGAGGCAGTGGTTGGCCTAAGGCAGGCATAGGCAAACTCAGCCCTCCAGATGTTTTGGGACTACAACTCCCATCATCCCTGACCACTGGTCCTGTTAGCTAGGGATGATGGGAGTTGTAGTCCCACAACATCTGGAGGGCCAAGTTTGCCTATGCCTGGCCTATGGTCACCCAGTGTCAGGAGTCCAGGTTCCCAGCTTGATAACACAGTAAGCATAGCTAGTTAAAAGGATGGCTTTATTGCAAAAAACAAACAGATACCTCCGGACGGCTCTAACAAAGCCTCTGGCACCATTACTCAAGATGAGCCTTCTGAAGACTCCTTATGATGTCGACAGAAGATACTGAACTTATGAACCGTACGTCTTTTGTTTTGCTTCCTATCTTGCAACCCTCCCATTCGCCGACTTCTCGGAATTAATGGATTGTCTCCCACCACTTCCTTTTCCGACAGGCTGTCTCTGAATTCTTTCATGCCTATTTGTGCTTCTGGCAAGCTTTGACTGCGTTCTAGCCTGCTCTCAGCTACTGTCTTATCAGCTGGAATATCAAGGTCAGGAAGAGCTGAAGTCTGCAGCTGCCGGCTCTCCCCTGCCTGACTAATATCAAAGACTAATATCTCTGTTCCTGGCTGCTTGCTGCAGTTGGCTGCAAACCTTCGCTCGGAGCTGGCTCATTCCTGACACCCACTGAGCTTCACAGCCAAGTGGATATTTGAACCATGGTCTCCCAGGTCCTAGTCCAACACTCTGTCTGCTATGTCATGACTCTCCATGTAGCAGCTCCTGATGGATCACACTAGACTGATGGTGTTCATAGATGGAGCACCATCATAGCCATTTAGGCAAAATGCCCCAAGTATTGGTGAGCAAAACCACTTCAACCCTGGGGTGGAATATATAGAAGGCTATTTCAAAGTAAAGGGGACCCCTTAATAACTTCAAATGTATTTGTGGCTTGATGATGTAGATCAATGATATCATAATAATTTATTCCTTTATTTAAGACTATCTTGATACCGCTTAATATATATGTAATGTCTAAGTTGTGTATAGCACATTTTAAAAGCACAAATATCACAAAATAGACAATTAAACCGTTGATACCAACTACTAAGAACAGCAATGAAAGGTACAGAAGTGCAACAAGGCATTATAACGTACACAAGACAGTGTCTATTTTTAATAATCAAGGTAAGACGGGGGGAAAGATGTGCCTTCAGAAAGTTGACTGACACAGGTAACAGAGACAGCATCATACTATGTAACGTTAAACACCACCAGGTGCTCAGGTGATCAGACCCAGAGATTAGCAAGATTGTAAACCTTAAATAGTTGGGCACAAAATTAAGCAAAATCAGTTGGCTCCTGCCAGAGATTGGGACAAATAAAACCCCCAAGTGTCCCAATTTTGATCAGCAGGATGTTGGAGGGTATGGAGGCAAATGAGAAATGGAGACGAACCAAAATGAACTGATGTACCCATCCCAAGCAGTGGGTTCCAAAAAGATGGCAGTGGCACATCTCACTAGGCCCAAGCCCAGTCCACATTTATGCATGCTAATGACATCATCAGCTGCACTGCTGCATCAGCAGAGGCTTAATGAAGAGGATCCAGGGAGGGGGATATAAAAGCCTGGTACAAAGGCAAGAGAGAGAAATAAACCCTTGTCCTTCATTAATTAAGCATAGCCCTTAATTAAGAGGAATGGAAGAAACTGCAGCATTAGCAATATTAGCAAGTAAGCCTCCGTATGCTTTGAAAGGTTTTACTATATAAAGTTCTGTATGATATTTTTATGTTATGACTTCTCCAATAGGTCGAAGGATCCCTGGATGGTTAAGTCCAGTCAAACTTGACTATGGGGTGTGGCGCTCATCTCGCTTCAGGCTGAGGGAGCCAGCGTTTGTCCACAGACAGCTTTCTGGGTCATGTGGCCAGCATGACTAAACTGCTTCTGGCACAACAGTACAGCATGATGAGTGTCAGAGAGCACGGAAACGCCGTTTAACTTTGTGCCGCAGTGGCACCTAATTATCTACATGTGCTGGTATGCTTTTGAACTGCTGGGTTGGCAGGAGCTGGGACAAGGCAACGGGAGCTCACCCTGGATTCGAACTCCCAACCTTCCAATCGGCAAGCCCAAGAGGCTTGGTGGCTTAGACCACAGCGCTGCCCGCGTCCCTCTCCAATAATGTGAGTCTGTCATACCATACATTTTACAATGCCCTGATAATAAAGTCCCCTGCTCTCTTTTAATGGAGAACACAGCATGGGTACAACATTATTGGAGAGAAAGAGAATCATGAGGATGTCCTATGCACCTTGGTCAAAAGAAATATTAATGGTGATGTGGTTTTCCCGAGTTTATTCTTATTGAATGTTCTGTGATCTTCTATCCTTTAAAAGACCAGTCATAGGGTATTCCCTTATACTGGGATTTATTGCCAGTTGTTCACCTGTTCTTTTCTTTGACAGGGAATATATTGCTTGCCACAGTCAGCAAATGTGTTAATGGCACAGTAAGACCTGGAATTGCACCAATGTTCCTGTCAATCAAGCAAACTGTTTGGGTTCTAGCTTAGTACCTTCAAGTCCTCCCTGCAAGTCAGCATCCTGACTTACCCTTCGTAGTACTTATATCAATTTGAATAATAAATCATAGTTGCTTTATGGTGATAGAACTGAAAGCTACTTTCTCATTTAAAAGCTTTCATCTTTATGATGTTCTATATAATGAATATCACAGCACACTAATGAGACTGCCGGCAACTCCAGAAGATGTATGGCTGTCTAACGTGGCTCCTTTTCGTCCCTGATAAAAGACAGCATGAATTTATCAGTTTCATAATTTCCCTTTACTGATATGGATATATAGATTAAAATTCATGGCTCTTTAAGAGAACTGTGAAGAATCCTTCTTGTTTAGTAATGTTCTTAGCATTCCAGGTACCTTTTATGTTTTCTCATTTAGAATGATATACTGCATTTCCCCTGTGGTTGGTATTTGTGTAAGTGCAGAAGAACCACATGTGCAAAAGTTATTTAATTTTTAAAAACAGCATTAAGTACTGAACTAGAGAATAAGGGACTTCATTTATTTTATTCACAGGATATTAATGTTCACCCCCGAAAAGCAATATTGAAAGTAATGGACTGAATTGCTAATGCATGTGCGCTTCAGATTCACCAGATCTTCCCAGAGGGATGGAGAAGAGGTCATTTTTTATGTTTCAGAGAGAGAGAGAGAGAGAGAGAGATGTAGCAAGTCAATCAAGTCAGATAAAATACTTGGACAGTAAAAGTGCTGATGGACAACTAGGCTTTCACACAGGGAAATAGTGTCTTAGTTTTATGGAAAATGAAGAATGATGGTATGGATGTAAGATGCATAACTGCAAGTCCAAGTCCGAACACAATGAACTAGTTTTGAAAGGTATGAAAAGAATAACAGGCTTCACTCAAAGCAATGTTTGATGGTAAAACAGTCTATGTGTGCAACTACTTACCGTATTTTTTGCACCATAACACTTTTTTCCTCCTAGAAAGTAAGGGGAAATGTCTGTGCGTGTTATGGAGGGAATGCCTACGGGTGGCATGCCTACGGATTTTCCTCCTCTAAAAACTACGTGCGTGTTATGGTCGGGTGCGTGTTATAGAGCGAAAAATACGGTAAGCAGGAAGTATTTTATTTTATTTCACAAGACAAGATAAGACAGTATTGTAGATGTTTTTTTTAAAAAAAATAATAATAATTCATTACCTGCACTGATGATAGTTATTGTTTGGATGAAGGGGGTTTTATCCATTTCTGCAGTCACTCAATCAATCAATCAATCAAACAAACAAACAAACAGGAGCTGAACAGGGTTCCACACAGTCACAAAAACAAATTAACCGAAAAAGCCTCAAAAACAAAAACGCAAGATAAATAGCAAAAACAAAAGCGCCAAATTTAATCTGTTCTGGAAGTCTGTTTGACTTCTGAAATGTTCGAAAAACAAGGCTCAGCTTCTGATTGGTGCAGGCGCCCCAGAAACAATAGCTGACAGCCACATTGGATGTTTGGCTTCTGAAAAACGTTTGAAAACCAGAACACTTCCGGGTTTTCAGTGTTTTGGAACCAAGGCACTTGAGAATCAAGATACCACTGTACTCCTTTAGATAGAGACTTGGCACCTTCCTGTCCTGCACAGCAAAACTCACAGCAAAGTCCACATCTAGTCTGCAGGTTCAAATGTAGTTCCATGCACAACACATAGTCCAGCAGTAACCAGGAGGTAGGAATCACACAGCAGAAATTTTGAGCAGCAGACAGACGTTGCTGGTCTAGCCCTCCTTATATAGCCAAGACAATCACATCCTGGCCAGATACCAGTTACAGGTTCAGCAGCTACCATGGAGATCTGGCCAGGTGGAAGCAATCGGCACTTACATTTTTCCTGGGCAAGAATAAACCTTCTTCAACATGGTGAACCTGCAAGCAACCAAGGAACAGATTCACAATGGTGTTGTGATGTTGAGCCAGAGTATCCAAAGGATGTTGACCTTAGTCTAGTCAATTAACTCTTGCACTTCCACCTGTACGTCAAACAAGCTCACCTGAAAAAGAAAATTTCAGCCCCCAAAGTGTGTAACAAATAAAATTCCAGGAGAATTTTTTTTTGGGGGGGGACCCAGATTGCTCCTGTGTTTAATGGTTACAAACTGTACTGGCAATATATCAATTTCCAGAGTAACAATTTCCAAGATCGGTTGTCTGCACTAAGCGTTCTCTGCACGGAAAATGATAACCTGTGACTTAACTGATTTTAGTGATATAATTGATAGTTTTGCATCCAAAAGTGCTTGAAAGAAATTGTTCCAACTTCGTACATGACATAATGTCATAACAAAGATATGATTCCCCTATATGTGTCTTCAATAATTCCATACTTTTGCAAATATAGTAAAGGTTATAAATTTATAAACAATTTTTTATCAGTCCTAAAATTTCAGCAATGTTCTACTTTTGTTGAGTAGATAAAGAAAAGAAGAAAGTTTTGTTTCTCACGGTCAGATGCTATTAAGTTTGGGCCTCCCATTGTCTCCCAGCCCAGAGCCTCCAGTTGTTTTAATCTGGTCCTGCATGTACGCTCCCCCCCTCTTTCCGTTTTATTTAACGTATATGTGATTCTCGCCTAAATTATAAGCTAAGAACAACAGCTTTAGAATGCAATTTATCCTTCATACACCAATGGATTCTAAAATGCCACAGGCTATGCACGCTAAATGTAAAGGCTAAGCTATAATTGCCACTCTCCCCCTCTCTTTAAGATTAACATTATTATTTATTTATAGTGCAATATACCAGCACTGTCATTCACCTTCTGACTGTGCTACTGCAGTCGGGGTGGGAAACTGGATTGTATAGCTTCCAATAAAATTGACTAACTAGTTTCAGGCTGAAATCCTCTTACTCATGAGTAAATCTCACTGCAATCAATAGAACCTGCTGCCCAGATGCATTTAGGGTTGTTATTTATATGGAATAATTCCCCATATGCAAATTGTCTTATATACACGTCTCATGTTGCTACAGTCTAACCAAAGGGGCTTTGCAATAAGAAATTTCTTTTTCTCTCAGCCGCACAGTTTATATATTTCAAGGGTGATGATATTGGAGTGTCAGGGACTAGGCAGAGGAGGAATGGTGGAGACCGCCTTCCCATCCTGACCCTTCCAGGGAGGAGGAAGAGAGTATTGATTTACAACAAGGGGTTAAGGAAGGTTGCAGCTTGGAGGCAGATGAGGGGGGAAGTTGGGAAATCATGAGAAAGGCAGACAACACCTGGCTGAGGTGTTATCATTAGAAATCATTCCAGACCCTCCATCTCCCAGAACCCGGTGAGCCTTAAAAGTGGGAGAGCAAAGAGCTCAGAGACAGAGGGCAGCCATAGAAGAGACAAATGAGGAGGTGGGAGAGATGGGGAGTGGAGATTTACTTGGGACACCACCGTCATCCAAGAGGTTGGGTTCTATAGCCTCTCTCTGTAAAGATTGAAATTAAAAAGGACTATGAAACTTTTCCTTGTCTTTATACTTTCCTGGGCAATTAGCCAGGATTTGTGGTTCGAGGACCCGACCCCCGCGATGTGGAAAGAATACACAAGGACACGTTATATAAGGTTAATGGGCAATGAAAGGCCACAACTTTATTGATTACGGCAGTGAAAAGGTATTGGCTTAGGCATTGGATCTCTCAAGCAAGTGGGTTTATTCACCAGTAGGTGGAGCCTGTTGATGCTAATCCAACTATAGGCTCACCCCTAATGTCACAGAGGGTCGTGCCATGGCCTCCCGCCAAGCAGGCATCGGACAGGATACACGACCTCCAGATTCCTTTAACAGAATACCCCTAAATTGAAGGCATAGGCGATGGCCACACCTAGCTCTTCGACACACCACAACACATTATTCCAATGCCTAACCTATCCACCAATACCACAAAAGTTGTGATGATTGCTACAAGGTAGGCGAAAAAAACAAAAAGCCTAATGCCAAATGGAAAAACTCCTACCAGGCCCCCTAGACAACCAGGGCGACCAACCTAAGGTCCATAGCAAGGCCAATGACCTAAGCCCTAACTCAAAGGGAGTGGAGGGTGGGTGACTCGCGGCGAGGTGACGAAGAATGAGGTCGGGCAGAGGCTGGCGCCGCAGCAAAAGGCTGCTGAACACGCCCCCTCTCAGGCACCTGGTTGGATGCCTGCCGAGGGGCGTGGGCGCCAGCCAGGTGAGATGGAGGCAGGGGGCTAACGCCCCCTGCTAGGGGCGGTGCTCGGCTCCTGCCCACAACCACTCCCCTAACTTGTAGGGAGGAGAGTCTCTGCTGACAGCACCCTGACAGCAGGGAACAGAGAGCAATTGCCATTCAAATTACACACCTTCCAACTTTTCTTGAGAAAGGAAATGTGGCTGTATGAATCCGTCCCAAAGTCACACATAAAGTTGATTATTTGATGTATACAGAGCTGTGAATGTATATCTATTGGCCTCAACTTGATGGGTTACAAACTGGCAAACCAATCTAAAACTTTTTCCCAGTACTAAAAGTTAATATATCCCCCAAATAAAACTATTCATCACCTGTTATGGAGATCCATCTTGACAGGGCTGAGATACAGTCTGTTTCTGGCTTTACCAAGACTTAAAGCATATCCTCTTTGTGACATCACACATGACATCAGAATGGCATGTTTGCATTCAACCTAGACTATCTCCATGCCAACAGCAATGGCCAGTAAACTTCTGCAACCAAGTAACCATCGACCTCACTACCCAGTTGTTCAGATCTAGACTATTGGATGTTTAATTTTTGCTCTCATAATCAAAGCCTGGAGAAGAGCTGTGTATATTCTGAAAACCTGCTTCCACTGTTAAAGAAAACTAATTGTCAGAGACTGGGCAGAGGAGGAATGGTGGAGACCTCCTCCCCATCCTGACACTTCCAGGGAGGAAGAACAAGAAGACAGTATAAATTTACAACAGGGGGTTGAGGGAGGTAGCAGCTCAGAGGCAGATGAGGTGAAAAGTTGGGAAATCATGGATGAGCCAGAACAACACTGGGCTGACACGTTGTCATTAGAAAGCATTCCAGCCCCTCCATCACTCAGAACCTGGCCTTAAAAGTAGGAGAGCTAAAAGCTCAAAGGCAGAGGGCATCCGTGGAAGAGACGAATGAAGAAGTGGGAGAGATAGGGGGTGAAGATTCAATTGGGACACCACCGTTATCCAAAAGGCTGGGTTCTATAGCCTCTCTCTGTAAAGACTGAAATAAAAAAGAAGCTTTTCCTTGTCTTTATACTTTCCTGGGCAACCAGCCGGGAGCTGCTGACAGCATCCTGACATGGAGTTCAGTAGCATCTGGAAGGCCAAAGACTTCCTCATCCTTGGTGTAGGGAGAGAATGATTGAACTGGACTCTAGATGGTTTGAGGTATATAACATCAAAGGGGTTTGGGTTCAATGGGGCAATTAAAATGGGCACAAGCCCCCAACCTAAAGTGTTTTGTGTATCTCCAAACACTTTAGTGAAACATGTACACACGTCCTGCCCAAAATAAAACTCACACAGATTGGAATACTATAGGGGGGGAAGTTCAATACGTTTTAAAAAATGACATTTTGGTATTAATGTTATTTCCATGCTCTCCCATTCTATCTACTAGAATGTGAAATGGACTATTTTGTACAATTGGTTTTAGTAGCATTAATATAATAGCAATGCATATCTGCCCCCTTGAACCTTAATAACATTCATATCTAGCGATATATATCTGCACCCTTGATCCTTTACCAGCAGGCTCATAAATCGGGAAGAAAAAGTGACCCAAATAAGGTATCCAATAAATCTACAATGAACGTGAAGGACATAAAACCAATGCTGTGAAAGAGCGCAATCGCTTTTACCAACGCTTTAGAATCTACAGAGGGTGAAAGAGTGTGTGTCTTCCTGAATTGGTGTTAGCTATTTTTACATCTTACTGTTATTGTGTGATTGAGTTGATTGCAGGTCATACCCTTATAAGCTGTAATTTGACTTCAGTGTTCTCCTGACAATTAATGGATGTGCAGAAATAGCCCTGGTCCTCTAAAGATGATACCATTTCTCTCTGCTTGCTTGGAAAATCTGCCCACGCCAGGTTGGAAGAGCATCCCTTGGTCTACAGAGATGACCAGATCAAACCTCCTTCCATGTGCACTCTGAGCCCATAAGGCAGGAATCAGAAATCTTGTGCCCTCCAGATGTTGCCACCATCAACTGCCATCATTACTGGCCATTGGCCATTCTGGTTGGGGTTGATGGGAAAGATGCTCTTTAACAATTTAAGGTTCACAAGTTCCCCATCTTTACCTTAGGAAAACCATTTAACTCTCATGTCAAATGTTGTGCACTATTTTAAATCCCCCATTAACCTCCACTTGGATTCAGTTTCATTCATTTATTTGAATCCTGGTTTTCAATCCCAACAGTTCTCAAAACAAGGAAAATTTAAATTTATACAGTACAGGTAAAATCATAGGACTCTGAAGAAGAAAACGGATGATGGACACACAAGCTGAAATCTGAGCCGACTTAAAAAAAAAAGAACACATTGTAAAAATACAATCTGCAAAGGAAGACACGTAAAAGGGGCAAGCTTCTGTTAGGAAGCTGATTCTAAAACTGAAGGGGGAACCCCCCAAAAAGTCATCTTGGGGCAGCACTCTAATGGATGGTGGAATTTCCAAACAGTTTTCATTCCCATTTGGGAAGTTATGTAAGGAAGGAGACACTGTCCCTGGTATCTTGTGCCTAGACCATAAAGAGCTTTTGAATTGAGTACCAACACCTTGAATTTAGAAACCAATCAGCAACCACCAGAACTCACGAAGAACAGGTGGCATGTGTTTTATCTGCAGCTAATGTGAGATATTAAATCAGTCTGCCTTGTTGTTTTTTTACTAGCTGCAGTTTCCAAAATGCCTTCGAACAGAGTGCATTAGAAAGACTCGAAACTTGAGCAGTGTGGGACATGTGGTCCTCCAGATCTTGCTGGACCAATTTTCCAGAATAAAGAGAGTTGAAGTCCAGTAACATCTGGAGGGATGCAAGTTCTCCATCACTGCTCTAGCATGCACTTTTGTGTTTAGGGCCTTCTTTTACAGCAGGAGTGGGAAACCTGCGGCATTTAAACAATGACTTCCTCAATTCTTTTTTCTAAAAAAATGTTTAGGGGTACTCTCATTTTCCTACGCCTATTGAAATACTGCTCCTCAGTATTAAATCCACAAAATGTTTAGGGGTATGTGTCCCCCTGCATCCCCCCAGAAAAAAAGCACTGGACTTACTTATAAATGCTGTTTCCAGCCTCTAGCTCCCTGTTTCTGGCTCCCTGCTTGTGGAATGCTCTCCCCAATGAGGCTTGCCTGGTGCCTTCATTACCTATCTTTAGGCACTAGGCAAAAACATTCCTCTTCTCCCAAGCCTTCAGTTAATTAAACAGTCTATGGCCTTTTAAGCTGTGTGTAGGGAGGGTTTATTGCTTTTGTTTGTTGTTGTTGTTTAGTCGCTTAGTCGTGTCCGACTCTTTGTGACCCCATGGCCCAGAGCACGCCAGGCACTCCTGTCTTCCACTGCCTCCCGCAGTTTGGTCAAACTCATGCTGGTAGCTTCGAGAACACTATCCAACCATCTCGTCCTCTGTCGTCCCCTTCTCCTTGTGCCCTCCATCTTTCCCAACATCAGGGTCTTTTCCAGGGAATCTTCTCTTCTCATGAGGTGGCCAAAGTATTGGAGTCTCAGCTTCAGGATCTGTCCTTCCAGTGAGCACTCAGGGCTGATTTCCTTAAGAATGGATAGGTTTGATCTTCTGGCAGTCCATGGGACTCTCAAGAGTCTCCTCCAGCACCAATTTGTTTGTTACCATGTGTATTTTTGTGCTTTTATACTGTGAATCTGTGCACCAGTAGCAATTTATTCATGCTTGCCACATGACTCGGAAAGCTGTCTGTGGACAAATGCTGGCTCCCTTGGCCTGAAAACCAAGATGTGCATTGCACCCCACAGTTGCCTTTGACTGGACTTAAGTGTCCAGGGGTCCTTTACCTTTTTACCTTTACTGTAAATCTCCCTGTGATCCTCGGATGAAGGGCAGTAGAGAAATTTAATAAATAATCATGATTATGCAAATGTGGCTGAACGACAACACATGGCCAATGGCATTTCCCTTTATATGCACTTCACCTTCTAGAAAACTATGAGAAAGCCCCCGCATGTACAGAGCTCTTGTGCATGGCCAGCATACTGAAAAAAAATGAACTACCATCCCCATTCTATCATCTTGCAAATCTCGTTTTTAGTAAGATTGTTATTAAATTTCAAGTTAAGCTGAGTTCTTTAAATAACAGCAACCCACCTCTCTCTGTCTCTGTCTCCCACCCCTGTTTAGTCTCCCAGGCCCTCGTGAATAAAGCTTCCTAATTTGTAACTTACCATTTGATTGCTTTCCTCTCTACTGCATAACTATTACATTTCCAACCAAAGCCTCTATATCCAGAGTCATTAGTGATTGCTGGGTATTATCTGTGAAATTCTCAAGGAAGTCATCAATCTTTATTGTGCAACTCTTTTTAATCAGTCCACTTGTTTTCTAACAAGAAGGAAACAAAAACGCTAGTTCAGTATAATGACCAATCTTATGCACTGCCCCCTTTCCTGTAGCCACCACGCCTGCCTTTAAGTTACACTTCTTAAGCCATATGGGTTTGGTTTTTTTGTGGTACTTAATGAGAACTATTTTGCTCTTTATGCTTGTAGGAGCGGATGGCACAGATGTGTGAATTGACTCACATGTCTTCTTTACCATCATAAATTTATTATTATTATAATTTCTAGATTATGAAGTACGATTTATGAATTGCCTTTTACATGTGTCTCAAGGTGATTCAAAAGCCTAGCATGAAAACAGTACCAAAAAATAATCTGAAGCTAGCTTTAAAAACAATAGAAAATGACCACTTAAGGCTGAGACCCTTTCATCTAGCTGGAAAACCTTTGTGCCACATAGTACAACGTGTAAAAGTAAACGTCCACACCATGGGCAATTATGTGAGCTGCAAATGAGGGCCAAAGCTCATTCATCATTACACATAGGTAACAGGTAAGTTTTCTTTTAAGTAGCTGAGATGGGTGAAGCACAAACATTCTGTATTGTTAAGTGGTTCTGAATTTGAGCAGCGTCAGTCCTGTGTTTATAGAACACCAACAGAAATGCAGTGGGACAAGAATGTGTGCTCCTAATTCTTTCACCAGATATTCTATGGCTTCCTATGGGCATCAGTTCTTCCCTTCTTCCTTTCCCTTAGATTTCTAGTACAGTGGTACCTCGGGTCACAAACACCTCGGGTTACAAACACTTCAGGTTACAGACTCCGCTAACCCAGAAATAGTACCTCGGGTTAAGAACTTTACCTCAGGATGAGAACAGAAATTGTGTGGCGGCGGCAGCGGGAGGCCCACTAGCTAAAGTGGTACCTCAGGTTAAGAACAGTTTCAGGTTTTCAGGTACGAATTAAGTACGTAACCAGAGGTATCACTGTACATTTTTCTTAAATGTAACACAACACTACTGCAAGTCAATGTAAATCACACATTAATTTAAATTGTTTGCATCCTTAAGCATAGGCAGTTCAGAATAAAAAGGAGGGCACTTTAATGTAGAGTATTCCACCATATCAGTTGCTTTTTAGTTCCTTACAGTTCTCGTGGTCCTCACAAAGCATCCTGAAAGGCAGGGGTAGCTAATTGTTTTGTTTTTGACTCACGTGGCACATTTACAATCATGCATCCCTCTGATGGCCACATGCCACCAGTGGGAAAGACCAAGATCGGCACATACACAAATACATGCACACAAACATTACACATGCAGGCCACACACGTATACTCAATTCATATGAGTATACACACAATTTGTACGCACACAAAAACAAACATATACAACACACACATTCACCAGGCATGCGTCTCATGTTAGTCTCTAGCCCTGGTAGGGGGGCTAGGAATGATGTCTTTTATTCTGCAAATATCACACTCCAAAGCAAAGCTAGTCAATGTTGTTACCTCCAGATATTGTTGAACTACTTCCATCAGCCCAGACCAGTGGTCATGCTGACTGGGACTGATGGAAATTGTAGACCAGCCACATGTGGAGACAACCACATTGGCAACTGCTGCTCTGAAGGGTATCTAAAGAGCAGACAGAGACATCTTCTATCTCTGATCTCACAGAGTGAGTTAGGGCAGGGTGAAGACTGCCTTTTACTTTAAAAGAGCAGTCAGAGAAGGCTTATATGGGATCTCAGCACTGTGGTGTTTAGCACCGAGATTGGAGATAAACAATCTCTCTGCCTGCTCTTCAGAGGGGATTTTTGTGAGATAAAATGTCCTGCCTTTTAGAGAGTGCTCACTAAAGACCAGGCAGTGTGCTTTATTTCCCAATCAGATGGGGATCTTGGAGGGCCAGATCTCTCCTATGGTCCATAAATTAGCCACCCCTCTTTTACGGGGATCTCAGCTCCTCTAATGGTTTCACCTTAAGGATCAAGTTAGACACGACATGGGTTTTTGTTTAAAACATTTGCACCCCCGCCTTTTCTCAAGACAGCTCAATGGAGCTCAAGACAAGGATAAAACCATAAATTAACACTTTAAAACAACTCTTACAATGGAGCACTAAAACAGCAATAGGAAATAATAGAGTGCAGCAGTAATAAAAATGCTTCGACAACCAGAGGCAGTTTAAAAAACCCATTTGGTAAGACAGCAATTCACATCCCAAATGCCTTTCTAAAATGGTCTTTACCAGCTTGTGGGAGGCCATTAAAGAGGAGGTGAGAGGGGGCTCCCTTGGCTATCTGTACCTTGCCCCCCATGGAGTTAAGAGCCGTTTCAGAGAGTGGCAATTTGGGGAAATGGTATGGGAATGACACATTAAGAACCTCTGCCCTAAAGCAGTCGAGTGAGGCTGCAGCAACAATGCATAAGAGCCTGATCAGATTATGACCAGTTTGGCACCAAGACACTGGACCTTTGATTGCATTCATTTCAGTAAGAGCAGTAGAACCTGTCTAATGTTGAGTCAGACCATTGCTCTGTCTAGCTCCATATTGTCTATGGTGGTGTCCAAACTTTTTTCAAAGAGGGCCAGATTTGATGAAGTGAAGGGCCATGAGGGCAGACCAAAGTTATTAACTGAAGTTGTTGAGGGTTTTTAAAGGATTTTACCCCAGGAAGCAAACTGCCACAGGGACCGGATTAAGCCCCTGAAACAGACTTTGGACATGCCTGGGACTGTCAATGGACAGGGAATATTTCTAGCCCTACCCAGAAGAACCAGGGATTGAGTCATTGGGAAAGCAGAAGTCTAAGACACAGGAACATCTTTAAAATAATTCATAATTTTGTTATCTGGGCAGGGACTCCAGTTGATTTTAGTAGTGGAGAACCACACCGAAGACAGAAGTCTTGAACAGTTCTAGACGTGACACAGAGCTGTTGTGGCTTAATGCAGAGAGTGAGTCTTCATTTATGACAGGGATGGGAAATCTGTGGCACTTCAGATGTGGTTGGACGTCTGCTCCCAGCATCCCTGACCGTTGGCCAGACTGGCTGGGTCTAATGGAAGTTGGAGTTCAACAACATCTAGAGGACCATTCCTAGTTTATGGAACTACATAAAGTTTGTCATGGCACTTAGAAAACGATAGTTTTCATCTGGGGCAGCCAGCAATTTGTGGCACCAAAGTTACAGTTCTTCAAGTGCAATAAAATGGTTTGTACTGGGTGACAGGTGGGGTGGGGGTGGGGGTGGGGTGGATTTTTCCCTCTCTAACTCATGTGTCTCTAATTTACTTAATAATTTCTGCCCATCTTTTTAGGCTAAGGCTTCACAGAGAACTGTCAATAAAGATGGTAATAAAAACAAAACAAACTAACCTATTTTCCTATGCATAAACCTATAAAAGCAACATCAGATCACAAAACATAATAGAGATCCAGGAATAAGATAAATAAAAAGCTTGGTGGATGGGGGGGGGTATTTAGGGCCCATATAAAGGTTACATAAATGTGGATCCAAAGCAAGGACTCAGGGGAGGGAATTCCACAAATGTGGGGCCACTGTTAGTTTCTGTTTGCCACTGAGCAGCTGCTTGGAGTCACAGGACTCTATTTACATTCCAGATACCTTCCAGGCTGTTGGAAGTCTCATGAAGGCAGGAGACAGATGTGATGTTTACTGGTTTCCTGTTTCCTTTGTTCCTTTGTTTCGGTTGTTCTCTGCTTTCATAGAGAGAGGATGTGTTTTTTGTCTGCGTAGTTAGGATAATAAAACTCTTTGCAATGTAGCCCAAACCTCTCGTCTCTTCCCTGTGCTGGATTCTCTGCTGAATGGGGGAACGTGCCTTGGAGCCTCATCAAAGGCTCAAGGTTGCTAATTATTCGTCGGAGGCAATTCCGGAGGACTCGGCTGGAAGATGAGCTTTATCAGCTTGGCCGAGTGGAGATTCTGACAGCCACCACTGAAGAGGCCCTGCCATTTTTCTTAGGCTGGCATCACCTTGTAGAAAAGCATTTGAGGGCTTATCTACACTTACCTTTCCTCCACTCCTTCCAAGAATGGTCTGCGATTTAAACCTCTGTATCTGAGAAGAAGAAGAGTTTGGATTTGATATCCCGCCTTTCACTCCCCTTCAGGAGTCTCTAAGCGGCCAACAATCTCCTTTCCCTTCCTCCCCCACAACAAACACTCTGTGAGGTGAGTGGGGCTGAGAGACTTCAAAGAAGTGTGACTGGCCCAAGGTCACCCAGCAGCTGCATGTGGAGGAGCGGAGACGCGAACCCGGTTCCCTGGATTACGTGACTACCGCTCTTAACCACTACACCACACTGGCTCCTTTCCAGTTGTTGGGGGTTTTTTTGTCTCTTTTTTCCTCCAGAGCATTCACTATGAAAATCCTCTGTTTGAATCTCAGTCAGATCAGAGAAAACGTCAATCCATGGGAAACCTGAATTGGTGGTTTGCTCCAATTCAGCTTTAAAGTGTGGAATTCCCCCCCACCCCAGGAAAAGCTTGGGAGAATAAATGAATGAATGAATGAATGAATGAACGAACGAACGAACTGCTTGGACATGGAGCATGAAACCTCTGCATGGAGCAGGGGGAAAGGTAAGATAGTACCAAGTTCCTAGAACAAAATCTGCATCATCCTGAAGGAAACCAATAACTCTGCAAAACTGACACCATCATGGAAGATGTTTCTACAGAAGAGCAGGAGACATGATGTACTTTTTGCTGGTAGGCAGTGTAAGAAGTGGCGGAGGCCGATGGGGATCTGGGTGGTGGCCCCAAATTTGCCACCTGAGTCATGATCCTTTGTCCCTAAAGTGTGTCTCTTAATATCCTAATATGGGAATGCTATGTCTGCCTTACCAAATTTGGTCCATGGAAGAAACAAAGCACTGTCTCCCACCTGATAAAATGATGTTTCTCATATTGCTTATTGATGACGCCATTGTGAAAAACCTCATCTTATCTCGTGGGAGGCATCAAATTGTTTCCTCCTGTGACAAAAGTTAACCTTTAGAAAGACTGGAATATATGTACCCTTTCAAGACCTCTGGTCCCGTCCCCCCACTATCCCTGTTAGATAGAGAACCTGCCACTGCCATTCTTTTTGAATACAGTGGTACCTCAGGTTACATACGCTTCAGGTTGCAGACTCTGCTAACCCAGAAATATTGCTTCAGGTTAAGAACTTTGCTTCAGGATGAATGATAACAACAAGAAGATCGAAAGATGGGACTTGTGAACACCAAAAGCAGCAGAAATATGAGATGATCCGACCCTTACTGAACTCGAAGCATGGGAACCCCCAACAAAAATTTAAAATTTGGCAAAATATTTGGACTTTATGATATGTATTGATATAATTTGGAAATCTAATGTGATATGATTGGATTGTTAAATGGAAAACTTAATAAAAATTATTTTTTTAAAAAAGAACTTTGCTTAAGGATGAGAACAGAAATCGTGCTCTGGCGGCGCGGCGGCAGTGGGAGGCCCCATTAGCTAAAGTGGTGCTTCAGGTTAAGAACAGTTTCAGGTTAAGTACAGATCTCTGGAACAAATTAATTACTTAACCTGAGGTACCACTGTACTATAAAGCATTCTGATTGTTTTCAGTGGCAAAAGTGGTTTCTATTTATTTATTTTTAATGCATGTTGCAGCAAATGTTCCCTTGCAAAGGGTTGGAGAGGGCCAATTCATTTTTCATAAGCCACAACGCAAAAAACCCGTGTTTTACAACTGTTATCTGTCACCCACATAAATTATTGGTGTCTCGGTACTGAAAAGAGCCGTCCTCTGCCACTTTAATTTCATTAAAACCAAATCTCTACACAGGCGTAGGAGGCAACTCTCTAATGATATTAGCTAAAGAAATTGTATCCGCTCCTTTGTGCTAATGCTACATGACATCTGTGAAGCACAAATAGTTGACATCCAGGATGTTAATCTCATTAATGTTTCACATGAAGCTCAAAGTAGGGAAGATATGATCCTTGAATATTGCCTTCTTAACTTGGAAGCAATAATATTGATCACTGTTCCGCGAGGCTGGAGACAGACAGTAGTTTGCAAGAACAGTGAGAGTGGCGAAGAGAGCGGTTCTTTATGGTGTTCACACATCGTACTAGTGTTCTCTGGCTAAACATGGATTTCAGGTTTTTAAAACAATACTAGAAAGGTAGTTTATCATGGGCTAATGATGGTTAAACAAGCTTACAGACATTCCTTAAAATACCTTAATCTTTCTGGAGAAAAGCCTACCTGTGTACTTCTTTGAACTACGGATGGTGGAGAAGTTAGATATGGGCAAACTTATGTAATTTGTGGGTGGTGCTGTGGTCTAAACCATTGAGCCTCTTGGGCTTGCCGATCAAAAGATCGGCAGTTCAAATCCCTGCAGTGGGGTGAGCTCCTGTTGCTTGGTCCCAGCTCCTGCCAACCTAGCAGTTCAAAAGCACTCCAATAAGTGCGTGTAGATAAATAGGTACCACTCCAGCGGGAAGGTAAATGGCTTTTCCATGTGCTGCTCTGGTGTTGGTGTTCCATTGCACCAGAAGCAGCTTAGTCATCCTGGCCACATGACCTGGAAGAACTGTCTGCGGATAAACGTCGGCTCCCTCAGCCTGGAAAGCAAGATGAATGATACAACCCCAGAGTCGTTTGCAACTGGACTTAACTGTCAGGGGTCCCTTTACCTTTACCTATGTAATTTGCACTTCATAAGCAAATATCTTTCAAAATCTGCAGTTCTCTGAATTTTGCAACCCATTTCTCCAACCTCTGAAACATGCATATATTAGGAGGAAATATGCATAAAATTGATACGCTGGTGAAAATAATAAAAATGCATTCTGTTAGGAGGATTTGCTTGCAATTCTGCACCTGTTCAGTTTGGTCATGTGACCTGGCAACCCAGCACACAACACTATTTTAAAGGCTCCTTTTCCCTCTGCCAGTCTTAGGCAAAGCAGCAACCCCAATGCTGAACAGTGTTTGGAGATGGTGTAACTTTACAGTGGCTTAACTTACACTGGCTTGCTTAATGTCACCTTCTTGTGCACAGGATTCTTCTCCATGCCTTTCCATTGTGTATTAGCAGTTGCCTTTCCAGCTGTCCTGAGCTAGGAAGTATGTTTAAAAATGATCTCGAAGAACTCTGGTCATTCAGTAATACTGCAAAAGGCAGAAATTTATATATATATGTATATATATATAAATCATGTGAAACCAACTTGCATTAAAAATATTTAAGCTATTGCAAAGACTGAAAAATGGCAGCATCTGCCTCTCTTCATGGATGTTATAGCCTCATTTATGCCAAAAATTTTGGTAGATCAATATTTTCTCAAAACAAGACACCTCTCTTTCCACCCTCCACCCCCCAAAATATGGACCCACCTGTTGTGTGGTGTGGAATTGTGTTCAATTCATACTAATACAACAGGTATTCAGTTTTCCTGTATTTATGTGAGAATTTTACCATGAATGATGACTGTAAAAAAACGTACCTTACCATCCTTGTGGGGGCAGGGAGTGTTATTAAATAATAATAATAATAGCCAGAAAATGCTTCCTGCAAATTTTGCTAAATGGAGCCAAATAATTCTCTAAGCAGTGGCTAATGTTTGCACAACCCTTGTCTTTTCTTATCTCTCCACAAAATGCTTACCACAGGGAATGGAGAGTGAATGAGTTTATCACAAACAATTCAACCTCTTCCCTTTCCCCGCAGTTCATGGTCAGACTTGTAAAACATTTCTCAACTGAATTGGAAAAAAATATTATCAGTTCCAATGCATAATGTTTCCTATAGGTCAATCAAATATAACACATCCTTTTTAAAGCCTTGTTTTAAGGTGGCTGGCCTCCTATCGCTGCTTTTAGAACTCATAAAATTACAATGGTAAAATAGAAACCTGATGCTTAGCTAGTTCACTTCTAGCATTGTATTGTTTACCTCATTTCCTTAGCCTCAAACTTTATTACATTTACAACAGGCCATTTATCAAAGCAGTTCAAGGTAGTATAAATAAATCTTCAAACCCCATATTATCCTCACAATTCTGGCCCTTAGTCATGCAGCTGAATGGACAATTCCAACACTCTTTGGGGATTTATTCATATCCCATCCCTTTCCAAAATACAAAATGTCAATAAACTGAAATTGTTCCATATTGGCCTAAACCTAAAAAGTAAAATCCAGTGCCCTACATCCAAAAAAGAATGCTGCAATACCTCTGGTGAAAGCTTAGATTTAACTTTTTGTTAAGTTTCAAATAGGAAGGAATCTGACAGAAGAATATGTGAAGAAACTACCAAGAACTCCCAAGTCTTGACTTTTGGAGACTATAGCTGAGACAGCACTCTGCTGATCTTAGAGACAATACTAAAATATAGGTAACAAGAGTCTCCGACTGACAGATTTTGCTAATCCCTTCAAAACTTTATTTGCTTCCCTTTGAAATTCTTTGGTTGATTCTCCAAACGGATACCACTGAAATTAAGAGGACCCAAGGGGAGAAGAAGAATGCCAAGCACTATATACAGGGAGAGAGAAAGAGAGAGTACAGTGGTACCTTGGGTTACATATGCTTCAGGTTACATACGCTTCAGGTTACAGACTCTGCTAACCCAGAAATATTACTCGGGTTAAGAACTTTGCTTCAGGATGAGAACAGAAATCGAGCAGCGGTGGCAGCGGGAGGCCCCATTAGATAAAGTGGTGCTTCAGGTTAAGAACAGTTTCAGGTTAAGAACAGACCTCCAGAGCGAATTAAGTTCTTAACCCGAGGTACCACTGTAGTTGGATCTGAAATTTTGCTTTTGGTAAAGTTCAGTAGGAATTATATTCCCTAGCTCCTTTAACCTTGACCACTATGTAAAGTGTTCACTGTCTCTGTACTCCTAATCGATACTAATGAGTGGCAGGTGTTACTGAATGCACAGCTCAACTGCCAATCTGCCTGTGATCCTCTAGATGTCATGGGACTCTCAGCTCCTAACATCCTGGACCATTGGCCACGTTGGCTAGAAATGATGGGATATGGATTCCAATATATGGAATCCCTGCTCTGAAAGGATGTCCTTTGTAAAATACAATTATTAATACTTGCAGAAGGGGAAGAGGGTACATTCCCCCAGCCGCTTAAAAAAACAAAACAACAACAGGAAAAATCTAGAAATCCAATTATGATATTAAATTGTCAGTGACTTTTTTCTTTTATCCTCAAAACTTCAGCCCTGATCACTCCTACTTTTAAAATTAGAAAGAAGAAGGATGAAATCACCTTGGATGTAGCAAACTAGTCTGGTATATAATATAATAGATTTTGGTTGTATTATTAGTGAAGGTCAAGCCAGAATTTTGCTTTACCCAGTTGGCTTCTAAAATATTGAAGGTTAGACTGATTTCCCCATCTCAGAAGTTCAAGAACAGCACATAAGGACTAAAGAATACCCCAGCCTCATTAATTAATCAAGTCATGTCACAGCCGATCTTGTTAATCCATCCTTGGAGGAAACTCAAATGATGTTTCAATTCTCTATGCAAGACTAGACAGAAGAGTGAATGGTGATAATGCTATACAATTACAGAGATGGGCAGCGTTGGTGCCACCAGAAATTATACTAAAGCAAATTCCTTTCCCTCCAGCTATTCAGAGATTTTATTACTGTTTTGTTTAAAAAAAGAATGTTATCTTTGCAAACTAATCTGTTTGGAGGACAGTAGTAGACCTCTGTGTTTATTCTAAACAGCCTAAGGCTGTAGCTCCATGGACCCTATGGAAAAGTAATACTTTAGTGAATTTAAAATTATGCTGGTGTGATGCCAAGCAAAACAGTTTGCCATTTGTAGTAATCATCAGAGAAAAGATTTTGCAAGCAGTCCGAGTCAATCTATCTTTATATAGTGTCTTGTGGAGTTGCAACGAGAGCAGCACTCTGCATGAAGCAAGTGTTATAAGTTCATCCTACTATGTATGGACTCATTTTGATGTTATGAGGTGGGAGCTACTTCAGGATATGCCTGCCCAGCATTGCCCCAGTAACATCAGAAAATATAGCCTAAGCACGCATTCAGGTGTGGAGATTATTGTGTTAGTTTTCCTGGTCGTAATGCTCGCTCTTCTGTTTTCGATGGCCAAATGGCAATGGCCAATTTTAATTGCCAAGAGTTCAGTTTAAAGGTACACTTATTTATCCTGGGGTTTATTTTAGTTCTGGTGTATTCTTATAACCACACATATAGCTTTCGGCCTAGCTGGGACCTTGACATTTGCCTGAGGACAACATGTGCTGGCTCCAGGGCTGTTGAGCCTATTTTTTACAAGCAACAGATGAAGTGATAAACACAAATTTAGGGAGAAGGCAAGACACCCTGTTCTTGTTCTCCGAGCTCTTGTTTTCTACACAGAAGCTTCTATTTATCAGGGAGGGAGGAGTCATTATTCAATGGTGCAATCAAACATGAGAACCACAACCCATAGTCAGAAGTCACGTGGCCTGGACATAGATTTGCCATCCTATCTGAAAAGGGTTAGATGGGGCTCAGAGTTGCCAGATATGAAGGATAGTTGCCCTCAGTGGCATAGCGTGGGTTGCCAGTGCCCAGGGCCATGTAGTGGGGTGGGAGGGAAACAGAAGAGTGTGCATGCACATTCAACTGCCTAATGGCATCCACATCACCCAGGAGGTTGCAGCCGCAGAGGTAAGAAAAGAAGAGTCGTTTGGTTGTCTGGAGAGCTCACTTCCTGGTTCACATGGAGAAGACATTTTCAACGGAGTCCAGTGACAGAAACACACAGCTGTATTGAGGCAGCACTGGGCGTTAAAACTTTGTGCTCCTAAAAAATTTGTGCCCAGGGCAACTGCCCCTGTGCCCTCCCCACTCTATACCACTGGTTGCCCTCCCTCAATCAGAACTCCTGCTGGTGAGAGGCTAACATTTCACCTCTCTAGAACTAGCTTTAACTCCTTTTGCCAGTCAAGCTTGATAATCTTCCCCTTTTATAAGACCAGTTAAAGGAGAGCGTTAACAAAAATCCAGCTTAATACAAAATCCAGGTGGGTCTTTAATTGGTACACTGCTCACATTTCAAGGTTGGTAGCCACACTTTTCAGCAATGCCTAAGGCTTTATTGATTTGATTTTAAAAGTCAGATGGAGCTTTAGATTGTGTGTGTGTGTGTAAAAAGCAAACAGTCAGTCTCACTCTCAAAGAATGGATCAACCAAGCAATACTGTGGATGTTGTGCATAATTAGTGGCAGCATTTAACACAGTGGCATCTACAGCTATCATATACAGTGGTACCTCGGGTTACATACGCTTCAGGTTACATACACTTCAGGTTACAGACTCCGCTAACCCAGAAATAGTACCTCGGGTTAAGAACTTTGCTTCTGGATGAGAACAGAAATTGTGCTTTGGCGGTGCGGCGGCAGCAGGAGGCCCCATTAGCTAACGTGGTTAACCCGAGATACACTGTAAACTAAAGAGGGGCAAGACATGGTTCAGGCATTGTTAACCAGTCCATGCAGTTTGTTGAGGAGGTAGGGAACCTTCAGCTAAATGTCTTGCAGGCTGCAGCTGCAAGCTTGGAGAGAGAGAGAGAAGCAAACTGGCTCTTTCTCTCTAAAGTAATTTTCTCTTCCTGCCTTTGGAGGACCAGGAGGTCAATAAGGGATCCACAGGATATGATTCTCAGATGTGATCCCATATTTATAAAATAGACTAGAGGTGATCTTTTCAGAGCTTCCACAACTGATTCCATGGTGAGTTATGCACAGCCCACTGCTTGTGAAGCTTCCTCTCCTACCTTCCCTCCCGCTGTTGTCTTACCTTTGTGTACCAGAAAAGGGCAGAAGGAAGCAGAAGTGGAAGAATGAGGCATGGAAGCAGCCTGTGGAGACAGGAGCTGCCTCTCAGTTCTTTCCTCCCCGCACTTTTGTAGGCAAAAAGGAGCACATCTTTCACCTAAGGAGAAATTGTATTGATGTCTTGCTTGCCACCTCTATTTTTTTACTTCTTTATTATAAACATCAGGAACATAGGAATCTAGCACTCTTGACTTGCACTATTAACTGTCTGCTCTGCCTGACAGTGAGTCTCCAAGGATTTAAACAGGTGTCCTTCCCAGGTCTACCTACAGATGGAGTCTGGACATTCTGTGTGGAAAAATTGCCCCTTACTGCTGAGTTCCCAACCCTTCTCCATACTTGAATCCCACCTTTCTGGCAAAGGCTCAAGGCCTCGGACACCTCAAAGTGCAGTAAGAAAGCCATGAATGTAACAAACATAAATTGGTGCCCTCGTGTGTGAACTCGGCTGTGTGCAAAGCTGTTGCAATGCAGTTGTGCTTCTTTGGAAAAGGGCTGATACAGTTGCATCAAATTCCCATCAGTCATGGCAGCTGCATTGCACAGATTCATGAAAATAGTGTGTCGGGCTTCGTGGAATCGGATCCCTCCCCCAGTGGCAGTAAATGAGCAGCTCAAATGGAAGGAGCGTTCTTACCAGATAAGTTATTTAATGATCACAGCGAGAGACAAGGAATGCATATCTCTAAAAGAAATAGCATTGCTCGCAGTAAAGGCTCACCCCCTCCGTCCCCATTAGTCTACGTCATTCCTAAATCGGGTAATCTGAGTTTGTTGCCATTACGGTTTCTGTTCTGCCCTTCTAGTCTTGGTCGAAGGGGAAGGGTCAGGAATGCTGTCCAAGGACACTGAATTTGCCAGCTGTCCCTCTCTTGGTGTTTCCTCTTCTAGCTGTTCCTCATCCAGTATTGCCCAGCTTTCCCCCTCTGGACTATGCCCTTCTGCAAACCACTGTTCTAAATCAATACTGTCCTCCTGCCCTTGGGAAGGTTCATAAAGGGGGGGCAGTTCCCACCATTCCTCCTCAGTCCAGTCCTTGACATAGTGTCACAGCATAACTCAGACACATGTTAGGATTCTTGCTCCATGTTTGCAGTCATAGGATTGTTTTCTATCACATGACTGTGCATGTTTTCATTCCACATAGTGGGAAGTGACGGAGACAGGATGTTTTGTGTTACTGTGTTCCGTGAAGTGGGACTATTGTCCTTTGTTCTTTCTTTTTGCTGTCTGATGAGAAAGAGGAAGGAGCTAAGTAAGAATGCTCAGAGAGTATTATATGTAAATAAAAGTAGTTTAGCCAACATGCTGAGCTATTGAGTCTGTTACACGAACCGCTAATACTCTGCAGGATCCCTAAGCATGCTAACGCCTTTTGGTATCAGTCGCTGTGAGGTTTGGGTTGGAGAAAGCTATTGAAGCTCCCGAACGAATGACCAGGAGGGAGAGAAGTTGCCAGTCAGGCATGTGTCTCTGCCAGGGTCCTACACACGAGTAGGATGATCCTAACATGGCTATGGGCCCAGGGATCAGGGCCACAGACTCAGTATGGCAAAGGACGCCAGAGTGTGTCCCTTTTGTTTAATTTTTACTGGCCACAGGGCATTCCAACATCTTCCCTCTTCTCAACGGCTCCTTAATTTCATTAGGGATAGGTGAAGCAGGGCTCCCAGCTCAATCAAAGATAAGCTGGGGTACCTTGCTTAGCCAGAGCTCAGTGAGCTGAGCCAAAGGGGCATGGTGGGTGCAAGAATGGAGAAAGAGGACTTAGCCTGGATCCTAAGCCCATTCAGCTCAGTCACATGACCTGGCAACCTGACTCAGGTCACTATTGTAAAGGCTTGATTTCCTTTTCCCAGGCTTAAGCATCAGCCCAACTGCTGAATGGGGTTCAAATCCAGTGTAACTGCATGCTGTCTTAATTTACACTGGCTTGCTTTATGCCAGTTTCTTATGCGTAGAATTGCTCCTTAGATCTCATGTAACTCAAATAGATAAAAAGCATAGCAATGTATGTACGTGCATGAATTCACATTTATTTATTTTAGTTTATTAAACAAAACCTACAGATATAGATATGCCCACTTTCGCTTCACTTAAAAAATAATTTTAAAATCATCTGGATTTCTGTTTGCATAAATAAAATTGGAATGAAAGATTTGGGCCCTGCAAAAAATAAAAATAAAAAAATGCCATTGTGATGGGGGCGGGGACACACCTCTTTTTATCAACCAGCCTTTATAAAACAACTTTAACTGTAGCATTTTGTAGAGGAAAGGAAAATTCAATAAGCAAAGGCCAGCTCATTTCAACAGTTCATAAATTTGGATCTGTTTTCTCTGCATCCAGGGGAAGCTGTTTATTTTTATGTGCATTCGGCAACCATAAAAGAAGAAAACAGGAGAACATTAAAAAGTTACATCCGCATAATTTATGTTTTGCAGGCTTATTGATTCCCCATCACCACAACTGCCACATGAATTTCATTACAGTCATTTGTTTCCTATTTGAAAACAAGCACCGTTCAAATGGTAATTAATATATTTGTGAACTTTGGCACTTCGTTTGGCTAGGAGGTGTCATTAATTTTTAGTGCAATTGACATTTCGGAACACCACAATCTTGATGAGAAAAGGTGAGCAATTTTTCACCTAATCAATTCTCCTTTATTTGAAGGGGGCCATTAACAAGAGTAGGCAGGACAATCCCTGGCCTCTGTCAGATGCTCATCAGAATCTCCCCTCTCCTTTAAAGGAAAGTTTCCATTATTTATTTTCATTTGAATGTGTCAGAATGAAATCGGTGATCTCAGTAACTAATCTTGATTAAAAAAACAACAACTTTCTAGAGCTATCATGGTTTATTTGGGAGGCTATTATCACTTATCATTGCCTAAATGGTACTAAGCTCTGTGCAAAAGACCAATAAATAACTAAATCTCTCCATAAGCTTAGAATCTAACTGACTGGACACACGGGAATAAGTGCTTAAGGAACAATGTGTAAACTAAGCAAACACAGGCTGGATCTACACTGACCTGTTTAATGTTATTTCCCCCTAGTAGAACAATATTAGATATGTCATTCTAAAACGTCACAGGGCATACTTGTTAATTAAAATATTTTTTATCTTTTTTTGGTCAAATATACGTAATACCCAGCCACACCATTTTCCAAAACACAGGTTTTTTTCCCCTGCTGCTATTTGCAGGTTGCTCTGCTTCACCCCTCTAGCGTCAAAATTTAAGTCTCCCTCCCTCCCTCCCTCCCATCCATTTGAGGGCAGTCAGAGTTTGAATGCAGTAAAAAAAGGTAAGACATTACATAGTGACATATGAGAATTGTTTCACTGAAAGCAGCATAAAATGATTAAAAATTAAGTGATAAAAAGAGTGCCGAAACCCGGAAGTAACCCATTCTGGTACTTCCGTGTTCGGCGCAGTGCGCAACCAGAAAACATGCAACCTGAGGCGTCTGTAGCCCGAGGTATGACTGTACCTGATTTCTGGTTGAAGCCTGGTTGGGTCTCAGACAACTAATAGATGGTCTCAGGGATTGGGCAAGGATAGTATGCAGTCCTTAAGGTATCCTGGATTCAAGCTGTTCAGGGAAATGATATAGTTCTGTATGCACAGGTTTCTGGTTTATATCAGATTAATAAACCTGGATTTTATACAGGCAAGAATCATTTCACATGCATCTGATTGATGCGCAAGTGCACACACATGTCTAGTGGCAACCTGGAAGTGGCCAAAAAGGGGGGCAGAATGAAGGTGGGGGCAGGGGTGTAATAAGACGTGACATGACGTAATAGGTTTATGTGCACTCCACCATGCGAATCAGGGGCTGCCTGTAAGTTAATTAGGAGTAAGCTCCATTGTCTGCCTCCTTTTTCAATAGCTTGCTCCAGGATGGAAACTCCTCAGCACACTCAATTTTATACGAGGTGTTTCTAAGAACTAGCATATGGTAGGCACTGGAGTGGTGAAAAATGATTGAAAAACAATGATGTCATGGTGGTGGTGGTGAGCCACCATTTTACCAGCCTGTTCTAGCTACATTCAGGTTTTTCAAAAGTATTTTTTAATATTTGTAAAGTTATTATAAATAAAACAAATATACCATTATGAGATGGTATCATCACACTGAAAGCTTCCCTATTATCACTCCATTTTGTTGACTGCAAATTTGAGGAAATGTACAGAATGATAACATCATGCTGTTAATTGTTAATTACTATGTGTTACACATAGTTACTATGTTACAGGGACGTGGGTGGCGCTGTGGTCTAAACGACAGAGCCTAGGGCTTGCCGATCAGAAGGTCGGCAGTTCAAATCCCTGAGACGGGCTGAGCTCCTGTTGCTCAGTCCCAGATCCTGCCAACCTAGCAGTTTGAAAGCACGTCAAAGTGCAAGTAGATAAATAGGTGCCACTCCGGCGGGAAGGTAAACGCCGTTTCCGTGCACTGCTCTGGTTTCACCAGAAGCAGCTTAGTCATGTTGGCCACATGACCTGGAAGCTGTCTGCGGACAAACGCCGGTTCCCTCAGCCAGTAAAGCGAGATGAGCGCTGCAACCCCAGAGTTGTCTGCGACTGGACCTAACGGTCAGGGGTCCCTTTACCTTTAAGGTTATTATATATGTTTTTGTTGTATTGCAGATTACTTTGAGATGTGTCACAGAGATTCAGAAACAAAATGGAACGAATGGAAGAAGAAGAATGATAATGACAATTTTAATCGGCATTATATCTAAACATATGATGCTTTTAGCAAGATTCAGGCATTTGTTGTTCATGATTACTGGCTCCTGACATAGGAACGGTTGGGGTTTTGAACTCACAGTCTCCAGGGCTCAGGCTGAGGGCAATTACCAGACTTGAAGTGCTATGCCAAAGGGTACAGTGGTTGGTCTTTTTATCACACCCCTGAAATGACTGCATATGCACTGGATATTAGAAAGAAGAAACAGAAAACCCAAAAGCCATGGTGAAAATAGTTATCAAAGCAACCTCCATTAGGTGAACATCTGGGCTCTATTTATTTTTTATGCATTCAAGGCTATACTGCTAAGGACTTGGAAAGAAACACACACACCACAGCCTTGCCAATTCAAATCATCTCTGTGTGTTCAAAGACAGCGGAAATAATGCGAGGCGGCTTGCTTTGTATAACGTGATCAGAAGCACTCAGGCCATTGAGCCAAAATGCTGCTGTCTCCTAAGCCTGCTGTGAATGATGAGGAAGCTTGCTGTGCAAGACCTACATAATTCAGGCCTGTGGCTTTGAAGGGCATATTTTGCCTCAGCAAGGTCTATGATATCCTCTGATCCTTGTCAGATCACCTGATGCTAGTGCGGCAGAAGATACTCTTGCTGGAAATAGTTGCTCTGCCGCTGCTAATACGGTTTTAATTTGCAGGTTTTAAGAAATGAAGTGCTCCCCACTCCCCATCACATTTATTTCATTAAAACTTGGCATGGCTATCTTTTTTTTGCTTGGTGCAATGCAGACTTAACCAACATGGTGCAATTCAGAGGTTGGGTGACTACATCTCCCATCATCCCTGTTGGACCACAGCAGTTGAGAATGATGGGAGTTTGAGTCTGCCAACTTCGGTGGGGGGCACAACTGTGGCTATTCCCAGTGTAATCTATCCCCTATCCTTTGGAGTTTCTAGTCCCTATGATTTTGCAGAAAGCGTGTTCTCCTTCAGGGAGAGCACGTGTTGCGGTGGGGTCTACTGAGCCACCCCCTTTGTTGCTGGGTAAGTTCTCCAAGATGGCCAGGGGGCATTGATTGGATTGCCGAGTTGCTGGGGGGAAAGTTATGTTGCAATTTTGGTGGGAGGGGTAAAAGGTTTAAATACTCTGCATGCAGCCTTCTACTTTCTCTTTTGCTGCATGCAACGGATCACCCGCCCACCCGCCCTAGAATAAGGGGTTGTTGCGTTGACCTTGCTATGCCTGTCATGGGGTCGTCTGCCTTTGAGCAGGGGCCTGGTAGGAATTTTTCCACCTGGCAAATTGGCTGGCTGGGTGGTTTTTTGCCTACTGCGTAGCAAATCGTCACAACTTGTAAGGTTGTGGTTAGGCATTGGTTATAAATCTGGTGGAGGAGGGGTTAGGATAGGCTGGGCCTGCCCCTCCATGGTTGCTGCGGAAAGGGAATTCCGTTAAAGGAATCCTGGGGCTTGCCATCTTTTCGTCCAATCCCTGGAATGGGACTAGGGCCGGCAAGCCTTCGGGGAGCAGGCGGGTGAGAGTTGAGGGTCTGTGTCTCAGCTCCAATTCTTCCCCGACTTGCTTTCCCCCGCACTGTCTTTCGGTGGTGCCCGGAAGTCAGTTCTGTCCCCAGGCGGGGGGACAGATAGTCTTAACCAATGCCTAAACAACCACTCACAGTTTGTATTTTAATAAAGTTGTGGCCAAAATCATGCCAAAAATCTTAAACAAAAAATTACGTGTCCGTTGTGAGTTATTTTGGGGGGTGGATTGGGGACCTCAACACGCAAACATTCCTAGGAGGAAAGGACAGTAGATTCTGCTCAAAAGCAGAAGCAAACGTTTCATAAATTGTGTAGAACAAGCCCAAACATATTTTTTTAATGTTGCAAAGTTTTACACATTCAGCATTATAAATATTAATCTTTATGTTAAAAGGCTAGTTCTTACATTTATCATTACTAATTATTGCTTGACTCAGCAATTATTATTGTAACCTGAAAAGATGTTCCCTTCAGATGAAGAGCCGTCTCCTAATTTAGGGATCTTTCAAACAATATTAGCATCCCCTAGTTTACATGAGTAATAGGAACATCATCTTTTTTACAGGATTATATTTCTTCCAGCCTTCTTTTACAAGACCATACATTAAAATAGAAAAAAAAAATGTGTCAGAAGAGATAAAGAACCTTTTCAAAGATTTATTGTGTTATATATGTTAATGGAAAATATCAATTCTATAAAGAGACATTAACATTGATTTGTTATATCCAGCAGCTTATGAAATTGGAAGGAGGATTAAAGATATCAAGCAAGCAACAAATAATTTAATTTTCTGTCATTTTACCACTGATGCTTCATTCCCTGGACTTGCTGTATGATTTAATGAACCTAGGAGCAGGAAACCCAGGCTGTTGAGATTAGTAATATTCAGTTTCAGCCTTTTTTATCATTTTAAATAAGACATATGAAAATGAGATAAAACACCACCTAGGATGCATTGTTTTCCTTCTCAATCAATGACACAAAAAGCTATTACTTCCCCATTTCAACTTGATGTTGTCATCTACCATCTTACATGGCTAAGGAAATCTCCTGAGTGGTAGATCAGAGCTGTCACTCTATGACTTATTTCATATAAGATGCACCCCTTCCTGATTTGTTTCCTGACTGAAAGTACAATCCAAACTCAAGATCCATTGGGATAAGCAAATCTAGAATAGGAGGCTAGCTGAGCACGGAATCAGCTGGGGCCATGCTCACTGAGTCCTTCATCCCTGCTCAGCCAGTGGAATGCCAGCGTATGTCCCACATCCCGGACTCACCTAAACCCAGCCGATTCAAGGCAGGGGTAGGTAAAAGGAGACATTCTGGGGGTGGGGCAAGGACAGGGTTCTGTTAGACTTACGCTTATTCATGGAATCATAGAATTGTGGGGTAGATGGCTATCCCATTGATGGCTATCATATTCCAAACCTCTTTCAGAGCCATTGTGTAAGCCAAACTCTATTTTAACAGGTTGATGGACTTCCATTTCATGCGGCTCAATGTGGTGCCTTCCATGATTCTAGATTCAGGTAGGTAGCCATGTTGGTCTGACGCAGTTGAAATAAATAAAAAATAAAAAAATTGTCCAGTAGCACCTTAGAGACCAACTTCTTAGTGTCAGGAGCTCAGCCTACACTCGAGTAGGACCCTGGCAGAGACACATGCCTGACTGGCATGTTCTCTCCCTCCTGGTCGTTCTTTCGGGAGCTTCAAAAGAGGTTCCCACTTTGTGGAGTCAAACCATACACCGTCGTGTGAAAGACAAGAATCCCATGACTGCAATCATGGATCCGGAATTCTAACACTTAGTTGGTCTCTAAGCTGCTACTGGACAATTTTTTATTTATTTATTTCGACTGCGTCAGACCAACACGGCTACCTACCTGAATCTATTTTAACAGCTTGTTTTCCCTCTAGGCGACACTTTTTGTTGTAGTAGTAAAAATGGTATTATTATAATTATTTAGAAATTATTCATCCTAAGGTCCCAGGGTGTGTTACAACAATTTAAACACAATGTTGAGATCAGTTTTAAAAAACTTTCAATCACAAAACAATGCAGGTCCTTCTATATATATATATATCTGGCTTCGTTCATTATATAATTTTGGTGAATGCTGAAAACGTATGTCATTACCTGTTTTATAACATGTGGAATATATATATATATATATATATATATATATATATATATATATATATATTCACCAAAATTATATAATGAACGAAGCCAGACATACATACATGAACAGGGTGGAGGTTAACAGCTTAGGGGCTGCCACTGAGAATGTTCTGTCTTCGGCCATGCACCCCCCCCCCCAAATTCCATCTGTAGGAAAGGAGGTGGTCTTTTAGGAATTTGGGGTCTGGGTCATTTAGGGATTTAAATACAGCATCATCTTGACTAAAGCCGGACAATGAACTGTCAAACAGTGCAGCTGTTTTAAAGCAGAGGTTATGAGAGATCTAAATGGAAACCTCAGGCAGTAACCTGGCTACTGCATTTTGGAACAATCAAATTTTCCATATCTTTTTTGAGGGCTGCCCCACATGCAGTACATTGGAATAATTCCACCTAGAAGTTATCTGAGCATGGAGTACAGTGGCTTCAGAACAATTAAATACACAGTTTTAATCGACCAGAAAATCATGTAATGAATCAATTTCCATTTATTTCATCGGGGTCTAGCTGTAGCAAAATCTCACCCCACCGTTTCAAGGAAAGGTGAGATACAAATGCAATGTGCATTTGCAAACCAATTTCGCACCATTTTTTGCTTTGTTTTTGTACACACAGTAAGCCTTCTGGTTTCTCTAGCAATACTAATCAACAATATAAATATATAACTGATTATTGTCTGGCTCCTGCACCTTAGCTATAATGGTTTCTGGGCACAAGAGCCTTGCAGCCATGCCTTGAGGCATTTCATAATGAGGGTAAAATCTGTGAAGAGTGGGGGCACTAAGAATCAAGGTGGAAGAGCATTCTGCAGGACCCCCCCCACACACACTCCAATTCAAATGCACTCGAAATCTCTGCAAGTACACAGGAATGAGGCTGTCAAGAAACATAAATTTTCCTGGAAGAAAGCCAGTCTCCTGAGTTTCTGACAAGCAAGTTTTTCATTTACTGGATGAAGCAGTGCATGATTGAAATAGGTGAAAACTTGCAACACCTTTTGCCATTAATATAAATGTTATCAGATGTCTGCTGTGTTCCAATCCTTCTTTTTTCTGTCTTTTTTTTCTGCCAATGAAACACAACGAAGCATAAGCAAGAGTTTTCCTCAGTGTATAACAGTTAGTATTATATACCCACTTTGCACTTGAAGGCTCACTCAGCAGAAGGCAAAGAAAGATGGCTCTGTAGAGATGATTCTGCACCCTCACCGCAGGTTGTGGAGCACTTCCCAAAAGAGCCAAGCAAAATCCTGTTTTTGCTGTTGCTAATGCAGGGTTTGAGGAAGCTGATTTATGTGAAAACCAATGTCAACTGATCTGACACCTCTTGGTCGAATGTGCAAATTGCAACCTCATTATCCTTCAATTTGGGCATTTCTCTGAATTTTGCAATACAGTAGAACCTCTACTTACATCCTGCTCTACTTAGGCCCGTTCCAAGTCACAGCCGCGCCAAACCCGGAAGTAAACACCAGGTTTGCCGTGATTCATGAATGCGCAGAAGGGGCTGCCGCTGTCTGCACATGCGCAGAAGTGGGCTGCCGCCGAATACGCCTGCGCACAATGGCGCTTCTACCAGCGACCCATTATCGCCATCAGGACGGGCCTCAGGAACGGATTGGGGTCGTGAGTAGAGGTTCCACTGTATAGTTCTTACTACAAAACTGTGTTTTAGAATTGTTTTAAAAGATAATAGTCAATGCTAATATACATTTTTATGTGGTATATGCATAGTCAATGTGGTGCAGAGGTTAAAATGCCAGACTGGGATACCAGGACTGAAATCCCTACTCATCCATGAAGCTCACTAGGTGACCTTGGGTCAACTTCTCTCAGCTGAACCTACAACACAGGATTATTGCAAGGATAAAATGGGGAGGAGAGAACCAGGTACCATGTTTAAATCACTGGAGGAATTGTGAGATATAAATGTAATAAAGGTAAAGGGACACCTGACAATTAGGTCCAGTCATGACCGACTCTGGGGTTGCGGCGCTCATCTTGCTATATTGGCCGAGGGAGGCGGTGTACAGCTTCCGGGTCATGTGGCCAGCATAACTAAGCCGCTTCTGGTGAACCAGAGTAGCGCACGGAAACACCGTTTACCTTCCCGCTGGAGCGGTACCTATTTATCTACTTGCACTTTGATATGCTTTTGAACTGCTAGGTTGGCAGGAGCAGGGACCGAGCAACGGGAGCTCACCCCGTAGCGGGGATTCAAACTGCTGACTTTCTGATCGGCAAGTCCTAAGCTCTGTGGTTTCACCCACAGCGCCCCTCGCGTCCCTATAAATGTAATACTAATGGAATAAATACATTGCTATAAAGTATGTATTAAGAGTTGCCTTTTCCAGTATAATATGTACTTAGGTGACAGGGGGGAATGAGAACCTGAAAGGACCTGAAACTGACAGATTTTATCCAGAGATTGTGCTTGGATGTGCTCTGTTTGTGTCAGGGGTGGGGGTGGGGAGAGACAGAGAGACAACACCTTCCATGTGCTAGCTCTGGTTTGGGAACTTTTATAGGTTTTCCTGAGTTTGAAGGATGAAGAGGGAACTGAGAAGAAAAATGTGCCAAGCTTAAGCAAACTGCCTAGGATTCACTCATCTCTACACCAGAGCCAATTCAGGGCTGATATTATTTTGCTGAATGTCTGGAGGACATCTGGTAACATAATCCAGCTCATATGAGCAATGATGCTTTTAACAAGGGATCAACAATATCTCACTCAAAGGTAAAAGAGATGCAGTTATTTGCCACAGACAACTACTAAAAAGGTTTATGTTGCATATGGTGAATAGGAACACCTGGATTATCAGAGATTCACATTTTTATAATTGTGCACACAACTCTCTAATTAAGGAGAATGTGATTTCACAACACAGGAGCATATGTCACCATCAGATTTTCTTTAGTAAGATTTCTAAAAGATCACTGGAACCTACCAACTGGTTTGGGCACTTCCACTAACTAGTGAAATGCAAGGGAAGGAATGCAGCTGAACTAAAATTGAAGTGCCTCACTTTTCTAAGTGATTAGAATTAAAAAGTAAATGAACAGTTCATAATTGAAAAACAAACACGAAGAAACCCTACAAAATATACGATCATCCTTATTTCTCGTTCTTACCCCAAGCACAATGAAAATCATTCATTCACTTCTGTGTGTTGTTCTATAAAGTCCTCCGGTGCTGAAAGCTTTGATTTTATGCTGGTAATGATTTCACATTAAATAGGCAGTGGCTCCCATGGAAGGAAATTTGTTTTTGTCTTTTTGACTTGCATTTGCTAATATTTCAACAAGTTCCTATTTTCTGTGCCCTTGATTAGAAGCAAAATTCCAATAACTTTGAGCATTCTGCTGTATGATTAATGCTACAAGATGGCACTGTATGAAAGAAGCTGGAAGAAATAATGAGGCCAACTTATTAAAGTACACAGTGGATAAGGCAGCTCAGCATATAAGTAAGGGGAGGGCTTTAATTGGAGGTTTAATGAAACCACACCAAATTCTGTCCTTAGGCATAGGTCAGCTATGCTCTGAAACTGACAAAATTGGGTACTTACTCAAATGAGTTCTTTATTTTGATTTTTAAAAGCTACAACATTCAGACACTTCAGTTGCAAGCGATAGGGTCTGCACATTCCAAAAGCACCACACAATTAATTTTTTCTGGCATTAGTTGAACTTCCATTTCAGTAGCTGGTGCTGGCCTTGATATAACTCGAGTTGTGCATATGTGTTATTCTTAATAACTGGTGGTTTTGTAAGGAATGTGCTTTCAGTTTGCATTCTTAGTACAGAAAGTATTGCTCTGATATGTAAATATTTTTCTTAATTCTACTTAATTCAAGAGGGTTCTGGAAGCTTCTCTGTGTGAAATAAGCTTCATAGTGTTTGGGTTATTCCTTCAGAGAAGCTGAGTACAGCTGGCTTAAACTGGTTCTGTTATCTCTTCTGTCAAGGTCATGCTGACTATAAAAGTAAGGCGAGAAGGAGCCTGGGTTTCATTTTCCCTTTCTATCTCTTTTCCTTCTGGTATGGTGTTCTGTACATAGTATGCTTAGTGTTAAGGTTTAGACTTATAGTAAGTTACTGTAAGTTTAAGTTAAGTCTGCTGCAACTGGATTTCTTATGGACTGTGCCAATCCTGAATGAATTGGATTTGTGACAATTATGCTTATTTGCCTTCAGTAGCAGTATGGTGTTCTGAGTCATTTCAGAACTTTTCCAATTAATCACTACGCCCACCACAAAAATCCTACATTCAGGACGGTCAATTTATGTATTCTCAGGGAGACGGGGCTCATATTCTCAAGGCAGTAGTACAGCAGGACTGCTGCAAGCATAGCCAAGTTCTGTAACTATGGTCACATCTGCACTATACAGTCATACCTTGGGTTACAGACACTTCAGGTTGCGTTTTTTCGGGTTACGGACCGCTGAAATCCGGAAGTACCAGAACGGGTTACTTCTGGGTTTCGGTGGTTGCGCATGTGCAGAAGCGCTGAAACGCAACCCGTGCATGCGCAGTCACACCGCTGCAGGTTGCGAATGCTGCGGTTTGCAAACATGCATCCTGCACAGATCACGTTTGCAACCCAAGCATCCACTGTACATTAAAAGTAGTAGCACATCACTTTAAACAGTCAATTCTTCCCCCAAAGAATTCTGGGAAGTGTTGTTTGTTAAGGGTGCTGATACTTCTTGGGAGACCTCCATTCCTCTCTCAGAGCTTCAGTTCCAAAAGTTCCCCGGGAAGGAGGATTGGTAGTTAATGCACTCTGGAAATTGGCATCACCAAGCATGGAAGAGACACATGTGCACAGCTGTTGTGACAGCATCAGTCACCTGCAGTGAGCATGATCAGTTCATATATTGACGGAGGAGGAGACCACTAGTCACAGTTAAAACTAGAAGTAGATCCAGGCAATTATTTTGTTTTTTTTTCCCTTTTAAAAATGGCCATACTGATAGATTATAATTCCCATCAACTCCAGCCAGCATGCCCAATGGTCAGGGACGATGGGTAGTTGTAGCCCACACCTGGACAGCTTCAGGTTTCCCATCACTGCTTTAAATGGAAACTGAACCCTTCTATTGTGCTGGTCACACACACACACACAAATACAAACAAGAGAGCTTTTCAGTTTTGTGAGCCAGACCGCTTAATCAAAATGTCAGCACAGAGAACTCTTATCCCACTTGCACAAACAAAATACAGGAGAGATTTCTTCTGGCAATAACCTCTAAACTGAAAAGGGCATTGACAAGGGATTTAGTTGCATCATGCAGTCATCAGCAAGGTTGTTAAGAGCCAATCAGGGTATGCTCTTTGGAGCACAGAGGATTTTTTATTTATTTATTTATTTTCAGCCAGCAGTAAATGGGAACAGGCAGGTAGGAATAACCTAAGGTGACAGAAGCAAAGGATATTCTCTGTGCATGGGTCTAGGTTGGGACTTTAAGCAATTCGACAATAGAAACTCTTCGCAGTGACTTTTGGAAGGTACATTGTGTGAGATCAAATAGCCTAGGGTTTTAGGCAGCCACCGAAATCGTAAGCATTTGAATTTCTGAGGATATCGCAGTGAAACTTTCATGGATAGTATGTCAACCAGTGTCAACATAATTGTTGTACATAACAATATTGGAACGCGGGTGGCACTATGGTCTAAACCAGTAAGTGGAGAGCCAGTGTGGTGTAGTGGTTAAGAGTGGTAGACTCGTAATCTGGCGAACTGGGTTCGCTTCCCTGCTCCTCCACATGCAGCTGCTGGGTGACCTTGGGCCAGTCACACTTCTCTGAAATCTCTCAGCCCCACTCACCTCACAGAGTGTTTGTTGTGGGGGAGGAAGGGAAAGGAGAATGTTAGCCGCTTTGAGACTCCTTCGGGTAGTGATAAAGCGGGATATCAAATCCAAACTCTTCTACAGTTCTAGTTTGACATGTGGGGGGGGGGATATCAGGGCCTCCTAACAGCTCCCAGCACCTTTAATAAATGTTTTGCCTGGATCCTCTGGCTCTACACACTGTTTCAACATATTATTACAAAAGCTGGGTGCCATCCCCTCCTCTCTGCTGAGCGGTAGCAAGATTCCAGGAGAGAGGTTCCAGGGGCTCACCCGGGGGTTATGCTCCTTTGGAGAATTGAAGACACAGCAGAGACTGTCATAGCTTTAAAAAAATACGATGTATTCACATATTTACACCTTCAGTCTGCATGGAGGGAGTCCAGATCTTCCAGCATGGTCATCTCAGTAGGGGCTTTTCCCCACAGTGGTGCAGCACTCCAGTCCAGTTCAAGGCATCTCTCCTAATTCTGCTGTTCCTAAAAAAACTAAGTCTCCTTTGAAGAGAAGATGTTGGGGAAGATTGAGAGCACAAGGAGGAGGAGACGACAGAGGACGAGATGGTTGGACAGTGTTCTCGAAGCTACTAACATGAGTTTGACCAAACTGCAGGAGGCAGTGGAAGACAGGAGTGCCTGGCGTGCTTTGGTCCATGAGGTCACGAAGAGTTGGACACAACTAAACAACAACAACATCTCATTACAGGAGACTGTTTTCCACTCAGGTAGGTTTGAAATTCGTTATACACTGCTGGTATATGTGACTACCCAGAATGACCACCAAATACCCTGGAGAAATATTTAACCCAATCAAAGGCATGTATTGAGACTTCCTGTGATGACCTCACTCCATTGAAGTACCAGGTCACCAGTGCCCAGAATGTGTCTTCCCTCTTTTCCCTTACTGGTAGTCTCAGGCCTTGTCACTGGGTTTTTCATATATTCACCTATTTTGTTTTTGAGCAGACTCTTGTATTCCAATCTACATTTGATCAAATTTTCCATTGGATTACTCTGATGGGTTCTTATCTGAATCCCTAATTGCCTTGGTCAGAACTTTCTTAGCCACTTTGCATTGACCATCAAACCAGCCAAGGGGTGTTCCTTGTGTGCATTTACTATTTTAGAAGTTATTTGAGCCATTGGTTCAATGCACATTGTCTAATTTGTTCCCCAGTTCCAGCCCCTGGAACTCCTTTTCAATGTGGCTGTCATCTGTGCACGTGCTGCTTTCTGAGCATGGTTGTCACAAATTTTCAGAATGAATTTGAAGATTTTTCTCAGGGCAAGACATCTGATGAAGTTTGAGAGAAGCCAGACAAGATACAGGGACATTTCTTAAGCCCTTAACTAGAGAGGCTATTCAACAATTTTCTAAATGGCATGGGAACTTGCAAATGAGACCTTAACGCTGCATCATATTATGATATTACAAATCTCTTATCCCTACTAGAAATATCATGCTTGAAACATCTGAGAATTGCTTTTGTCTTCTTTGTGGCTACATCACATTTGTAGATCCAATTAGCAAACCATTAAAAATGCCCTGTCTTTCAATGGAATGGAAACAGCTGGAATTCCTGGCTGAAATAGACAGCTCTTATTATTGAGGTGGAGTGTTCTGTTGTCATGCAAAAGATGTGCAACATTACGAAATGTCAAACTGAGTGGTTTGTATCCCACCAGTAAGACCATTCTGTGCTTCTTTGTAGCTCATTGAATTGGCTGTCAGTTATGCCTTTGAAAGAGCATGTTTTCTAGCACAGATGCTAAATCAGACACAATCTTAAATTATAGCATTGTTTTCCAAAGAAAGGATCCCTTTGTTTTTTTCCAAATTGCAGCAACATTTATTTCATATCATTTTGTGACATTTTCACTGTTCTTCTCTGGCTCTCAGGGTAATCATATCTGCAAATTTATGAACCCTCATACTGCATAATTCTCTATGTACCCTGTTTAAGTTATTGACGTGTAGAGTTTTGAAATGAGTGATAATGATTGGATGCAGAAGTTGCCAGAGAAATATGGATTTTTTTTATTGTACCTGAAACTACAAAAGACAGTATCCATCACTGAAAGAGACACTTTAATGGCTTCAGCTTGAAATGCTGGCATCAAATACTAAATCTAAAGTCTTAACCTACAACTAAACCATAACTTTCTCCTAATGAGATCTAAAATGTCTCAATTACAAATGTGATTATTTTCTTCAGCAGAGGTGAACAGTTGACTTATTGCTTTATCAGGCACACTCCTGATATTTAAGAATGATGTTAGATCACAGCTTACATGGAATTGCATGAAACTTCTATCCATTGTATGAACCTGTATCCTTTGTGTGGTTAGTGTATCGCAAGCAATCCCTATTACTGTGACTGGTGTCCCTTTTTCAAAGTACTCACTGCCAGATCATAGAGACACTACCTAGACATGGAACTTACTCTGTTTGTGGAAGAAGTATCATTGACACTTGTAAAAATGTGTATAATGCTGCCTATATTTCAGTGTGGGATGGCTTTCAGATATCAAGACCTAAATTTTCATTGTCCCACCTATGTATGAGCCACAAAAACATTCTGAATATTTTTCTGAGGCTACTCCTTTTGCACACATCAAAGTAATTTTTTGAGGATTGTGTGGTGCAAGAGTCTCAATGCTGTATGCTAAACCACACATTGAACCTTTTTTGGGTGATTGACAAACAATGTTTTCTGCATTGTTTCTAGGCTCAATGGCAGCTTGTTCTATGGGATGTTGAAGGGCTCTGTGTGTGGGGGGGGGGGGAGATGAGAGGTGAGTCTCCAAAACTGCTTCAAGGTAAAAGGTAAAGGACCCCTAGACAGTTAAGTCCAGTCAAAGGTTATTATTTGTTGCGGTACTCATCTAGCTTCAGGCCAAGGGAGCCAGAGTTTGACCACAGACAGTATTCTGGGTCATGGGGTTAGCAGGACTAAACCGCTTCTGGCGCATGGAGGACCATGACGAGTGCCGGAGTTCATGGAACCACCATTTACCTTCCTGTCACAGCAGCACCTATTTATCTACTTGCACCGGTGTGCTTTCAAATTGCTAGGTTGGCAGAAGCTGGGACAGAACAACGGGAGCTCACCCTGTCGCATGGATTCGAACCGCCAACCTTCCAATCAGCAAGCCCAAGAGGTTCCATGGTTTAGACCACACACTCCTGTGCAGATCCTTTTTAAAATTTTCTAATAAAGAGTTAATTCTGTTTGCTTCATGTGATTTACAGTTGGCTGTCTCCTAACTGTTGTTGAGTTATTAAGCCTGTGTTTGAGCAGTATGACATCAGACTTCCAGGTAGGGGCTTATATTATAGACAGCTCCTCAAAACAAAATGATTCCATCATCATTAAAATTTTGCATGTTGGGGATTAATGTGCCAGAGAAACATAAGCGTATTCACTCATGGGGATTCCCAACAGTAGTCTGAATGTACACAGCCCAGAATCAGGTTTACCACCTCTGTCAAAATTAGGCAACTGAATCTTCTATCTCAGCCAGTCGGCAGAGGTGACCTTAATTAACAGACACATTTGTAGGAAATTGCCTACAACAAGCTCTCTAGAGGTCCTCAAACTTCAGCAGATGACGCTGCTTGCAGAGATACTGGAAGTAACAGCAACAAACACACACAGAAGAGCATCACTACCTATCATTTCAGAATATTCATTTATTGATTGGTTTACATTATGCTGCATAATTTATTGTTGTTGTGTGTTTTGTTTTGTCTTTATAGTGAGTGAAAGCCAATCAGTTCAGCAGCTAATGTATACCAAAAAAGCCCCTCACAAGGACATGACTCTTCTCTGCACAATCCTTTTAGGTACGCTGATTTCCGCCATGCAGATAATAGCTGTGGACATACAACAGAGCACATGCATCACTCACCAGCAGCTTGTTGAGTTTGGAAAGCAGCAGTCGGTTAGGCGGAACAGCAGGTGCAAATGCACACAAGCTGAATTCACATACAGACTCAGCAGGCATGAACAGGAGGGGTCCATATCAAATACACTCGTAATATATGCAACACTAGGCCTGTGTGTCTCAGCAGCAAAAGGATTAGCAAACTAGAGCACCAGTGAATTCAGCTCATCCTGAGCTTCTGATAGGCAGCTGACTTGAAGCATTGAATTTCCAATTTGGGGATGGGAAAACAGCCACATCTATCTGCTGTGTCCTTTGCTCCAAGAAAATGTGACTGCTAAACATTCCTGGCTATACGACATCCACCTGTCTGAAGCAGGATTTATTTATTTTGCTTGTTTTATGTATATACCGCTTGATCCACAAAAACCTCTAAGCAGTTGACCTAAAATATTCATTAAAATGCTGGTAAAAAAACCAAACTTTTAAAAACAGGTAGGCAGAAAATTAACTGCAATCAGTTTTAAAACAACAACAACAATAATAATTCACACAGAAAATTAAGCAGGCTCTGAAAATAATGTTGCAAAGTTGTCAAATGGATATTATCAGGCAGGAAACCTTGCCAAAAATATTATAATGGATCTGTGATGCTAAATGTTTAGATTTAGTAAATATTAGGATTTAATTAGAACTTGTACATTATAAATGGGATATGCTATAACACAGTTTTGATATGTATCAGAAAAAGGTTTATGCAAGGAGTTTGAGGTGTTTAATTAGTGTTTATGTGTAAAGATTGTGTCAGACCTTGAGAATCCTATCAAGATCCATGCATATTTTAATATGTCAGCCGACTTCTGAGCATCAGCAATTAGCATGTGAGAATTATTTAACCTAGGTAAGCGTCCTAAGTGTGTACCAGTCTTTACTCCTAGCCAATCAGCAAGTGTTGATGAAGTCAGGGGAACTCCTTTGCTAAGTGACACTTGGGGGGAATAACCATTAGTACTTCGGAGCATAAAAAGAACTGACCATTAGGCGCAACTGAACAAAGGAGACTTAGTTTTTTAGGAACAGCCTTCTCTTCTCATGAGGTGGCCAAAGTATTGGAGCCTCAGCTTCAGGATCTGTCTTTCCAGTGAGCACTCAGGGCAGATTTCCTTCAGAATGGATAGGTTTGATTTTCTTGCAGTCCATGAGACTCTCAAGAGTCTCCTCCAGCACCATAATTCAAAAACATCAATTCTTTGTCGATCAGCCTTCTTCCATACATGACTTATTTCCTGTCTGAAATCAAATAAAGCTGCTGGAGAAGATATGTTCCCACCTGAGCTCTATAAGAAAGACTTAGACTGATGCCTATCCTGACTTATTAATCACCAAAAATAAAATGGGTTAAATGCCATCTGGATTGAGTATTAGCCTAGTTGCCCCTTAAAAACTAGCAATATTACTATGTCATAAATATGGTGGCTGTGGATCCAGGATATACGAGGTGAATTTGGTAAATTATATGTTCATGCACATGCAGGGAAACATAGATGTAGAGTGGGGGGAAATGGGGCTAAAAGATTATGAGTCTTCCCCAGTACAAACCTATCTGAATTCTCAGGTTATCGTCCAAACGCCTTCTCTGACATTATAAGGTGATAAATGCATGCATGCAAGAATAAATAATAGTGGGAAGCCTGCCTCGTTTCTATGCAGTGCCCAAATATATTTTAAGACAAGAACAGAATAGCCTAGTAACAACAACCATCTCTGGTAATATTAATATTATACTGGCTATGTTGTTCTAATTCAATACCTACAGTATGGCAGGGCGTGGGAAGAATCTATAAAAGGTAAAGGTACCCCTGCCCATACGGGCCAGTCTTGACAGACTCTGGGGTTGTGCGCCCATCTCACGTAAGAGGCCAGGGGCCAGCGCTGTCTGGAGACACTTCCGGGTCACGTGGCCAGCGTGACATCGCTGCATCTGGTGAGCCAGCGCAGCACACGGAAACGCCGTTTACCTTCCCGCCAGTAAGCGGTCCCTATTTATCTACTTGCACCTGGGGGTGCTTTCGAACTGCTAGGTTGGCAGGCACTGGGACCGAGCAACGGTAGCGCACCCCTCCGTGGGGATTCGAACCGCCGACCTTTCGATCGGCAAGCCCTAGGCGCTGAGGCTTTTACCCACAGCGCCACCCGCGTCCCGGAAGAATCTATAGTCCCAACTAAATTAAATAGTGTGGATAAATTCTTGTTCTGCATTGCTGACATGGAGCCACTTTTAGACGTCCTTTCATTGAAGATTAACGCTGGGCCTTTTTGATGCCAGATTTATTCTCTTGAATAGAGACCGACCTATCAATTCTATGTAAACCATTGTTCATAAGTGATAGTGTTTTTCATGTTGGAGGAAGGGTAGGTGAATGAGCCCTTGATAGGATGGGTGATAGTGTTAGGTCTTGTAACAGAGCTGTCCGAATAAGGACAGAATTGACACCTGGGTTTCTTGCAGGGCCTAGACCCTGGATTATTTCTTTGTATGGTAATCTAGTGTCATTGAAGAAGCTGGTATTCTGACCCGCATATATGATCTTTCTTTAATTAAATGCCCTCCCTTTATTTTCTCATGGGTTCAGAAGTACTACACTCCAGCAGGAATTGTGTCACTCCCTTGAATAGTGTGAGACAAAGCCAAAGTTTTTCAGTAACTGAACATTTCTCAAGGACGTTTTAGGCAACACTAATCCCCCAATGAGTGTTACAGTAGCAGAATATGATATCCTGAAGCAAATTTCTGTTTTTCAATCTTAGAGGCTCACCTCCCTGGGGAGAAAAGTCTTTTTCCTGGAAGGTTCAAATAGTTCAAAGGAAAAGGAATACAAATGAAATGTGTTACTTCTTAATTGTTTTTAAAGTTGATAACCTGGGAAGGAGGGAGGGAAGGAAGGAAGGAAGGAAGGAAGAAAGAAAGAAAGAAAGGAAGAAAGGAAGAAAGAAAGAAAGAAAGAAAGAAAGAAAGAACTTATTGCTCTTCACTTCCTTTGTTGTTTCATGTTTGCCAAAAGGGATATGAATCCAAAATAAATAAAACAAACTTCTTCCCTTTACTCAATCAAAATACATTATTCAAACTCCAGGATTTCTTCACTGAAGAAGGGAAGACAGCCACTCCACATGATAGCATTTTAGGCATCTGTCTCTGATTTTTTAAATAATCTATTTGAAAATGCTGCTTATTGATTTGATTTTTATTTCATTCTTACTGTTGTGTTACAATATCCAGCTCTTTATCTTACTCTCAGCTTCCTATTGCATCTATCTAGAACTACTGTAGCAACAACAGGACTGAGACACAATATTCTACCCAATGGTTGTGCATGATGGATTGTCCCTTTGGAAATCCATTTTGTAAATTTTAAAATAAAATTTTGTATTAGTTTTTCAAAATACCCCCAATAATAGCCAAATTATAACAACAACAATTAATTCCCAAATTATACAATTATCAAAGTGCCAATCAACTTCCAATTAATTTATTTTAGTTAAAGTGGCTCCCCGCATGATGGTTCGGGTGCATTTCCGATCTTATATCACTGTGTTCCATAATCTTAATTAATGACAGTAACATTTCAGTTATAATAATAATCCCTCAATCAACAGCTATATAATTAATGATTTCCATTAGTGATGTTATAATATATAAATTTAGAAAGCTTCGATTGAGGAATTCAAACTATTATGTTTATTCTGCCCTGTGTGTGAAAACTGTTATATCCATGGAGATTCCTTTTGTCCATATACAGTATTGTCTCTTTCCCTTCCCAGTTGTTGTTTTCTCCCATTGTGGCTTGTGGTAGAACCAAATCTCGAAGTTTCTCAGAGGTCTTATCTCTCTGTCCCTTGCTTCAGTGTCTCGGAACAGGCAGCAGTCTGCTAGAAACCATTCTGTCTCACTAGTAAAACATGTCACAGAACTTCGCCATTTTTCCTTCAGCCTAGGAAAAGGTGGGCAGTTTTCGAACACACTGAAGATTGAATACTCCTTTCCAACTCCCAGAATCTCTGCAACATTCTTATCACAGCCCCCAAACTCTTTTCCTTACAGCAAGAGATTTATGGCCCAATTAAACTTTATCTTAGATTACATTTCGTCAGTAGCACGCACAAATCTCAGTCTCTTTTTCCTTGTCTGTTGTTTTTAAACAGAGGTGAGGGGAATTAATGTCTTTCCAACCTAGTCACACTTGAGCTTCTCCTCCTTTCTTAATTTCAGATCACACAAATTTCTATTTTTGCTTGTTAAGATCAATATTACCCCAATGTCCCTTCCTCACTTGTAAATATATTTTTATCTTATATTCTGGAGAGAGTTGCCGAACCATAAATATATAAAAGAAACTTAGAATAAACAAATCATGGGTTTCCCTCTCCCGAACCAACTCTCATGCTGAAAAAAATCTTATCTCAATTCAAACCTTTGATCCATGTAATTGGTATATTCGGCAGTATGTTGTAGCAACCCTTTTCCATCATGTACTGGTACCTTAAAGCCAATTAAAGATCCAATTAAATGAAGAACCTCTGCTTCTTAATGACGGCGTAGGAGAGTTTCCACCAGATTAAATGTTTTGAACTCAGTGCCTCCTTGCCTCCCACATTCCATGCTAGAGCAAGATCGAGGTACCGACATGAACTGCAAGTAAAGCCCATTCCCCCTGTCCCTGGGGGGAATTTGCAAGGATGATTTACCCTCTATCATCCTTGTTTTTCATTTGCTGATGATCCCCAGCTGTCGTGGGGGCTGCCTCCATTAAGGCAGGTGGGACCGGAAGCCTATCTTGTAGAATAGTCCTAAGTACTCTTAATTCAGTGGTCACCCCAGGTGTGCTCAATGGGAACAACTCCTTAGTAAGTGTGTCAATGTTCTTTAAGATATCTCTGAAGACACCAGTGCTTTTTTCAGGGGGTATTCAAGTATATGCAGTGCCAGCACCTCTTTTGTTGTTAAAAAGAGTGGTGCTTACTGCGACAACTTCTTCGTGAGTACGGGGACCTATTTTTCTATATATATATGTATTTTAAAAGGCAGACAGTATAAAAGTGGAAAAGTTAATACGCTTAGTTACTAATATATTCACAACAGAATTGGATATGAAATCCAAATTAGGGATTCCCAGAGTGAGGACTGCATAGGCTTCTGACAAAACATATCCCAGGAAAAACAGCTGCTGAAGACACTGTTACACAATTAAAATCAGAAATTATAATACAAAACATCTGTAGTGTTTTTTTCTTTAACCCCGTAAAACATCGTCTGCATTAGGGCACAGCTGTATTCAAAATCTCTGTATGCGTGATGATAATTATGCTATTGGCAATAATTGCCTTTTCTGTTCTTTAAGTGTTATGCACATAGATACTACAGATAAAACTGGTTGGACTGAGAACCACAGTACTTAGAAATTAATTAGCAAACTGTAGGGTTGCCATATTTCCGGTGAGCTTTTATTTTTGGAGATCTTTTATTTTTTGGGGGGGGGGCAAAGTTGTTGAGCTTTTTTCTGCAAAATCGCAAATTGGACATTTTTTAACTGTTTCTGAGCAAAAATGCCACTGCCAAGATGGGCTGCCATATGTCCAGATTTTCCAGGACATTTTTGCTGATTTACACCCAGACACTGCTTATGGAAAATTCTGGACATATTGCAATCCTAGAACAATCAGCTATAGCTTTTCTGAGAGTTAATTTTCTCTTTAAACTTGTGGCCTCTATCTCTGAAATGCACCCAAGGATGACCGAACCTAAGAATTCCAGTTCCTCTTTGTTTCTCATTTTGATAGTCTTAGTTTCTGTTCTCCATTTTTTTAAAAAAAAAGTCTTCATGAAATTTCACATTGGTGCCAATTTCTACTGATAGGCATATTTGCTTGCAATTTTGCTTAATTCACTCATTTTTGAAACACATTTTTCCTAATTTAATACATTTTTGTATGCTATCTTCACTAATATCTGCATTTCTATGCACACCTTACCTTGGTATATGCATTTTTGTGCACATGGACTGGCTGGAACTCTGCACTGCAAAATTCAGAGAAATGTGGACTCTCAAAGGAGGGTTGTGTTTTGGTTTGCATAGTGTTTCAGACAGTGCAAATTAGGTAGATTTACCTTTAAATGCAAGCTGAATCGAATTTCTCCCCTTCCCTAAATATGCCATTTCCCCAGCAGTATAAATATGATTGCTACATGTGTAGATAACTGTCTTTGGGTAATAAAAGTTCACTGAAAAAAAGATAATTTAATAAAAAAGAAAATTAGTCCAATGAAAGCAAAGGAGTAGATTAATTATGGAAATATTGCTATTACATTAAGAACCTCAAGCTACCCGTGTTATAAATGGTACAAGAGATATTATTGGCAGGATTAATTATATCAGATTTGTTCACTTAATGGCATTTCTCTGTAAAGAACACTGTCAAGGGGATAATCTACTGTTATGATTCCAGAGCCCTTGAATGCAATAGTGGTGGGGAGGAGGGCAGTCAGGGTGCTGGTACCCTTCATCAGGGTCAGGACCAGAGAGATGGGCCCTTGGTCAGTGCTTGACCTGACCAACCACTGCCACTGGCCAATAGCCATGATGGAGAAAGGGTGGCTGGTGTGTGTGTTGGGGAAGGAACCCAACACAGAGGAGGAAAAAATGGCAAGGAATGCATTTATCCAGTGTTGCAGCTCTGCTGACAGAATTGACTTCTGTACTCGCAATGGAGATTTCTCTTCTTCCCTTCTCCAATCCACACTCCCTCCAAATCAGCTCCAAAGGATTGGGGGACCCTCCAGAGCTGACTGGGGGCAAATAGAGGGACATGGGAGCCAACTCCTAGGGACCAAGGTCCCTTGGGCACCGCCAATAAAACATTTGAGGGGCCTGACCACCCAAAGTCGATGGGCATCCCCATTCTAATGATATGCGGGTACCACATCTTGTGATCAACAATGCAGGGTAAGGCTTACCTGGGCCCCCCAATATTTTATTAAAGTTCGCACCCCTGCAGAGGGAAGAAATGAAATGAAAGTCTCATCGCACCAATAGAACTGCACTGGCTCAGCACTGGATACAATCCCCAGAAGGGGAGCCTGTCATAAATGGCAAAACATTAAAAGTTTAAAGTGAGTCACATGCTGTACTTGTATCTTAAGTTTGACAGGATTGATGACTGTATAAGCAAGCACATGGCTCATTTGGGCTCAGTGAACTTGATGGATGCATTTGTTGATTCGTGCAGAATAGGACACTCATTCTTTTCTGGAGACACTAGTTGCATGCTCATATAGATTGTACGCCACCTTGAGCTCCTTGAGAAAAAGTGAGATATAAATAAAACAAATATACCATTATGAGATGGTATCATCACACTGAAAGCTTCCCTATTATCACTCTATTTTGTTGACTGCAAATTTGAGGAAATGTACAGAATGATAACATCATGTTGTTAATTGTTAATTGCTATGTGTTACACATAGTTACCCTGTTACAGGGATGCAGGTGGCACTGTGGTCTAAACCATAGAGCCTAGGGCTTGCCGATCGGAAGGTCGGCAGTTCAAATCCCTGAGACGGGGTGAGCTCCCGTTGTTCGGTCCCAGCTCCTGCCAACCTAGCAGTTCAAAAGCACGTCAGAGTGCAAGTAGTTAAATAGGTATCACTCCGGCGGGAAGGTAAACAGCATTTCTGTGCGCTGCTCTGGTTCGCCAGAAAACAGCGTAGTCATGCTGGCCACATGACCCGGAAGTTGTCTGTGGACAAATGCTGGTTCCCTCGGCTTATAGAGTGAGATGAGTACACAACCCCAGAGTAGTCCACGACTGGACTTAACGGTCAGGGGTACCTTTACCCTTTATGTGTTACTGAGGAGAAGCGGGTATGAGGCTGTTGTTTTTGCTGTAATGCCTACTCCTTATCTAATAGAAAAAGCCTCAGGTTTATCCAACCAGAGGGGGTTTTTTAAGTTGAAAAGAGATACCGTATTTTTCGCACTATAGGACACACCCGACCATAAGACGCACCCAGTTTTAGAGGGGGAGAACAAGAAAAAAAAATCTCTCCCTCTCTGCGCAGCACCCCTTCAGCGAAGCGGCAGAAGAAACGGAGCCCCTTCCTTTTCTCCTCCCGCTTCGCTGAAGGGGCGCTGTGCAGAGAGGGAAAGCTGCACAGTGCCTCTCCAGCGAAGCGAAGCCAGGAGATCCCTCTTGCTCTCCTGGCTTCAGCGAAAGCAACGCAAAGCCTCTGGAGCGCAGTGGGAGCTCCCACTGTGCTCTAGAGGCTTCGCGTTGCTTTCTCTGAAGCCATGGAGCCTGCATTCACTCCATAACACACACACACATTTCCCCTTAATTTTTGGAGGGGGAAAAGTGCGTCTTATAGAGCGAAAAATACAAAAGTCAACAGGCCAACAGCAGCATAAAGTTGATAAGTAGAAGCAGGATTTAAAAGTTGATAAGTAGAAGCAGGATTTAATTTTGATTTGGACTAATTTGGGGATATATTTCACTACGGCATGGCAATTCAGCCACTAGGTGTCACCCAAAAGAACTGAGCAGCGTCTCATTTTTGCTTTTGTTTGCTTATGCTTTCAAATTCAGATTGTGCCACATATCCTCTTTAACAGGATTCAAAGCTCGTTTGAACTCTGTAGGCGGCATAGCCAATTATTTCAGAAGCCATCGGAAGGCTGCATAATAATATGTCAGGTGTAAAACGATTAAAATGAATTTACTGTAAATACAAGTCAACAACTATTCTCTGAAGTGCAGCATTTTGGCACGCTATCCTTCAGGCACGGTAACCTTACCTTGTCACATAAGGGCAAGGTGGAGAACTCCCTTGAGGTTGAACTTCCAAGGATGGCACACCAGTGGTAGACAGGGCCAGAAGGAAAAGTGGGTGGGGGAATGGAGATTACATTCTACCCAAGCAGAAGCTAGAGGCCTCTACACACATCCTCTCTCCAGGCAAGCAAGAGTCATTATCACAGTTCAACGACTTGTTCCATACAGGAAGAAGTACTTGAGGAGGTCACAGGTCCATGACATGGGGAAAGTCCCAATGGCAGAATAAATAAGCTTGAAGGACTGCATTTTACCCACAGTCTAGAGGTTCCCCAGCCCCACAAAAGGTCCTTGTATTTCTAGAGCTTATGTATTACAGGAAGGAAGTTGATGTGTGTGCTTGACACTCAAGGAAATATAATAAGCTTCCTTCTATCAACGAACTGTAAGTCCATCTAGTTTAGTGTTGTTTAGAAGGCCATTTTCACTCAACCCTTATTGAAATCAGCAGCCATTCTTGTTGGCCAATGTCTACTTCTGTCCCTGAAGTGCATACCCTCCAAGATTTCTATCATGAAAATTCCATCCTCATCCTCATCCTCATCATTTTATTAATTATACCATGCCCATCTGACTGGGTTGCTCCAGCCACTCTGGGAGGTTGCCAACATATATAAAAACATATTCTCACATTAAACATTTTTTAAAAATCCCTATAAGGAGCTGCCTTCAGATGTCTTCTAAAGGTTGTATAGTTACTTATCTCCTTGACTTGGCTGCGTAACTCCATACCCTCCAACATTTCTCCAGTGAAAATAGGGACATCCTGCCATACCCTCTAACATTTCTCCAATAAAAATAGGTCTGTCCTAAGGGAAAGCGGGACATTCCAGGATCAACTAAGAAACCGGGACGGTTTCTGTAAATTCACGACTGTCCCTGGAAACTACAGACACTGGGTGCGTCTGAAAGGCTCTATGTCCTCTTTGTTCATCAGGAAGTGACGAGAGAATTGACCCATCGTTAATAAAACAGAAAAGAACTTTGAGAATGAGACAGAGCCCACTGAGCAGTCCTAGCTTGTGAGAGTTAAACAAGTTTGAAATCTATTGAGTGACAGGCAGGAGGAAGAATAGAGCCTCTCAAGAATGAACAGGATTAACACAAAGACCGAGTGACAGACAGCTCCCATTGAGAACAAATCTTGGAAATCTTTCTGAATACAAGAAATGTGGTGATGCTGTGAGTCCAACAAGCCTCCAGGAAAGCTTTGCAAACATGTAAGTGCTGATCCAGGTTCGGGGAGATGAAGCAGTGAGCTTTACACTTTATAGGTTCCTAATATTAAAAGACAGTGGATAAAAGGAGGAAAAGAGCCAAACAAGGTCACTGCTAATCTATCTATCTATCTATCTATATTAAAAATATATATCTATGGATTTGGTTTTGTTGTTTTTTTAAAAAAGAAAAATCGCAGCATTCTTGTGATATCATTTAATTCTGTTACTAAAACACATTTTGTATTCCATAATCAGATATCAGGCAGCAAAGAAAAATCCTCTCTTTGTGTAACAAGTCTTGGCTCAATTTGAACCATTTTTACAAAGGTCAAATCCACACTATATGTTTAAAATGGCTTCCCTCAAATAATCCGTGGAACCATCCACAGTGCTATAATTTCCAACAAGCTTAGCAAACTACAGTTCCCAGAATTCTTTGAGAGAATATTACAGGTTTGACAATGGCTTTTCTAAAATGTGTAACCCACCATTACATAGAGAGTGTAAGTTACTACTTGCAAGGATCCATAGCCACATAATGATATGATGCATGGATATTGGTAATAATTGTCATATACAGTGGTGCCCCGCAAGACGAATGCCTCGTAAGACGAAAAACTCGCTAGATGAAAGAGTTTTTCGTTTTTTGAGGTGCTTCACAAGACGAATTTCCCTATGGGCTTGCTTCGCAAGACGAAAATGTCTTGCAGGTTTGTTTCCTTTTTCGTAAAACCGTTAATACCCAGGGTGCATTGCTTGAAGAGGTGCAGTTGCGACTTGACTTTGAGGAGCAACTCATAGCACGCAGTGTGGTAGCCTTTTTTGAGGTTTTTGAAGACTTTGGTGATTTTTGAAGCTTTTCCAAAACTTCTTTTGCAGCCATTTGGTAAGTTAAACTTTTAAAACTTTTTGGGGGGTTTTTGGATTTTGGGTTGGGGTGTTTGGATTCAAGGACTTGGTGTTGGGGAGGGGTTTGCAAGAATCTGGAAGCTTGTGTGGTTTTTTCTGCATTTTTATGATTTTTTGTGACCATTGGGCCACTCTGCTGTTTTTTTTTATAAAAAAAATTCTGGGTTTGAATTTCTGTGTGGTGGGTGGCTGGGGGAACAGTTGAGGAGGGGATTGCAAGAATCTGGGAGCTTGTGTGGTTTTTTTTTGAATTTTTATGATTTTCTGTGACCATTGGGCCACTCTTCTGTTGTTTAAAAAAATTTCTGGGTTTGAATTTCTGTGTGGTGGGTGGCTGGGGGAACAGTTGGGGAGGGGTTTGCAAGAATCTGGAATCTTGTGTGGTTTTGGTTTTTTTTTTTTAATTTTTATGATTTTCTGTGACCATTGGGCCATGTTGTTTTTTTTAAAAAAAATAATTCTGGGTTTGAATTTCTGTGTGGTGGGTGGCTGGGGGAACAGTTGAGGAGGGGTTTGCAAGAATCTGGGAGCTTGTGTGGGGTTTTTTTTTGAATTTTTATGATTTTTTGTGACCATTGGGCCATGTTGTTGTTTTTTTTAAAAAAAAATTCTGGGTTTGAATTTCTGTGTGGTGGGTGGCTGGGGGAACAGTTGGGGAGGGGTTTGCAACAGTTGGGGGGGGCTGGGGGAACAGTTGGGGAGGGGTTTGCAACAGTTGGGGAGGGGTTTGCAATTTCTGTGTGGTGGGTGGGTGGCTGGGGGAACAGTTGAGGTTTTTGAAGACTTTGGTGATTTTTGAAGCTTTTCCAAAACTTCTTTTGCAGCCATTTGAGGTTTTTGAAGACTTTGGTGATTTTTGAAGCTTTTCCAAAACTTCTTTTGCAGCCATTTGGTAAGTTAAACTTTTAAAACTTTTTTGGGGGGTTTTGGATTTTGGGTTGGGGTGTTTGGAATTCAAGGACTTGGTTCTGGGTTTGAATTTCTGTGTGGTGGGTGGCTGGGTGCTTTTGAATTTTTTGGATGTGAAGCACTGATTTTTTTGGGGGGGAGGTTTGCGAAGGTAGGAGCTGTGCTGCCATGGGACCCAAGAAGACTGCTGCTGCAGAGGCCGGCGAGAGGAAGAAGGAGAAGGTGACGCTGGAAATGAAGAAGGAGATCATCCGGAAGCACGACGGTGGAATGCGTGTGACAGACCTCGCCAGGGAGTACGGGAGGAATCCATCGACCATCAGGACCATCCTGAAGATGAGGGAGAAGATCCTTGCGACTGATGCAGCCAAGGGAGTCACCAGGATCATGAAGAACCGCCCAGCTGTTCTGGAGGAGGTCGAGAAGTTGCTGCTCATCTGGTTAGAAGAGAAGCAGCGTTCAGGGGACACAGTGACTGAGGCCGTCATTTGTGAGAAGGCCAAGGCCTTGCACGCAGACCTCGTCCGGGAACAGCCAGGAACCTCAGGCGAGCCAGAAGTCTTCAAGGGAAGCAGAGGTTGGTTTGACCGGTTCAAGGCAAGATCTGGAATCCACAGCGTGGTCAGGCATGGAGAGGCTGCCAGTTCTGATGTTCCTGCGGCTGAAGACTTTGCAGCAGAGTTCCTGGAGGTTGTGAAGATGGAGGGCTACGTTCCACAGCAGGTCTTCAACTGCGACGAGACCGGGCTGTTTTGGAAGAGGATGCCCAAAAGGACTTTCATCACACAGGAGGAGGCCAAGTTGCCTGGCCACAAGCCCATGAAGGACCGTCTGACCCTGCTCTTCTGTGCCAACACAAGCGGCGACCTGAAGATCAAGCCCCTGCTGGTGTACCACTCGGAGAACCCATGGGCCTTCAAGAAACACAAGGTCGACAAGGAGCAGCTGAGTGTCATGTGGCGATCCAACAGTAAGGCTTGGGTCACACATGTGCTGTTTGTGGACTGAGTCACTCTTGCTTTTGGCCCTGCTGTCAAACAGTACCTGCTGGACAACGACCTGCCACTGAAGGCTTTGCTTCTGATGGACAATGCTCCTGCTCATCCTAAAGGCCTTGAGTTGGACTTGTTGGAGGAGTTCAGCTTCATCAGAATCATGTTCCTGCCGCCTAACACCACGCCACTGCTCCAGCCGATGGATCAGCAGGTCATCACCAATTTCAAAAAACTCTACACCAAGGAGCTTTTCAGGCGATGCTTCAAGGTGACTGATTGCACCACCATCACCCTGCGGGAATTCAGGAAGAACCACTTCGACATCGTCACCTGCTTGAAAATGATCACCACTGCCTGGAACGGGATCAGCCAGAGAAATTTGAATTGCGCGTGGCGCAGCCTGTGGCCGGACTGTGTGGCACCAAGTGACTCTGATGCACCAGAGTCAACAGTGGTGCAGGACATTGTTGCCTTGGGGAGGACCATGGGCCTGGAGGTCACAGAGGAGGACGTCAGTGAGCTGGTGGAGGAGCATGACCACGAGCTGACCACCCAGGAGCTGGTCGAACTGCAGGCAGAGGCTGCGCAGGAGCAGGCCTCGCTGGAAGAGGAGGAAGCAACTGAGGAACAGCTGTCCTCCAAAGAACTGAGGGACATTTGCCTGAAGTGGAAGGATGTTCAGGCTTTTGCACAGCAGCACCACCCTGACAAAGACCTGGCACATGACCTTGTGAACACTTTTGATACGAGGGTCATGTCGCCTTTCAGGGAGGTGCTGAAAAGGCGGATGAAGCAGCAGACCATGGACAGGTTCTTCAAAAAGAAGCAAAGAGTGGAAGAGGAACCTTCTTCAAGTGGTCCCCCAGAGTCTTAGAAAATGTACTGTACACTTTGTTGATTTTTAAATGTTTTTCTGTCATGTTTAGAAACTTAATTTATTGTTCCTTCTTTTTTTGAAATGCTCTTTACAGTATGTGTGACTTTAAAGAGCAGTTAATAAACTCTTGTTGTACCAAATTTGCCTTTGTTTGGACTTTTTTTGACCATAGGAACACATTAATTGATTTTCAATGCATTCCTATGGGATTTCGTGCTTCGCACGATGAAAAATTCGCTAGACGAAAAAACTCGCAGAACGAATTAATTTCGTCTTGCGAGGCACCACTGTACCATATGCTGTTAGAATCATAGCAGCAGATCTGTATAGTTGGAAAGGATGCCAAGGATCATCTAGTCCATTAACATCTTAGAGAGTCCATTCCACTGTTAAGCAGCTCTTACTGTCAGAACGTTCTTACTATGTTTAGTCAGAATCTCATTTCTTGTAACTTGAAACCATTGCTTCATCTCCTACCTGCCAGAGCAGGGGAAAACAAGCTTGTCCCACCCCCCATGGCTCAGCCCTCTAGATATTTGAAGATTCCTATCACATCTCCTATCAGTCTCCTCCTATCCACACTTAACACACCCAACTTCCTCAACCATTCTTCATAAGGCTTGGTTTCCAGATTCTTGATCATCTTGGTCACCCTCCTCTGCACATGTTCCAGCTTGTTAATATCCTTCTTAAATTTTGGTGCCCAGAACTGGACACAGTACTTCAGGTGTGGTCTGACCAAGGCAGAATAGAGCAGTAGTATTACTTCCCTTGAACACCAGGCTTCTGTTGATGAAGCCTAGAATAGCATTAGCTTTCATTGCTGCTGCATCACACTGTTGATTCATGAGCTTGTGGTCTACTGAGACCCCTAGATCCTCTTTACATATACTACTCACAATCCAGGTGTTCTCCATTTTACATTTGTGCAGCTGGTTCTTCCTGCCTAAGTGCAGAACCTTACATTTGTTCCTATTGAAATTCATTTGGTTAGTTTTAGCCCAGTTCTCCAATCTGTTAAGCAATTAGGTTGCTAATTGATCACATGGATCCTGGTGGATCAAAAAAGTTTTTTGACATAATAAATGCATGTATTCACTATGGAAAGAGAAACATGCTATTTTTTTCTCAAAAATTATAACGCAAACCTTATTATTTCTATGGACTGATTAAAGCAGGCTTTTAAAATAGTTTGAATGTCTTATGTGATAATGTCTGTGTTTTTTTGTAGGTGAACGTGCTTTATGTTCAGTCAGCTATTGTTAAAGAATGCTCTAATTCTTTCACAGTACAGTGGTGCCCCGCAAGATGAAAATAATCCGTTCTGCGGGTGCCTTCGTCTTGCAGGGATTTTCGTCTTGCGGAGTACCGCTTATCAGCTGATCAGCTGATAAGCGGTAACTGACAGATAAGCGGCTTAGCGGCTTTTAGCGGATTAGCGGATAAGCGGCAATTTACAGATAAAGAGCTTAGTGCCTTTCAGAAAAGGCAAAAAAAAAAAAAAAAAGGGAGACCACGGGAAAAAATTTGTTTTGTGAGTAAGCCCCATAGAAAACTTCGTCTTGCGAAGCGGAAAAAATATCGGAAAGCCCTTTCGTCTTGCGCGTTTTTCGTCTAGTGGGGTACCACTGTACTTGAAACGCAGTTGTATTCTATGGGCATGTTTAATCAGAGGTAGCATGAATGATCTCTTCTTGTTGTTGAATAAATAAATAAAAGACACACAATTTCACACGAGTCAATCACCACACAAAAATGTACACACTCATCCATATTATGAACAATGCAAGGAGAACCAATTAATAGTGAATGTGGTGAAATACTGAATGGTTAGGAATTACAAATGTACAATTACTTTAGAGGCATACAGGGGCTGCTTGTTTGAAATCCCCCATCTAGAAAAGGTAACCACTTTTAACTGTGTCCATTATCTTCTTTTGATCTACATCTTTATCTATTCTTATAGCTAATGAGGAACAAATTACTTATTACTCAAGAATGACACTAACTACCCACTCTTGCGCAAAAAGGAGAATATTACAATTTACATTTAAATGAGATCTGAAATGTTAATGAACAGAGTCGGTATTCTAATTATCTCTACAAATACATTAAGGTGAACTTTTTTAGATGAATTGCTCCTGGAGTCTTGTCCCAGCAGTGTCCGAAGCAGCTCTTCTGCTCTAGTTACATCCAGTTAGTATTTAATGCTGCAAATTGCAGTTCAGTGCAAAGAACTACCCTGCTGAATCAGACCAAAGGTTTGCCTCATTGAACATTGAAACTTGCCCCATCTTGTTTCTCCCTCCGGCGACCATTAGGCAGAGTGAGGTGGTTAGCACAGACAGGGAGGGGAAAACAAACAAACCTGCGTCTATCTCATCATTCTCTCCCAACCCTGGCTCTACCATTAGGTTTAGGGTTTTGTTTTTTTTAATGCATGAACCACTTCCCACATTTGATTTACAACCAAAGCAAGAAAAAATACATTAACAATCATTATTTTAAAACAGACACCACAGCACAAAATGTTATCATTGGCCCAAATACCCATGGAAACTAAAATGTATTTGTTTGGCATCAAAATAATGACAAGTCTGGAACCAGGTGTGCATCCCTGAAGAGAGCATTCAAAAATAGGGGACTGTTACAGAGAATGCCTATTATTTTGTCACCACCCTCCAAATGCCCCTTGGTAATGCTTTGTAGAGAAGAGCCATAAAGCAAGTAAGGCGTGTTCCTCAGGCAGTTGGTTGTGGGTGTCATGAAAGAACGGGGAGTTGTTAGTTATTTAGTTTGGGTTATAACCAGTGCTATTTTTTTTCTGGAAAAAGAGGTGACGGAACTCACCACGAATGCCTCCCTTGTTCTCTTATACTGAAAATGGTGCCCACCTGATGTCAGGAGCTCACCCTACACTCGAGTAGGACCCTGGTAGAGGCACATGCCCGACTGGCATGTTCCCTCCCTGTGAGGAGAACCTGAGCTTACAGGGTTAAACAGCTCAGAGTGTACGCCCTGCCTACAAATTGGGAGGAGGGGGGAGACACGTCATATCCGAGAGTCTCCAGCCTCTATTCTTTTTCTCTACTTTCGCTTTTGAGGAGAGAGGACGTGTTTTCACGATGCTGTTCGCTGTGATAGACAATGGATAGTCTGCTGTAAATAAAAACTGCTTCTAGCTGCTAAGATCCTGAGTGGATTTTATTTAAGCACACTGAAGAACGCATTGGAGCTTGTAGCTTTCTCTTGCCGCTCGTTAAACTCTGCGCTTGCTCAGAGCCTTTGGAATGTGGCCTTTGAAGTCCGGAGGCCCAGCAGAACTGCGCAACCGAAGCGGGCTGGACGCCAAGGCTTATCTGAGCAATAAACATTCTTCACTCCCTCCTGGTCGATCGTTCAGGAGCTTCAAAAGCTTTCTTCTGCCCGAACATCACCTCGATTGATGCCAGCAGACACCGGCACACTTAGGGATCCGCAGAGTTTGCACATCATGCGTGACAGATCTCAGCAACTCAGCATTTTCGCTAATCTACTTTATTTACAAATAAACACACACGGAGCACTGTAACATGGCTCCCTCTCTCTCTAGCATCAAACGGCAAAAAGAAAAAAACCCAAAGGACAATAGTCCCACTTCAAGGAACACAGTAAAACAAACATCCTGTCTTTGTCACTTCCCACTCTGTGGAATCAAAACATATACCATCATGTGATAGACAACAATCCCATGACTGCAATCATGGAGCAGGAATTCTAACACCCGAGAGGTGCCGGAACTGAGTTCTGGCTGAACAGAAGCCCTGGTTGTATCCAAAGTTCTGCTCAGCAGTGCTTCCTGATAACACAAGAATTTCTACTTGCACAATGAGCTTTTCCTCCATCTTCTCTGTGCACCCCCAAATCTGTTCTTGGATTCCGGGACGGTGAGGGGAAGTCCCATTGCACAAACCAAAATTCTTATACTGACAGATGCATTAGTTGGATAGTGCCCTGTATTGTTTTATTTTTCATCCCAGAAAGAGATACTTGCAGAATTTTTTGGTCTCAGGTAGCCTTGCACACAACATCCTTTTCTCTCTGGCAGCAAAATGTCTTGTACCAGTCTTATGCCCTTGTAAAGCTTTGAGAGAACTTGGAGTGAAGCCCTCGTGCCTCTCCTTTTCCTCAAAGATGAATGATCTTCCTCCATCCCCCCCCCAATGTGTCTAAAGAAAGGAATAATATTTTCTACAGGGTGCGGGAGTGCTTTTTGAAGATAACTGTAATTGCTATTCTTTTTTTAGCAGAATTTGAAACACTTTCATTCTAAATAAGTAGCTCTTTCTGTTTTAAAAGCCCAACAAACAACTAATTTGAAACTTGCTTCTTGTGATTAGACTCTACAGAAGTTCACATTTTAATCAATTTAACTAGTGACTCCAAAGTGCAAAATGCATTTAAAAAAAACAAAACATTTTGTAGGATGATGATGAGACTCCTGGTTTTAACTGCAAATGGTTAATTCCTTGAAACAATGTTAAACCCAGCAAGAATTCTGATAAGAATATTGCATGAGTCACAGGTTTTGGATAATGCATTTGTGCAATTCACATCTAAATCTTTCCTTTTACTCATCTTCACCAACTCCTGCTTCTATTTATCTTTTTAAATAACATGTTAGATAAAGTGAGATTTTGCAAGAAGAGCTTTCTGGAATTTTGGGTTGAAGTTAAAAAAAAAGTTCAACTTTATTTAGAAAGCCTCAGTTAATGTCAACTATATATGCAACACCTGGCAAAATCACTATGTAATGTGAATAAAATGTTTCACAATGGATATAGAAGTAATTGTAGGCTAGCTGCTTATTGGTGATATAATATGGTGCAAAGGCATGGCACCCAAGGTCAGACAGATGGGGCTGAATGCTGAATGGAAAATTAAAAGGTTGCATTTGCGTTTGCAAACAAAAGCAAGTTGAAGAACATGCCTTCCAAATATTTATTTTCAATGGCTTTGAAATAAAAAATGAGCAATTACAGCTCATAACACAGCATACCAAATTAGGAACAGGAAGGAAAACAGAAGAATGTGCTGTTGAATCATCTGATAGCACCTCCGATAAAAACTTATTCCAATAAATATATTACTGTTTTCAAAGCAACTGCTTAACATTATTTTCTATTTTAGTATTCTATTTTTTTAAATCATAGTTTTAAAAAACCTTACCTGCAGAGGGGCAAGACCTCAGAGCACATTGTGGCATATGTATGGTTCAATCACTAGTCCTGAGCATTCACCAGAGATGTTGGATAACTACAGTCATACCTCCGCTTACGTATCCCTCCGGTTACATAAACTTTGGGATACATAAGCGGCAAACCAGGAAGCATATTTCCAGGTTTTTTCTGCGCACGCATGCACAGAAGCGGTGGGTCCAATGTGCACAGAAGTGGTCACAGAAACGGTCCCTCTGGTTGCAGAAACCTCGGGATCCGACCGGAGCTCCGGAATGGATCCCATCCGCAACCAGTGGTACCACTGTACTGCTAATCCAGATAGACAGTGCTGGGATTAGGAAAACAGCAATCTGACTCAGTGGAGTAGATCTAGCAGAGTACTCAGAATTGTTTGGAAAATTAAGGGGAAGGGCATAGAGCAGGCATAGGCAAACTCGGCCCTCCAGATGTTTTGAGACTACAATTCCCATCATCCCTGACCACTGGTCCTGTTAGCTAGGGATGATGGGAGTTGTAGTCCCAAAACATCTGGAGGGCCGAGTTTGCCTACGCCTGGCATAGAGACTTTTTCACCAATTCCTCCTTTGGCCAGCAGTCACCTTGGGGTGAGCTGTAGCTCCGAGATAAAGCATTTTCTTAGACAGTTCCCCATGACTGGGAACCCTGATAATGTAGACTTTCCAATTGTCAGGTGGCTTCATGAGCATACTTAGAAACCCCTTTCAGACTCAATATGGGAAGGTCGAGGATGAGGCAACTGCCTCGGGTTGCAGAGACCCTTCGCCGCTGCTTCCACCACCTACGGAGAAGCAGTGCTACGAGTGGCACCAGTTTTCATGTGAGATCATGCCATTGTTATCACTGCGTCCATACCCTCAAGATTCTGCTGATCAAAACTGGGATGCTCATTTTTTGTTCAGATCACTTGTAAAGGTAAAAGGTAAAGGACCCCTGGACGGTGAAGTCCAGTCAAAGGCGACTGTGGGTGCGGTGCTCATCTCACTTTCAGGCCAAGGGAGCTGGCGTTTGTCCACACACAGCTTTCCGGGTCATGTGGCCAGCATGACTAAACTGCTTCTGGTGCAACAGGAAACCGTGATGAGTGCCAGAGAGCACGGAAATGCCATTTATCTTCCTGTGGCAGTGGTACCTATTTATCTACTTACCGTATTTTTCCCTCTATTACACACAGATTTTTTCTCCTAAAAAGTAAGGGGAAATGTCTGTGCGTGTTATTGAGCGAATGTGTGGTCCCTGGAGCTGACAAGCGCGAGTGAAGGCAAAAATCAGGCAAATATCAAATCGTCCGGAGAAGGGAGGAAAGGAGGAAGCTGCTGCTTTCCTGCATTCTGCCTCAGGGTCTTACTGCCCACCCGCTTCTGTTTCCTTACTGTGTTTGCTCAAACGGAACAAAGAGCAGAGAAAACCCCTCCCCTCCAGGCAAGCAGAGTGGAAAGCAGAGCGTCCTTCCTTCTAATTCCTCTCCGTGCATCTGGGACTCGAAGGCAACATGCAGGTTGGGGGGGGGGAGAGAGAGAGCTGGTTGGCTTGTGGGGGGGGGGACTTTTGCCTTCCTTTCCTCCCTCCGGTAAAACCCCTCTCCTGCATTCTTAGCCAGCTGCTTCTCTGCACACCCCTCTCCTTGTCGCTTCTATGTTTTTCCTTCCCTCCCTACTTAAAACGTGGTTCCAATCACGGATCCACATGGATCCTCAGGATCTTTGCATTGAGTCACCCCAAATTCACCATCAGATCACATAGCAATGATCTGATGCAAAAACAGGGCTGCAATGGTGCAAAAACATGGTTACAAAGCACGGATCCACATGGATCCTCAGGATCTTTGCATTGGGTCACCCCAAATTCACCATCAGATCACATAGCATGTCCATGGCTACAGCCTGCACCAAAAAAATCACGCACCCACTGTTGCCCGGGGCTGCAATGGTACAAAAACGTGGTTACAAAGCATGGATCCACATGGATCCTCAGGATCTTTGCATTGGGCTACCCCAAACTCACCGTCAAATCACATGTCTGTGGCAGCAGCATGAAGCACAAAAATGATACATCCACTGTTTCATTCAGAATTTTTTTTTCTTGTTTTCCTCCTCTAAAAACTATGTGCGTGTTATGGTCAGGTGCGTGTTATCGAGCGAAAAATACAGTATATTGGCATGCTTTCGAACTGCTAGGTTGGCAGAAGCTGGGACAGAGCCACAGGAGCTCACCCCATCGCATGGATTCGAGCCCCCAACCTTCCGATTGGCAAGCCCAAGAGGCTCAGTAATTTAAACCACAGCATCACCCACCTCCGTAGTCCGATCTCTTGTGGGATCCAATTAACTCATGCAAGACTGCAAGACACAAAATGAGCGTCTATTGGTCCAACGCTCTGATGTGAGCCAGCTGATTCATGCAAGAGCATGAGACCGAAAAACGAGCATCATTTGGTCTAGTGCTCTGGCATGAGCCAGCTGAATTGTGCCAGAGCACTGGACCAATAAACAGGACATTCTGGGATCCAATCAGAAGCCAGAATGGCTTCTGTTATTCCGTGATGTCTTGCTTAAATTGGTATGGTTGAGGGTATGTTCTTCACAGGCACTGCCAGAAACCAGGTAAGGTAGTTTCAGCAGCAATGCATGCATGTGCTCACCCCTCCCACCTTTAGCTCTCATATATTCAGGCTGAATGGCTCTCGTGAGCTTAGGAGTTAAACCATATAAAACCCTGAAGTAGTTTTGGGCCTTAAATTGGGTTCAATATGGCAGCAGCAGCCATTTATGGAGGAGAAAGGTAGGCAAAATGAGACACACATGCACACATTCAAATTAGGCAGTAGAGTTTGCAGAGTAATTTGCTTGTTTCTTGATACTTTTGGGTACCAACTCCTTTATACAGTCATACCTCGGGATGAAGTAGCTTTGGGGTGAATAGTTTCGGGTTGAGCTCTGCAGCGACCCAAAAGTAACGGAGCGCGTTACTTCAGGGTTTCACCGCTCGCGCAGGCGCGGAGGCTCAAAATGATGTCACGTGCATGCGTGGAAGCTGTGGCACACGCGCAGATGCGCAGACACGTATTACGTTTACTTCAGGATGCGAACGGGGTTCCGGAACAGATCCCGTTCGTATCCAGAGGTACCACTGTAGACTCACGTAAGAAATTAAAATGGGATAGAGGGTCTCCTTTTGCCACTAGACTTATATTTTTAAAACAATATTCTGTTCTAGTCTTTAATTAAGTATTATTACAAGAATCACCATTGCAACATCATCTGATTATTTTTGTCTCTGCCTCCTTTATAGGTTCTCAGAGAGTTATGCTTCATCAGGCCTCACTGTCTTCCTAAGGCTCTGTGCTGTAATATATACCACGCATAGCATAACACTTAATGCAATCCTGGTATGAATTGTTACTGCATTCATGTTCCATTTTCTGTGAGTGTATTTTTTGGTAAATTTTAAAAGGGCAGCCATGTTCATCTCTTGAAGAAAAACGAGCAGGGGCTCCTTAAAGATTAACAACCGTGTTGCGGCGTGAGCTTTTGTAGACGAGAGGCTGCTTCATCACAGCATTTCCCCCTATCAGTTTTGTTGTGCCCAGAGCAATATTTAAAACCAAAGGGTTTTGCAAGCATAAATGAAATTAACACCCCATTGTCTCACCCTGGAAATATCAAAATGGTAGAGTGAAGAAATAAAATGGAAATGTTGACCTAATATATATTGTTTAGATATATACCTATAGATATTAAATGAAGTTTTTTATTTAGAATTTTTTAAAGCCTGTGTCCTCAGCCGATGCTAAATGAAATGAAAAGGCCCATATGTACAGCTAGTTAAAACAGAGCCAATTCATTGAAATAGGTTGCACGTGCACACAGACTTATAAGCCTTCCAGTCAGAGTGAGGAAGAATGTAAACCACTAGAAACCTTGCCCATCGCTTTCAAACACAGCTACCAAACACCAATGTTCTGCATCATCGACCTGATGACAGAAAGCAAATTCACACCCTAGTCACTTGCTTTATAGATCTTCCCTGTAGGTCAGGGAAGCTGCCAAGATTCACAACATTTCCAGGCCTAGCTGTAAAATTTGATGCAGGAAGCTTAAGTCCAGAGGATGAAGAATGCTGCCTTTTAAAATAATTACCTCACAGAGAGAGAGAAGGGGGGGGACCCCCAAAGGGCAAATGAGTTTGAACTTCGGTTTATGCAATGACCCTTTGCAGAGGATGTTAGTGGCTGCCTTTTTCTCTGTTGAGTAATGAGAGGTTGTATTTGAAGGGGATGATTCATATAACGTAATCAGGGATTTAGACCAGGGGGTAGGCAACCTAAGGTCCGGGGGCCGGATGCGGCGCAACCACCTTCTCAATCTGGCCCGCGGATGGTCCGGGAATCAGTGTGCTTTTATATGAGGAGAATGTGTCCTTTTATTTAAAATGCACTACAGACAGATAGCTATAGAATTTTCTGGATGGCCCTTTAAACAGAAGTGGATTTCAAAGTGGTGTTCTGTATCAAAGAAGCAATGGTGGTGTATGTGAAGTTAACCCATGGGTAGGCAAACTAAGGCCTGGGGGCCGGATCAGGCCCAATCGCCTTCTAAATCTGGCCTGCAGATGGTCAGGGAATCAGTGTGTTTTTACATGAGTAGAATGTGTCCTTTTATTTAAAATGCATCTCTGGGTTATTTGTGGGGCGTAGGAATTCCTTTATCCCCCCCCCCAAAAAAAATATAGTCCGGCCCACCACATGGTCTGAGGGACTGTGGACCGGCCCACGGCTGAAAAAGTTTGCTGACCCTTGATTTAGACATTAGAAAATAAATCATTGTATTTTGATGCAAGCCAGTTGGATTGTGTGGCTAAATTCCTCTGTCAGCAGCACCATACCCTTATGATTGCTGGAACCTGTAGTGGACCTTCTGGTAACTGTGCTAGAACTCAGCCCTTGGAGTCATTGAGACGCTTGACTCAGGCGCGCTGCAGGCCCCGCGGTGAGTGCCGCCCGGCATTTTGTCACCCCCCCCTCAGTGGTGACACCCAGGGCGGTCCGCACCCACCACACCCCCTTCCTCCACCCCTGCACATGTGTATTTTATGGGGGAAACAAACAGAGTGCATCCAAAAACGTGCATCTTAGGGGGGGGCATATTAAAAGTGTATATAATTAAAATGCACCCCACCATGCAGTTCTTGAAAAAATCTTCAGAAGATGGGATGGAGTGGACCGATGATTGTATGCATGCAAAACTGACATGGAAGAGATACAGGCTGATTCATCTGTATCTAGAGAATATCCCATGTGCCTTGGACAGCCCTTGGTAGCTTTTTTTAGATGGCATAATTTCTTGGAGATAGATTCAGCATAATATAAAAGATATCTGAGACACATTGGGAATGGCATGACCTAAATATCATTTAAGGCAAATCATTTAGCAGTCCAGACGTTCCCCTTCTAGGTTGTATTTAAAATGAAATTAAATGTTTTCTCATTCCTGGAGAGAGGCTTGTCGGATAAATAGAGAAAATAACTATTATGGTATTTAAGGACAGAGTTCTCCCAATGCCAGTTTGATTATTTAAAATCCCCAATTATTTGTTTTTCAAAACTTTACTTTGACATGCCTTTCCCAGCCTTTCATGTGTCTTGCATTGCTCCAGCAGCAAAAACGTTTCATCAAAAATGCGCTAATTTTAGGATGCATATAAAGTGACAGGTGAGGGGGATTCTTCATGAAATATTATGCTGAATTCTCAACTCTGAATTTAAATATGAAAGTTACTAAATTCTTATGAGGGAATATACACGCAGGAAACAAACAAAAGAAGTGATCTCATGCATAAAATGTGCTGAAATGAAGTGCGTGAGGCAAAATTTATTTCCCAACTTCTTCATATTTCATCACATTTTATAGCTTCTTGTTATCCATAAAGTCGATGGAAGCATCTTAATAAAATGAACTCTAAATCCTTTGTCCTAAGGTGCCATGACATTTGCTTATATTTCAGAGGAGAGTCAATTTAAGCATTCTCTATTTAGGGAGAGAAAAGGCGAAATATCTGCAATGCACATGCTACAAATTAATGCCACAAGCAGTACACTTTTAACTTGGCAGACGCACAGCCATAAGTAAGAAGTGTGCAATCTGATTTGCAAAGGCAAATTGCATTCAGAGCCATGGTGTGTGTGTGTGTGTGTGTGTGTGTGTGTGTCTGAAAATGGAGCCTACCAATCTATAACTTCAAAAGTTGGTTTTGATGTATTCAGAATGCCACCATTTTGTATCTCCCACAATGTCTTGGGCCTATCGCGCTGTGGCAGTGTTTATGTGTCAGGGGGATGGTGGCTAAAAAAAAAAAAAAGAGAGAGAGAGAATATAATAGTGATGAATATTCAGATAAAATCCCGCAAAGTGGCATAATTTTTTCTTGGCAGTGAGAAAAAATAAAATATATCCCCCCCCCCCGGAAAAATGCCTTCTATGAAAGGTTCACTCAACTCATGTTCACATGGTCAGCTTAGGTGTTGAGTGATTAAGTCACAAGAAATGTATATATTCATTGTGTTGGTTGCTCCTTGCAGTTGGGTCGCTAAAAAGCATCCCCCAGTACTACTGTACCAAGCAGGTCTCAAGGTGTGCCACACAGCAGGTGAGTGATGGAATGGAGTGATGGATGGAGTGGTACCTCAGGTTAAGAACTTAATTCAGCCCGGAGGTCCGTTTTTAACCTGAAACTGTTCTTAACCTGAGGTACCACTTTAGCTAATGGGGCCTCCTGCTGCCACCGCACCACCACCATGCGATTTCTGTTCTCATCCTGAAGCAAAGTTCTTAACCTGAGGTACTATTTTGTTAGGATATTTCCGTTCCACCTTAAAAGGGAGCAGGATGTTTGTATAACAGCCTGCGCGTTTCCTGTCTCACAGGATGTTTATGTTGTCTGTTCCTTTCGTTTTCTGCTGTTTTGCCTGAGCAGTCGGAGCAGACGGTCATGTCTTCTTTGTTCTGACCAACGCCAAATAAACTGTAAATATGCTCTCATGCTGTGCAACTTTTGCTGTGTGAATTCTGCTGAAAGGGTGTGCACAAGTCCAAGAATGTGGCTATCTTTTCTTGAGGCTTCGTGCCGCTGATTGCTGATACTGCGTGACTACGGGAGGTCGATGGATCGTCCGGCACCGAGCTTGGGGCTCAGATGGACTTTATCTCCCTGGCAGTATCCCAATAACAGGTTATGGGCCCAGATTCACGGCACTTGCAGGAGAGTAAGACAGCGACAGACTGCTGAGAGGTATGTGCTGGGAAAGTGAAAGCAGAGGCTTTTCTGGATGCCGCGGAAAAGGCTTTTGATGTCCGGCAAGTCTAATTGGCCTGGGAGCCAAGCCAGAGGCATCGTGATTTATGGGCTGCCGAGATAAGACGTCTTTGAAGGCAAAAACACGCAAGGCTCACGTAAAAAGCTGGAATGGATGTTTTCCAAGCTTTGGAGGCCACTGAGTGCCCAAAGTTAAATCGGCACAATTATCAGAGCTGGGCAGAATGGTGTGAGAGTTTGCTGCGTCAGTTTGGAGTCTGGCATACTGTGTTTGAAGCCACTCCAGTTCCTCGGACAGAGAAATGGGAGGGCCAGAATTTGAAGGCCATTGATATAATAGTCTTATCCGTCTCTCTGGAGGAAATAAAGACGCTTGCTGGAAATCTCACGGCACGTGACATGTGGGATGCTTTGAAAAAGGCCCAACTGCCAATCACCCCAGCCCAGGGTTTGAATGCATCGGAGGTCCTGGCTGTTTCCCAGAATGCGAGTGAATGCAGGGATGCTGAGGGCACCGATTGCAAGCTGCAGGGGGAGCAGACTGCCACGTCATCCCAGGCAGCATTCCAGCCTCCAGGGGGAGCCAAAGAGTTGGCTCCTGAGAGCTCTGTTTCTCGTGAGAACCAAGGTCAGAGCCTATGCAGAGGCCGGAAGGCCAGATGTAAACAAAGGAAAAAGCCTGCAGATGGCCCGAAGCAGAAGGGGAGTGGAAGGCCAGGGAAAAACAAGGCTATGTTTGCTGGCACAGCTCCACCAAAGGCTAAAGGCACGTCTGATGGCCAGGAGCAGGGGGGCAAGCTGCAAAAGCCCACGCTGGTGGAAAACAAGGCTATGTTTGCCAGCACACCTGCTCTAAAAGCGAAGGCCAGGTTTGTTACTGATTCTGGGGCCAGTCGCCATCTTTCGAAGGACCGCCATCTGTTTATCTCCTTCACACCTCAAGATGGAGAGATCCACCTGGCTGATGGAAGGACTTTGCAAAATGCAGGAGTTGGGACTGTGAAACTTGCAAGTCTGCATACTACCATCAGAGATGTACTTTTTGTTCCAGGAGCTGCGGACAATTTGCTTAGTGTACCACAGCTGACTGGGCGTGGTTTTGAGGTTTCCTTCAAGAGGACTGTCTGTGTCATCAGAAAAGGCAAAGAGGACATTTTACATGCAAAGTTGATGGATGGTTTGTTCTGTCTAACTTATGATGACAATGGTGTTGCTATGTCTAATGCTGATACTTGTTGTGTTGCACAAACTAACAAGGTTCTTCATGCAGGATGCATTCACGATGCACATAGAAGATTTTGTCACCTCTCTTGGCAAGCGCTAGCCAAGATGCCTGGGTTGGTTGAAGGTTTGGACATCAAACCCTGTAAATTTCACATGAAATGTGTATCTTGTGCAGAGAACAAGGTGAAGGTTGCTCCAAAAGGCAAGGAGTCTAGCAGGCAGGCTTCCAAACCCTACCAGCTAGTGCACGCAGACCTGGTTGGTCCTCTTGCGCCCTCTTTGGGAGGAGCAAGGTACTTCATGGTTCTAATTGATTCTTTTCCCAGGTACATTCATGTGTTTATGCTCGAGCAGAAATCGCAAGCATTTCCTAGGTTCAAGGCATTCTGTGCTTGGTTGGAGAATGCTCACAGTAAACGTATCGGCTGTCTGTTTACTGATCGGGGCGGGGAGTTCACTTCTCAGCAGTTTGAAGCTTTCCTGACTGAGAAGGGAATCCAGCATGACTTGTCAACGCCTAGATCGCCATGGATGAATGGGCTTGCGGAGAGAGCAAATCAAACGTTGCTGCAAGGACTAAAAACCTTGTTGCATGATGCCAACCTCCCTGAGAAGTTTTGGGGGGAGGCTCTCTTGAATTTTGTTTACACTTTTAACAGGAGACTGTCATCACCTATTGGTTGTACTCCCTACGAGAAGATGTTTGGTAAGAAACCTAACACCAAGCACATGAGAATCTTTGGTTCTGACATGTGGGTGCACACCCCACAAAGCAACAAGCTTGGGAAGCGTGGGGCACATGGTTTGTTCATGGGGTACGAAAAAGGTGCATACAGGGTATGGATGACTAACTCTAAATCCATAAAGTTCACAAGGAGTGTTGAGTACAATCCTAAGTGGGGGGAAAATGTGGGAATTTTCCAGAGTTACCCAGAGAAGGATGAAGGTGATGTGAAGAAAGCAGATCATGCTGAGAAAGCTGAGGAAACTGAGGATGATGATGATGATGATGATCAGAGTTCGAATTCCAGTTCAGTGGGCGGCGCTGCTGCTGCTGTCAGTGACAGTGATGACACAGCAGACTACAAGAGTGCAAAGGCCTCAGTCAGACTATCTGATGAGTCTGACAATGAACTGGAAGAACCACTGTTCACCATTGGTCATTTTTCTCCTAAGAAAGAGGAGATGAGTCCAGAAGACATGCGTCTGGTTCGTAGGTCTGAAAGGGCGACCAAAGGCAAACCTCCAAAGAGATTTGCTGATGAGTTTGCTAAGACAGCAACTGCTGTTCTTAGTAGCTCAGAGAAGGTATGGGAACCTTCTAGCTTCAAAGAGGTTCAGGAGTTAACCTCTAAAGATGCTGAGCCTTGGCTTAATGCCATGAAGGCTGAAGTTGATTCCTTGAACAGGAACCAAACTTGGGAACTGGTACCGGTAGTCCCAGGGATGAGACTGGTTGGCAGCAAATGGGTCTTCAAGGCCAAGACAGACCAGAATGGCAAGGTTGTCAGACACAAAGCCAGATTGGTTGCCAGAGGTTTTTCACAGGTACCAGGGCAGGATTACCATGAGACCTACTCGCCCATGGTCAAATATGAGAGCATTCGGCTGATGCTCAAGATAGCTGCGGAGGAGAAACTGCATGTTTCCCATCATGACATTAATACAGCTTTTTTGTACGGGATTTTGGGGGAGGAGCTGTACATGCTTCCACCTGACGGGATGCAGATACAGAAGGGAATGGTCTGTAAACTGCGGAAATCCTTATATGGTCTCAAGCAGAGTGCCAGGTGTTGGAACACAAAACTCACTGAGACGTTGCTTTCTCTAGGTTTTCACCAGGGCAAAGCTGATCCGTGTGTGTTTGTCAAGGAGGAGGGGCAAAACAAACTGTATTGTTTATGTTTTGTTGATGATCTTCTGATGTTTTGGAAGAATCAGGCTTTTTACCAAAGCACCCTAGCTCAGCTGAAGGAGCACTTTGACATGAAGGATCTTGGTGAGGTATCCAACTATCTTTCTCTGCAGGTGGAGAGGGACCAAGCAGGTAATTTTCTGGTACACCAAACACAGAAAATTACTGATGTATTAACCAGGTTGAATTTGGTTGATGCAAACCCAGCAGACACACCGATGGTGACAGGTTACCAGGTAGACAGTACTGCTGAAGCGTTTTCTGACACAACGCTGTACAGATGCATTCTAGGCAAGTTGAATTTCATTGCTAGATGTTCAAGACCTGACATTGCTGTAAGCACTAACCTGCTTAGCAGACATGCTAACAATCCTACTGTTCAGGATTGGAAAGCTCTGAAGCGCATAGCCCGGTATTTGAAAGGGACTTTGCACTACAGGCTAAGGTTCACCAGTCAGAAGACTGGAGGTCTTGAAATCTTTGCAGATGCAAGTTTTGGAAGTGACACCACGGATGGTACAAGCACTTCTGGAGTATGCTACATGTACAACCACTGCCTGTTTGACTGGTTGTGCAAAAAGCAGACGACAGTTAGCCTAAGTTCCTGTGAAGCAGAACTCAATGCTCTGTCATTTTCACTCATGGATTGTGAATGGTTGATGCAACTGTTTAAGGACATTGGGGTTTCTGTGAAATGTCCTATACAAGTGTATCAAGACAATAGATCTTGTTTGGCTTTGCTGAACTCGGAGAGTTGCAAGCAAAGGACCAAGTACTTGCAGATTAAGCTACATCGTGCAAGAGAGTGTATTCAGAAAGGACTCATTCAGGTGTCCTACATGCCAGGAAATGAAATTCCTGCTGATCTGTTGTCTAAGGTTGTTAACAGAGAACAACTTAAGGTTTACGCACAAAGGTTGCAATTGGGTTGAACCACAGGTACTACAGGTTACACGGAAAGGGGGAGGATGTTAGGATATTTCCGTTCCACCTTAAAAGGGAGCAGGATGTTTGTATAACAGCCTGCGCGTTTCCTGTCTCACAGGATGTTTATGTTGTCTGTTCCTTTCGTTTTCTGCTGTTTTGCCTGAGCAGTCGGAGCAGACGGTCATGTCTTCTTTGTTCTAACGCCAAATAAACTGTAAATATGCTCTCATGCTGTGCAACTTTTGCTGTGTGAATTCTGCTGAAAGAGTGTGCACAAGTCCAAGAATGTGGCTATCTTTTCTTGAGGCTTCGTGCCGCTGATTGCTGATACTGCATGACTACGGGAGGTCGATGGATCGTCCGGCACCGAGCTTGGGGCTCAGATGGACTTTATCTCCCTGGCAGTATCCCAATATATTTCTGGGTTAGCGGAGTCTGTAACCTGAAGCGTCTGTAACCTGAGGTGCCACTCTACAACTGGTGAGGAAATAGGCAGGAGAAGCCCCACAAGTCTGCCCCCCCCATTGCATCAAGGTATTTTAAGGTTAAGCATTAGTGGATCTCCCCATACATTAAAGTGCATTGCCCCCTCCACAAAGAATCTTGGGAACTGTTATTTGCTAAGGGGACAGAGAATTGTAGCTCTTGGCAGTATCCAACTCCCTCAGCTGATCAGTGTAAGGATTTACACGTGTGCAATGGGAGTTTTCCTCTCTCCTCCCCCAGAGTTTTATTGATGTGCATATAGAATAGTTCACATCGAGGGTCATCAAGGCCAACTGCCTGCAATGCAGGAATACCCCTGCATTGCACCACTGCACATGGGTAAAACCCCACACCAATGCTCTGGTAAATTCCAGATTGGATTGTTGCAATGCACTCTATAGAAGGCTACCCCTGAATACTACCCAGAAAACTTCAAGTGGTCCAAAACACAGAGGCCATATTACTAGCTCGTGTTGCCTTTACAAATCATATAAGCTGCATTGGTTGCCAGTTCATTTCTGGACTCAAGTGAAGCTGCTGATGCTGGGGTTGAAAGCCCTAAACATTCCAGGCCCCCTATATTGGAGAGACAGCCTTCTTCCTTACAGACCCTCTTGGGTGTCAAGATCAGCACCTTCTTGGTAGTTCCACCACCCCTAGAAGTTTCAGGTGGTGACATTCTCTTTGGCAGCCCTTAACTTGTGGGATTTCCTCCCCACTGAGTTGCATCTTACACTTCCTCCATACACTTTTCAGCAAATGTTGAAAGCAGACCTTCTTGCCCTGACCTTTGTCACCTGGGACGTGTTTTTTCAGAAACCACCCTATTGCGACTGTAATTTCTTTTAACTGTTACTTCATACAGTTCTCAGTTGCACATTGTTATATAACCTGACCTGGGACCTGGGTGGAATCTAGACACATATAAAAAACGTTGTGAAAATGCTTTTAAAGAAACCAAACGTTTTGAAAAAATATATTGAATTTGCCATAGCTCACCATCGCCATCTAGTGTCAGATTTGTATAATGCACTTTACAACACACTTAAAACATTTCATTTGCAGCTGTATAGCCGAGTCCCTGCTGGTGAAGGGCAGGTACTGAAGTTTAACCGCCATGCGGTGCAGGCCAGCTGCCTACATGTGCAAATGTAACTTTTGCAGCAATGGCTTCTACTTCTTGAGATTCTACTGCATGGCTTAGAATCCAGGAAGATCAACTCAAAGAAAACACTTCTTCTAGATCAGCCTGGTATGAAAAGCCCCCGAATGCTGCTGAGGTTAGCATTTCTCCTCTTCCCAGTCCTTTAATCAAGTACAATCTCTCTCTAATTTGCTGCAGCTCATTGTTTTCTCTCCCTTCCAGCAATCTCAAATCTTTGCTGCTTGTAAAAAGGAAAGGAAAAAAGGTGGGGGAAGCATCTTCAAAGTAGCCCAAATGTTTGATATCTCTGGAGTCCTCTGGAGTTATGGAACGAGGGCACTAAAGCAATCCATTTTAAAGCAATCTAAACTTGGCTCAACAGACGCAGCATAAAAGTGCTCTTTAAGTCTTTAATGGCCCAATCCTGAGACTTGCTGCACCAGCAAATAAGTGCATGGGGTGTTGTACGCAGTGCCATCACAACTTCACAAATCATTACATTACACTCTCAGTGCAGGGCTGTTTGGCCGGCTGTGTAAAGAGATGTGCCAGAACAAAACATTTTAGGATTGGAGTGCCAATTAGTTAGAAGTAGCCCTGCCACACCGGGTAATTATCTGTGTCTATAACTCTGCAATACAGTCATATCTCGGGTTACAGACGCTTCAGGTTGTGTGTTTTCGGGTTGAGCACTGCGCCGAACCTGGAAGTACTGGAACAGGTTACTTCCAGGTTTCAGTGCTCGCACATGCGCAGAAACACTAAATAGCGCTTTGTGCATGCGCAGAAGTGCCAAATCATGACCCCCGCGTGCACAGACGCGGTGCAGAGGGTTGCGAATGCTGCGGGTTGCGAATGTGCATCCTGCACGGATCACGTTCGCAACCTGAGCGTCCACTGTAGTATCAAGTGTCTACACGCTTCATTGTTCTTATAGCAGGGAACCGAAATCAGGAGTGCAACAAATGAATGTTATTTGCCAGGGAAGGCAGTTTATGCTGGGAAATCCATGTCGGTGTAGATTTGTGCATGTGAGATTAGGCAAGCAAGCTGACACTCAGGGAAATGAGGAAAAGTCCCATTTCTTATCAGCAGATGCAGATATGTGTGTGGGTTTAATGTCTCTCCCACACAATTCCAATCTGGTAAGGAGGAAGATCAGGGACATGTGCCTGAACCCTTTTGCTGAATGTCCATCACAAACCTCTTTACATTCTCTCTTTCTGTACACACACACACACACACACACACACACACCGGTATATATCAGTGCTTTTTATACTTAAAAATGTTTAGGGGTACTCTCATTTTCCTATTCATATTGAAATACTGCCCCTCAATGAAGCCAAACTTAGATTCACAAAATGTTTAGGGGTATGCGTACCCCTGCGTCCCCCCAGAAAAAAAGCACTGATATATATTATGTATCATTTTCATTTATACAATATGCGCACAAATCAAAGAAAACAAACCATACATTTATCAGCGACTCCCCCCCCCCGCATGGTTCCTTCCAATTTTCATTTTTTTGCTGCATATTCTAAAAAGGTAAAGGGACCCCTGACCGTTAGGTCCAGTTGCGGATAACTGGGGTTACAGTGCTCATCTCACTTTACTGGGCAAGGGAGCCAGCGTACAGCTTCCAGGTCTTGTGGCCAGCATGACTAAGCCACTTCTGGCGAACCAGAGCAGCGCACAGAAATGCCGTTTACCTTCCCGCCAGAGCGGTACCTATTTATCTACTTGCAGTTTGATGTGCTTTCGAATTGCTAGTTTGGCAGGAGCAGGGACCGAGCAACGGGAGCTCACCTCGTCGCAGGGATTTGAACCGCCGACCTTCTGATCAGTAAGCCCTAGGCTCTGTGGTTTAACCCACAGCGCCACCCGCATCCCCGCTGCATATTCTAATTACTCCTTATTCTTTCTCCTCCATTTTTCTCCATTTATAAATTTAATCTAATCCTGCCAATGTTTTTAGTTGCTTACAATTTTTTATCCAAATATTCCACTTTTTTTTTCCTCGAGAAAAATCATCAACATTTTGTTTGTTACCAATTTTGTGTAATATACACATTTTCACAAGTCAACTTCCCCTAAAATAATGCATTTTGTCTGCTATATTTATCAGTACAGTATGTGCATTTTATGGACACTTTAACCCTGTATGTGTGAGGGAATGGCATTTTTGTTAATGGAGAAGTGTGAATTTTGAAGGATAGCTGTGTAGACATTTTTTATTCCAGAACAATGTTCTGGAATGGCTCCCAGGTGCTCACTACACATGGGCCTACAAATCAAATAATTTTTGCTGTACAAAATCTGCTAAGGGTAGAGAAAAACGTGGGAAAAGAACTTGTCTAAAGTACCTTAAAATCTTTGAGCTGGGGGTATTTTACCTGTACCATCGCATATGCATTGCCATTTTTAGCCAGTAGGTTTTTTGTGGGGTTTTTTACCACTTTGCTATCACAAATAACACAATAACATGCACTGCAGGAGTTGTTTTGTTTTACAGAAACTGGTCAGATGTCCATATTTCCTGTCAGCCTCCGACTGAGCAAAATGTTTGCAGCTCTGACTTTTAAGGGAGGAGGTGATATTACAATTTGCAATGATTCTTGCAGTGCAGCTGCTACTTTGGGGGACCAGGAGGTGAAAAATGAGTTTAGGCTCACTGGACTGAGAATACAAGAGCAGAATAAAGACAGTTCTTTCCATTTTGATAACCAAAGGCTGAAACGGAGAACAGTGCACCTATTTTCGCTGCTGTTACACCACCTGCTTCTGCCTTTTGAACTGATTCTTTTTAAGCAAAATGAAAAAGAAGAAGAAAATGAAGTTTTCTCAATTCTTTTTCCCAGTTCCATTTTTTTTAAAGTTTCATAAATCATTCTTTTTTATTAAGGCACATCAGGTCACAATATGAACTCAATTAGGAAGCTAAATCTTACCTTCTGGCACTTTCAGAGAAAATGCTAGGAACTTGAGAGTGGAATTAGAGAGATATAACAGGATATAAATTTGTTCACAACCTACAATAAATGGTAACATTTTTTGTAATATGCAGAGCAAATGCTTTGATGGGGGAAGAGATCATGTATGAATATATTATAATGAAATGAGGGGCAGTCTCATGGTTCCCTCCCCCCAACCAACATAACTCTGTGATTTTAGTTGCCATATTGGATTTTGGTCACAAGAGGTGTAATGGAACCATCATAATTGCTAAAAATGAACTGCATGCCTCTTACAGAGTGGGCAAGTGTACCCTTTTCATTTTAAAAGTTGTATCTCAGTGGGTGGTCGACTATAGGGGGCCATGGGGGATTGAGCACCCACAAAGGTTTTGTTATGGGTGCTCGGCACCCACACCACGAGGCCTATGATACGACTTCCAGTGCCTCATGAAGCACTGGAAGTTGCACAAAGGTGGCATCCGAGGCGTCACAGGGGCTTGGATGTGACTTTTGGGGTCCCCAGGCCATGGGTGTAGCCATGGTGGGCAGGGAGGGGCAGCTGCCCCCCTTAATAAATAAAAATTCTTAACTAATGGAGGTTTAGCCACCATAACATAAAGCCTCCCCCCCTTTAAAAATATCCTGGCTACATCCATGCCCCATTACATTGCACACCACTGGGCACCCACAATCTGGGGCCCAAGTCAATGCCCCTGCTCCTGGCTGTAGAACACAATCCATTTAGAGTGACCAAGAAGTCCTCCTTCCATTAGGCCAAGAAAACCAAGCGTCGAAATGAAACAGCTTCAGCCCTTTGTCCCTTCTCTATATCAGGGTGAAAGTGACAGCTGGAGAAATTTAGAGCTTTATTAGACCTGTGACTGGGCTCCCTCTCTGCAGTAAAGGTAGAAGGCAAGCCAAGAGATCATGCTATTTTTAACTCAAACCTTATATCAGAGATGTGGAACCTGTGGCTCTCTAGATGGAAAACCTTGTGAGTCCATTATTTCCCATATATTAGGAAATATATCTGTTTGTGTGTGTAGTGTAACATATATTTTTTTTCTTGATAGCTGATTTATTCTCCTTCTAAGCAGGCTTAAATTTATGCAGCTCAAACAATTTGAGCTCAATAAAGGTTACTTTATTATTATTCTATCACCGACCCCAGATACTGTCTTCAGGTGCCCTATCTCCTTCCATTACCTGCCTGTCTGAAAAATTAAATCGGAAATCACATCACGGTGAAAGTGAGAATATGCAATCTTAAAAGGCCTGCTCCATGCTGTGAATAATAGGTTTGCCACTTCTTTCCGAAGCCAGTAGCATACTTTTGTTATCTGACCCTCTACTTATCCCAGTGCCACAACATCAGTACTAAAACACAATGCGGTTGGACACCTGCCCCGAGCACAGCAACAACCCCCCCCCATTGAGGACATACAATTGGAAGTGTTGTTCTTTTTGTGTTCAGACCTTTAAACCCTCCCCCCTTAAATAAATTCAGACAAGACTCAATTTTTTTAAATTTTTTTTGGCAGAATTTAGGCTACAGCTTTATTGATTACAGCAAGTGACTGGTTGCATGGGCTCTGGTTCAACTAGCTCCCCGCCATGCAGGTAGCACTGACCCAGGGCACCAGCATAGGTCAGCCTAGGGTGAACACCTGGATAAGTGGAAAGCCGGGAACAGGCTATCTCCGCCACCCAAATGCCCCCCTGGACTCAGGCACGGGCACAACCCCCTCACAGGGGTTGACAAAACCACCGAGTCCCTGGATTCCTTTAACAAAATACCCTTCACATATCACCTGAACCAGAGCCTATCCACAACCTTACAAGTTGTGACGATTTGCTACATGGCAGGTGAAACCCAAATAGCACCAGCCAATCAGCCAAGTGGGGAAAATTCCTGCCGTGCCCCTGTCCCAATGACAGACGACACAAGGCAGCATAGCAAGGTCAAGCGTACAGCCCTAAATATAGGGAGAGGTGGACGGGTGTTCTGATGCACGCACCGAAAAAAGAAACTCTGGGGCATGTGCATAGGTATATATAGGTCCCTTGATCTGTTTAGCTTGCGTCCCATTGGCCTGATTAAACCCTGCATCAAGGGACCTACCAATCAGGTGTCGTGGCTATTCAATCGAACCCACCCACAACACAGGGTTTGGTTGCCTGGTCTCACCGCAACACGTGCCCTCTTTAAGGCAGGACCCAATTTATTAGCAAAGCACTCAATTACATCAGCTTCCAATCACATGCACCATTCCTGCTACAGAACTAGCCAGGAAGCTCCCCCTTCAGACCTGTGCTCTGACCCAGACAGTTGGTGCAACAGTGCACCACACCTACCTCAACAGGTGTGGTGATAACTTCTGCATGGCATATCCAGCTGCTCCTTTAAGCCACTTCTCATCCTTGGAGACAGTACAGGAGAGGATGGAGAAGTCTTTCTGGGACTGTCTCTTCCACCTCTGTCCTTTTCTGCAACTCTTCTCCCTCTTCTCCCGTCTCTGACCACCCAGCCTCATTCCTTTCCCACTGCCTCATGGGTGGCACAGAACCCCACAAATCATTTGCTCCTCCCCCTGGGTCATCATCCTGCCCCCTGCCTCCTCTTCCCACCCTTCAGACTTCTGCCTATCCCCAACAACACCCACAATTAAAATGAGCACCTCCAACCATTTTTACCATCACACTCAAATTTACCTATCTGTAACTATTTAATTCTACATTCACTTCAAGCAAATTGAAGTTAGGCTTCTGTAATCTACTCAACTAGGGATGAAATTTTCTGACAAGCTCAATACTGATCTTATGGGTACATATATATATATTCTAATACTTGTCCCTCTCCTAGAGATGAAGGGAATTATTTTTAAATTGGTTCTTCTAAAAATGCAGACATTTCTCACATTCTCTGTGCTTACTATGTGTATATATAACCCTGGTTTCTTAAAGTAACCAGCACATAAACAGATATATGTATACTTTTGCATATAATTAGTCAGTCTTTTTTTCCTTGTCTTTTTAAAAGGACATGTCATGAGCTGCTCAGCCATAAGCAAGCACTCAAAGCAAGAGGCGGTCCCATGCAATCAAAGCTGTGTCGGGTTGGAACCGCCACATTTTGTGAATGAATCCATTTTAAAAGATTTTTCCCTCCATCCTTACACTGAACATAATCCCCCTTTTGCTAAGCCCTCCAATTCTGTATAAACATAGAGGCTGCACTAGGTATTAAGTATAAGTAGCATTATTTTATTAAACAATCCTATTTGTGTAATCCATGAGCTAATCAACATGTTGACAAAGGGAGAGAGCCGCAATTAGACATGATATATATAATCAGCCTGGCACAATCTGTGAGCCACCTACCTGATTGTAGTCTACCAGCTATGGATGCTGATCCACCAGGGGCGTGAGAAACTTCCTGGGAAAGCGAAAGCAAGATGCTTGTAAATCACCCTACATGGATCTGTGCTGCACTCAGCTTAGTGCCTGATGAATTGTGCAGAACTGATACAGAACTATATTTAAAACAACGTATTCAGTTCACAATATATGTCTAGATAACAAAAAAATGAAGGAAACACATCTTTCAACTAGCCTAAGGAACCAGCTTTCACAATTGATGACCCAACAGAGCTCATTGACCATATACTGTGGTTCACTGAGATATTGACAACCTGTCTCACATCATCAAGCATGACTTCACAGCTAATATGGAGTGGCCATGTGTTTAAGTACATAAGAAGACCCCTGGTGGGTCAGACCAAAGGTCTAGCATCCTGGTCCCACAGTTGCCAACCACATGCCTATAGGAAGTCTTTACCTACGATAAATGAGTGGCAGGTCCAAATTATAGAATATTTGCAGTTGGCCTTGATGACAGGGAGAGTTAGAGGTTATCCAAAACAGAAAGTACAGAAAGAATGGAAAATCTTTAAAGAATATCTGGAAAACTATTGTAATAATAAACATCTCCTGACAGAACTAGAATGATTCTTGTAAAATAGGAAATATAATGTTTTAGGTATCTGATAAAAACAAAGAAAGTAATACAGTAATTTGGAACTGTGTGTGAAAAAATAATAGAAAAAACAATACAATGAGTCTAATCGGAAGTCAAACGTGTTTATTTTTTTCTTTTAATTCTTTCTTTTATTTTTATTTTCTTCTCTTTCCTCTCTTCTTTCCTCACCTTTTTTTTTTGATTTGCTAAGAAAGAGATAAAGAGATATAAGTTAAATATGAAAATTTGACTAACTTAAAGTGATGTTTTGCAATTTGTCAACTATTGTTAAAGATGGTCAATTGTAATGAACCGATGTATTAGTTATTGTGGATTTTTTTGTTATTGTTGAATCTCAAATAAAAGTTATTTTAAGTACAAAAAAAGAGAGAGGAAGTCTTCAAGTTATGGGAGTGCAACAGCACTCTCCCTGCTTGCATTTCCCAGCAACTGTATTCAAAGACATACTGCCTCCCAGGAGCACCAACTCTAGGGGGCCGAGATGTCTTCGGTCCCCTTAATATTTGTTTGGAGGGAGCCCAACCCCATCAATGTTGAGGGGGGTCACACTGGCCTGTGCGGTGTCAGGAGATGCTGCGGGGCCAGGCGAGGCCTGATGTGAGCTTGCACCAGGCTGTACAGCAACAGGAGACACTGTGGGAACCAGCATGGCCTAGAAGAAGCTTACAGCAGCCTGTGCAGTATTCAGAGATGCTGCAGGAATCGGCACAGTCTAGCAGAAGGTTCACCGGCCTGCACAGGGTTGGGAGATGTGTGTGACGCACCACGTGGCATGCCCCCTCAACCTTAGGACAACCTGGGCCTCTTATGCTTCCAACAGTGGAGGGAAAACATAGCCATCTAGACTAATACTGTAGCTATTGATAGCCTTATCCTCCATGAAATTGGCTAATCATTTTAAAGCCATCCAAGTTGCATTGTTACGTCTCGTGGGAGTGAATTCACCCAGCACTGTATGATGTGTTTTCTTTTGCCTTTCTTGAATCTTCCAACATTCAGCTCCATTGGATATCCTTGGGTTCTAGTTTTATGATGAAAGCCTACCCTAGGAAACATGACAAAGGCAGTGTAAGGTAAAGGTAAAGGGACTCCTGACCATTAGGTCCAGTCGTGGCCGACTCTGGGATGGCGGCACTCATCTCGCTTTATTGGCTGAGGGAGCCGGCGTACAGCTTCGGGTCATGTGGCCAGCATGACTAAGCCACTTCTGGTGAACCAGAGCAGCGCACGGAAACGCTGTTTACCTTCCCGCCGGAGTGGTACCTATTTATCTACTTGCACTTTGACGTGCTTTCGAACTGCTAGGTGGGCAGGAGCAGGGACCGAACAACGGGAGCTCACCCCGTCATGGGATTCAAACCACCGACCTTCTGCTGTGGTTTAACCCACAGCACTACCTGCGTCCCTTTTAAAGGCAGTGTAGTCTAACAAAAAGCAAATAGTGTGATTGAGATTGTGCGAGCTGGATATGCTCAGACAACATGGGAACAAGGTAAGAAGTGTGACAAGAAAGAAGGATCTGATGAAGTGAATAGCTTCTACTGCTTCCTCTACTAGAGCTATAGATAGCAGATATGGACCTCCATGCAGGACTCTCAGTATGGATAGTGTGCAGGTGTTCACCCTAAATATTTTTCCAATCCTCAATGAGAACAGATGGAATCAAAAATGGTTCTTGCATGTTTTGACCCAAAGCTCCAAGGCAATGCACACACATCAAGCTGGTGCTGGCTCTAATAGGCCCCTTCCCGTGGAAAAATGTGATTGTGGAAAAGATTCCCTCAAGGTGACTGTGACCTGTTTCTGAGCTCCACAAAATGAGAGTTGCAGCAGCAGCATCCTTGAAGTGGAAGGCCCTTGCAGATGGCAAATGTTTGACTTAATTACCCTCCGTCCTATTTTAGTATCAACAGTTCCTTTGCTAACAATTTATTTTTGAATTATCTATACACAGTTATAATTGGGTTGAGAAATTATTGTCATTTTTTATTTTATTTTTACTTCCTTCACTGTTTCTTGATCATGGTTTGTTGTGTGGGGTGAGGGTGGGGGCAATGAATGTCCTTGTGGAATGTAAAAAAGATCACACACATACAGAAAGAGAGAGAGCCAGGTTATTTAGCTTGCTTTTAAATTTTCATTTCAAAGCATAGTCATTTCAAGGGGAGGCCATCAAAGCTTCTCACCCTTCTATCTGGCTTTATTAAAAAGGAACTGAAAACGTAAAAGGGGGGGAGAGAAGGAAGAGCAACATTCAACCTATGGAAATTTAACTGAACTGGAGAAGTAGCTCCACATCAGATGAAAGCTTTAGTGCCCCCTCAATTTTCACTTTATTTGTTAAAAGATATCTAGGTTAAAATGAAGCTTGACAAACGTAAACGGTTTAGCATCACATGTGCAAAAAAATATATTAAAAGGTTGCTCCAGTCAGGTCATTTGGCATTTTGATGATGCAGCTAAAAGAAGAAGAAAGAAAGAAATTGAACAATTTTGTCTTAAAATCTCGTGGAAACACTTGTAGGCAATCCTCAAGAGGTCTAGAATATAGGTTAGATGTGTAAACTTGTTTGAGTTATCCACATGTCCTCAAACAGGACCAAAACTTTGAGGACTTTCCTTCAAGACATCTTACATTCTATTTTGTGTGTGTGTCAGGGGTTTTGGTATGAGAAGGAAGGAAGGAAGGAAGGAAGGAAGGAAGGAAGGAAGGAAAGAAAGAAAGAAAGAAAGAAAGAAAGAAAGAAAGATGTCAGTGGGCCAGGCCAGAATCAAAGAAGGTTCAAAGGCCTGATTTAGATATATTCAAGACAAAGCCTGCCATCCACTGCTCTGTGTCTTAATGCAGACCTAGGTAATCAACCACAGCCACCATGAGCCGCCATTGGCAGGATTGGTAGCAACAGCTAAAAAGCTGTGAATGGAAGGTGGCCCTTTCCCATCCTTTGGACCCCTTGGGAAAATCAACATACCTTCTGTACGGTATGAAAATCAGCTGGGTACGGTGAGTGCAGCTGAATGGGACACAGTTGTGGGAAGCCAGAGGAAGGACTATCCATCTTGAGACTGCCCATAAAAAGCAAGTCTAGAGTGAGAGACTAGGGTGAGGTCCGCTGCTTCCAGAAACCCTTCTCATTATGAGACTTTTGTGGGTGAGCTGAGAGTTTGTTTGGACCCTGGATGAGAACCCAGAGGTAATTTTGTATTAATGTAACATTTTTATATGCAACTGTGTATTTTGTTTAAGTTGTCTGTTGTTGCTTTAGTTTCCTATATACCACTCAGAGGTATTTTGAATATATTAAGTGGTATAGAAATTAAATCAATAATCAATCCATGCTTGGAGGTAGCTTGCACCATCTGTCCTGATTTACAGATGACATTCCTCTGTTTCAAGAAGAAGGCTTCTCTTTAAAAGTCTGTCTGGTTTAAGGAGACACGAGAAGCTGGCTTTCTCGTAAATTAAGCCCCACATCAATTTCTGTGGGGTGGGGACACTTTGGGAAACCCCATGCTGAGTTTGGGAATGATACCTTGAGAAGCACTCATATTGGCCCAGGTGGCAACAGTGCTGCCAAGCTGGGCAGTGATATATTCAGAGTGGTCCAAATTGGGAAAGGTTGGCCTCATCACAGTAAAAATCAGGTGAAGTCACGCCAAAGTTATGCTTTGAATCCCATCTTGATTCAGAATGTTGCCTGGCACCCAAACAACAACACAGACAACCTCCCCCACCTTCAGAACTCCCGTGCCAAGTTTTGACAATGATATCTTGAGATGTGGTCAAATCTAGTCCAACAAAAATGGGTGAAGTCATGCCAATGTCATTGTTTGATCCACTATTTTTATTCAATGTGTTTCCTGGCATCCAAATGACAATGTAGACCCCCACCCTCTACCTTGGGTACTCTTGTATAATTAATCACATAAATTGTGTAAATTATATGATTTTGCAATACAACTAGACAAATTACGTACAGTGGTACCTTGGCTCTCAAACTTAATCCGTTCCAGAAGTCCGTTTGACTCCAAAAACCATTTGAAGACCAAGGCATGACTTCCGATTGGCTACAGGAGCTTCCTGCACTCAAGTGGAAGCCATGTCAGACATTCGGCTTCCAAAAAACCTTTTGAAAACCGGGATGCTTACTTCTGGGTTTGTGGCATTTGGAACTAAGCCATTCGAGAACCAAGGTACCACTGTACTTTTTGTGGTACACATACTGTAGCAGAATGGAAACAGAGTGGCATGTGACAAATACAAGTTGGAACAGAAAATGATGGCATGTTACATCTAGTAAGTGTCACCAAGTGTTTTCAGATATATATCTCCCCTTCAAACTTTTTATTTTCTCATTTCTTTGTTTCAGTTCTACCCTATATTCCTCTACATTCTGGACCCCTTATGTGTCCCCTACAGAGAACAGTGGATTAGCTTTGACATATGGGCCTAAGGCTGTCAAGTGTAAAATGCCCTAAGGTAAAATATACCAGAGAGCAACAATGGATGGTGTACTGGGCGCCCTAGACTCAAATCCTACTCAGCTTTCAAGCTATCTCCCAATCATATTCCTCCAACTGTAAAATAGTAATGACCTTCCTTGAACAGTTTGCGAGGATGGATGAACTAAGAATTTCAAAGCACTTTATGCACTAAGGTTGCTATATAAATGGTAATCAAAACAGCATTTTTGGTGCAGAAACACAAAATAACTTCACTTTTATGGAGTCTTAGCACCAGATGCTTTATAAAATGTAAAAACACTGGGGGCTTGCTATAGAAAAGAGTTACTTTCTCATCATCCCAGCATGTTGTAGAGAGAGAAAAACTCAATAAAAATGGAAAGGGAAACTGGAATAAATATTTAGCAGGATTTTCAAACCGGGCAGATTTAATGAGACTGAATGGTACATCTTTGAACGGAGCATTCTCTTTATATGTGTGTGAATTTGAGTATTAAAATCTTCATGCTGGCTTTGTATGATTAAGTCAAGCTTCACACTGTATAAACATATTGGGAAAAGGCAACATTTACAAATATTTCAGAACGGTAGAAATCAATAGACTACATTTAAGGCATTAGCATCAGAAAAGAGAGCGGCAGCAGGAGAGAAGGAAGACAACAGTGATGGAGAGCAACCCTGCACAGACATGCTCCGAAGTAAGTAACACTGTATCTAATAGGGCTTACTCCATGGTAAGTATGAATACATGTGTAGCCTAAGGCTCGATACGGGAGCAAAAAGAAGATCAAGGAAACTTTCTCATGCTCTGGTGCAATGTAAGGTAAAGGTAAAGGGACCCCTGACCATTAGGTCCGGTCGTGACCGACTCTGGGGTTGTGGCACTCATCTCGCTTTATAGGCTGAGGGAGCCAGCATACAGCTTCCGGGTCATGTGGCCAGCATGATTAAGCCACTTCTGGCAAACCAGAGCAGCACACGGAAACGCTGTTTACCTTCCCTGCCAGAGCGGTACCTATTTATCTACTTGAACTTTGACGTGCTTTTGAACTGCTAGGTTGGCAGGAGCAGGGACCAAGGAACGGGCGCTCACCCCGTCACAGGGATTCGAACTGCCGACCTTCTGATCGGCAAGTCCTAGGCTCTGTGATTTAACCCACAGCACCACCCGTGTCCCTTCTGGTACAATGTAGTGCTGAACTAAAGCAGAAGGTATGCTTTTCACACTTTCACCCCCGGTAAAAGACAATTTTCGGGGAGGGGAGATAACGAAAGGAACAAGCATTTGGTGTGAGTGTGAATTTCAACCCTGTAGCTGATACTATTTTTTTTTTCTAGACTTTCACATCTGTACTTTTTATCTGCAACAGATAAAGACATGACCTTCCTTAGTTCTACCCCTCTTTCCCCTTTTGATAAATATTAACAGCAAAATCTGATGGGTTTGCAACTGGAATAGGCAATGAAGAGGCCAAACGCCAATACTGTAAATGGACTGAACTAAGGTAAAGGTAAAAGTTAAAGGACCCCTGGGTGGTACTTATTTATCTGCTTGCATTGGTGTGCTTTCGAACTGCTAGGTTGGCAAGAGCTGGGACAGAGCAATGAGAGCTCACCCCGTCGTGGGGATTTGAACCGCTGACCTTCTGATTGGCAAGCCCAAGAGGCTCGGTGGTTTAGACCACAGAGCCACCCACGTCCCTCTACTGATCTAGGGACATATGTATTGTTTACAGATCTCAGAAGAAGGAGGTAATGGTGTGGGGAGAGGAATCTAATTGAGTTACTTAGGGTGAGCCGCCCTGACCGGTGAACAGGAGACACAAAAACATCATAGCCTCTAAACCTGAACCTCACCCTTAAGATGAACATGGAGGCTATTTCAATCCCAATCCCCATACAAGGCAGGTAATAATAGCAAGACTGGTGCTCCATAGCCAGCCCATAGAGTAGTTAGACTATGGAAATGCCCATCCACCCTAAAGGTTCATAAAGGTGCTCACATGATCACATCAGTTCCCTTCCATGTTGTGCATCTACCTGCCAAATGTGACTACATAGCTAGCTACACTCATCACCCAATACCTAAATCCCCCCAGCACGCAGTGCAGGCCAGGTAGATTGGGGGATTGCCTATGGACAGGCAAAACTCTCTTCCTTGGCCCTAAAGTTACTGGTTGTCACCTGTAGTGAAGCTGCCAGCCAGTAGGCTGCTGGGAGCCAAAGATGAAAGCAGTGGGGGGGGGGAGTGTCATAAAGCCCACTAGTCCCACTCCATATGACAGCATATTGTGCAAACACACACTATGAGTATCAGAATATCCAGCTTCTTCTACATCCCAGCTTCAAGTTAAAGCTACAGTTTCTAATCAGAAGTCAGTCCCATTGAGTTCAGTGAGACTTACTCCCAGGTAAGGGTACATAGGATTGCAGCCTAAAAGTCACCCCGCCCCTTAATTCTTGCTATATATGAGTTTCTTCCCTTTCTTCCTCCCCCTCCTCTTTATAATTGTGAGATAGTAAAATATTTGTGTTGGATACATAAAGCTCTTCCAATTAGACTCAAACTCAATTGATTAAGTCTATTTGCATGGGGCATTGAGGTTTATTGCAGTGCTCAGTATTATGCTTTCTAACAACGAAGAAAACTCATGCTCATTACACAACTATTGAGACGGTGAGGCTTGTTGTACATCAAACATGTCTTAAAAGGTAGCTCAGAGGCAAACAATATGGTAGCTAGGAACACAATAATACCTTTATGGTGCTTGGATTTGAAACAATTATACCACTATTTCCAGATGTTCAAAATGCAAAGCGCACCAGGAAGAAAACAACTGCATATATTCTGTTTTGATTATTCAGTAAGGTGTTTGGGTCTGTGCAAAGCTGGGGTTGCCAAGGTGAAGGGGAGGGGTGTGATGTCACAGAAAAATTGTGTCGCTTTGAAATTAGAGGTGTGACGAAGGACAAGCAGAGGGAAGGGGAGGTGTTGCATTTAGGGAGGGATGCTGGGAGGAGAAAGGAGAACAAGAGGAGACTTCCATGAGATGATGGGCAGGCCAGAATCATATTGGGGTGCTAGCAGAAGGCAGTCTAGGAGAGATGGCTGGGGACCCAATGCTGCGCTGCTGTGGGTGACAAGCCCCTCTTGAGATGACCATGCTGTAAGGTCTGCACCCCCTCCATGCAAACTAGAGGTGTAACTATGTATAATTAAACCATATTTCTTCAAGATACAACAACCACATCTTGATTCTGAAAGGAAACACGACCCTGGGACTGTCTGGAGTCTTGTGCACCACTTGGCACAGATTGGGGTGTGTGTGTGTGCAAGCTTTGTAACAGTATCTTATGAGACTTACCTGTGAATATCAGTTGTTGGGGAGAAACAGTGGGAGAGGGCTATTACCTTTATGCCCTGCATGTGAGCTTCTTATTGGCATCTCTTTAGGGACAGTGTGCAAAGGATGCAAGATGGGATTGGGCTTTGGAGGGTGGGCGCCACTACCGAAAAGGCCCTCTGCCTGGTTCCCTGTAGCTTCACTTTTCTCAGTGAGGGAAGGACTAGAAGGCCCTCAATGCTGGATCTCAGTGTCTGGGTTGAACAATGGGGGTGAAGGCATTCCTTCAGATATACAGGGCTGAGGCTGTTTAGGGCTTTAAAAGTCAGCACCAACACTTTGAATTGTGCTTGGAATTGTACTGAGAGAGTCTTTCAGGACAGGTGTTATATTGTTCCGAGAGCTGCTCCCAGTCAACTACTTTTGTCAACTACTTTTGTCTACTTTATTTCCATTATGTTCATACATTACAAAAAGCTGCAAAGTAAAACACCCACCCACGACATCAACCCCCTGCCCCTAAATCGTAACACATGATACAAGGCTGAGTTGAGAGGTTATCTTTCTCAGAGTTGCGTTATCCAAAAGGCAAGTAAACAGATATAATTGAACCTCTGAGGAGCAAAACACATCAGGTGGAATATGGAGCACCCACACAGATTCAACAGCTTGCATCTCTTCCCGCTGATTCTCCTGCCAGCTTATCTAAGGAAGCTATGAGAGGCATCTGGTGCTCTGTGTGTGATCTGGCAATGCTCCAGAAGAATCACAGAAATCTTGATCTTCCCTTGTGCAACCATATATTTAAGTAGTGTTGTTTTTTAAAGCTAACAAAATTCCACACTGTATGCTCATTATGTTTTTGCCAAAATGGCTCCACAAGAACCAGGCTAAAAGCGGTATGTGGACACCTCTTTTAAAGAAAGAATCCAAGAGACACTGTCCAAATACTGTCACAATCTTGTGTTAACCAACAATTAAGGGGCAGGGGACTATCTATGCTGATAATTCCTTATATTTTCAGTGTCTGACCAAGGGGAAATAATGAGGAATTGTTTCTGGTTTTGTTTTGCTTTGTTTTAATGTGACATGGTTTGCTTTGTAAGCCCTATCAGGAAGTGAACGGTGTTTGCCACACTGCTGTTAATAATGTGGCATATTACATCACAAACATAAGCATGTTTTCTGAGGGTTTGTTCACATTGGAGCAAAACGAAGAACCCATCCCAGTGTTGCCCTGGACTCCCCTCCCTCCTTTAAATGTGCAAGGTTTTGATCCTTGCTATTCTAGCCCCAAGGGATGCGGGTGGCGCTGTGGGTTAAACCACAGAGCCTAGGGCTTGCCGATCAAAAGGTCGGCGGTTCGAACCCCTGCGACGGGGTGAGCTCCCATGGCTCGGTCCCAGCTCCTGCCAACCTAGCAGTTTGAAAGCACAAAGTGCAAATAGATAAATAGGTACAGCTCCAGCGGGAAGGTAAATGGCGTTGCTGTGTGTTGGTCTGGTTCGCCAGAAGCGGCTTAATCATGCTGGCCACATGACCTGAAAGCTGTACGCTGGCTCCCTCAGCCAATAAAGTGAGATGAGTGCCACAACCCCAGAGTTGTCCGTGACTGGACCTAATGGTCAGGGGTCCTTTATTCTAGCCCCAAGATCCTCAGTGGGGCTTATGGTGGTGCAGTGGGTCAGTGCATCTGGCTGTTATCCAGAAGGTTGGTGGTTTGAGCCCACCCAGGGGCAGCTGTGGGCAAGATTCCTGCATTGCAGGGGTTGGGCTAGATGACAATTGAGTCCCTTTTGACACTACAATTCTGTTCTCTGGTAAGTATGCATTGCATAGGTTTGTAGGACGTGCTGCAGAATGAGGTGGAGAATAGTGGGAAAGACTATTGAAAGTTGACTTAAGATTCACTGCCTGTTATTCTATAAAAGAGAACATGATGTTTTATAGATGGCACATGACACTATCGAAGATTGCCAAAATCTATAAGACCAAATCCAGCCTTTGCTGGAAGTGCAGGGACCCTTTCCCTTTACTCTCTTTGGTTTTTGGGGTTAAGTGTGTGTACCTTCTTGTTGGTTTGTTTGTTTACAAATATGCTTAAATAAAACAAAATAAACATAAAAAAGAATGTAATGTCCTGTGTGTGGTTCTTTTTTCTTTTCTTTTGAGAGAGATAAAACAAGGCATTTAAATGCACATCAATTGTATTTTGAGATAATTAAATATCACAGACTAATGCAGGAAAAGAACAAGACTGTGGGTTGCTGAAGTTGTCACTCTGACTTTTGGAAAGAGTGCTGCACTGATAGCAGTAGAGGTGAGGCCAGCAAGTACAGTATTGCTGTTCACTCTGTGCCAATTTCTGTTTACTTCTAAGAGATGGGCAAATGCCAAACTGTAGCCTTGCTTGAAAGTTGTTAGGTGCCTATTTTCCAGGGACATTCCTGGATTTACAGAAGCTTTCCTGTTTTCTGATTTGATTCCAGAATGCCCTGCTTTTCCTTAGGACGTCCCTATTTTCATTGACGAAATGTTGGAGGGTATGGAGTTATGTGGAGATAAGCAACTATACAACTGTTGGAAGACATCTGAAGGCAGCCCTGCATGGGAAGTTTCTTAACGTTTTATGTTTTATTATGTATGTATGTATGTATGTATGTATGTATGTATTTATGTATGTTGGAAGCCTCCCAGAGTGGTTGGGGCAACCCAGTCAGATGAGCGGGATATAAATAATAAAATGACTGTCATTATCATCATCATCATCATGGAACAGGATGCCCCTATTTTCATCAGAGAAATGTTGGAGGGCATGCATTCAGGGCCAGCCCTCCTATTAGGCAAAGCATGACAGCTGTCTCAGATGGCAGATACTGGGGAGCTAGTGAAGTCCGCTGCTTCTTCTGAGTCTTCCATCCAGCCATCCCCCTCTGTTGCCACATGACTTGTCCTAGCATTTGTGGTAGAGTCCACTATCCCACCCCCTAGTGTTGCAGTAATATTAAATTGCTAGTCTATTTGCTTTCTGTACCTGAAATGGGAAGGACCCACCATCTTATCCATCACTGCAAATAAGCAAAATGTTTGGGATTGTGCCTGGTGCCTTTTAAATTCTTGCTCTCTTTAAATATATATATATTCCTGATTTATGGTACAGTCTGCTTAGGCTCTGCTGCTATGTAAGCTCCATCCATTCAAATGAACACATGAACAACAACAAAAAATTGTCCATGATGGTATAGCAGCAATTCTCACTGATGTGCTCCCTTAAAAAATAGTGGAAAGAGAATAACAATTTCTGGACACAGATTGGCTAATAATAATAATAATAATAATAATAATAATAATAATGCTGTTTCAGAAAGCACCATGAGCCCGGATAGAAAGGAAAAGGCCTATAAGCTAAATGTTACAGAGAATATTTAAAATTATATGAACTGTGTGCATGCTCAGTAGCAAACAGGAAAACCTTTACACCAGCTGTTAGCTAACATTTGAAAACCAAATGAAGCAAACTTGGAAAAGAATGCACCAGATGGAGGAAAAATGCACACTGAGGGAGCTTTATCTGTCATTCTATCATGTGTGCTTATTAGCAATTAAATGTGGGTGTTATTAAAAAATAGATTTGCATGCATGTAACATGCATGAGGAAAAGTGCAATCTATTCTCGTTTACTTATCAGTTCTGCTGTTAAGACAGAATCTGGATTTGAACATCTTCCTTGCCTCTGACTATCTGTTATCAAACCAGCGCAGCAATAAATTCAAGTAGTTTCTAAAGCATACATAGAACTGAGCAGATTAAAGAAGCCATTTTTAATGCTGGATGAGCAATGTTCCCTGTGGTGCATTTGGGAAATGCATTGCACAGCTGAATAGCCGCAAGAAGCTTCACCCAATATGGTGAAATGCAAAATAAATCCTCATGAAAGGATAGTGATTGACGGTGCTCAAAGATTTTGGTGGAATGTAGGAAGCCTGACTGGCCACAAACTTTCCTCAAGTTCCTCCCATGCCATATAGGTCTACTTTAACATATCCCACTTTTCAAAGTGGCCTAGAAGACTACAATAACATCAGTGACAAACGTGCAAGTAAAAACAATGTCATGATACTATAACAGCAACCAGGGGCACTGACTTGGGCCCTAGTGTGCGTGACGTGATGCCTTGACGCCATGTTGCAATGTGACATCATGACATCATGCGCCCCATGACCTCAGAACCTGACTTCTGGTGGCACTGGTAGTCAGGTTCTGAGGTCCCACAAGGCCTTGGACAGCTTCACGAGGCACCAGATGTTGCATCGGAGGCCTTAAAATGTGGGTGCTGAGCACCCACAAGAATTTTTTGTGGGTGTTTGGACCCCTAGGGCCCCCTAGAGATGGCACTCCTGACCGAAATACTAATACCATCATTTTAAAGAAGCAGATATTAATATGACACTTATTAAGCATGAAACACTTGCTGGCGGGGGGGATCAGTAGGGACTGAAAATGAAAGAGGAAATGGTTCTAAGATGCACTCCAGAGGGAGTGCATTTCACACTTTTGGTCCTATAAATAACAAGTCTCATACTCTCTTTCTCTCTTGTACCTGATTGCTTGATCTATTAAAACTTTGGGATGGGTCTATGATTTTGATCTCAATGCTCAGGCAAGCACATATGCAAGTAAAGGTAAAGGGTAAAGGGACCCCTGATCATTAGGTCCAGTCATGACCGACTCTGGGGTTGCGGCGCTCATCTCACTTTATTGGCCGAGGGAGCCGGCGTACAGCTTCCGGGTCATGTGGCCAGCATGACTAAGCCGCTTCTGGCGAACCAGAGCAGTGCACGGAAACGTCGTTTACCTTCCCGCCGGAGCGGTACCTATTTATCTACTTGCACTTTGCTGTGCTTTCGAACTGCTAGGTTGGCAGGAGCAGGGACCGAGCAATGGAAGCTCTCCCCGTCGCGGGGATTCGAACCGCCAGCCTTCTGATCGGCAAGCCCTAGGCTCTGTGGTTTAACCCACAGCACCACCCGTGTCCCTTTACATGTGGAAGTAGATAGTTATTAATTGAACCTGGTCCTAGATAATTAGGGATTCAAAGACTGTTCCTTGCACATTAAATGGAGCCTGGGACTAATGTGGATTATAAGAGGTATTGCGCCAGTCATTGAGGCCTAGGTAATATTCTGGAAGTTACATTTCAGACCATTGGGAGTTTCTGACCTGTTTTTAAAGAGAGCCCACACCAACAGCATCATAGTCAGGGGTGCCAACCTGAATAAAATATTGGGGAGGGCAGGTAAGCCCCTCTCTGTGAAATCAATTACCTGACAAAGCACATGCACACAATTTGAGCATCAATGTCATCAACTTTGGAGGGCAGAGCCATCAAACATCTTGGGGGGGGGGAGGAGCTGAAGGGACCCAGCCCCTAAGTGTTGGCTCCTATGATCACAGTAGTCTGGCCTTAAGCTAAGTAGGACATGAATGAGTGATACCAAATCTGTGGTGGTGATGATGATGATCATGACCGTGATGTTTATTTACCTTTCGCTCCCTGTCTTCAAAGCAGGTGTGGAGGCTGAGCCGGTATTCAAACATGAAACAGACTTTTACTCTAAACCAGGCATAGGCAAACTCTGGCCCTCCAGATGTTTGGGACTATAATTCCCATCATCCCTGACCACTGGTCCTGTTAGCTAGGGATAATGGGAACTGTAGTCCCAAACATCTGGCGGGCCGGAGTTTGCCTATGCCTGTTCTAAACATTGTACTGAGTTCTAGAGCACTTGCCTGAACTTCTGCTAAAATTACAGAAGACCCATAGCATGTCTCTGTTAAGAAAATATTAAAATGTAAGAGAATTATGTGCTGGTCTTCACTCCTTCACAACCCAGCTTAATAAGAAAGAAAGAAAGAAAGAAAGAAAGAAAGAAAGAAAGAAAGAAAGAATTAAGAAGAACTCCTTTGTTGTCAGCACAGTTTTTAATGTTGCATAGAAATGAAATTACTACTGAATGTATATAGGTTTCCTTACCACCACCACTACCACCCCCCTCCCCAAAAAAGGAGGGAAAATGATGTTTCTCTTGTTTGCATTATGACTACATAATAACTTTGTATAATCACTGTAGCAAGTGCTGGAAAAAACCTGCCAAATCCACAGAGAGAATTAAGTGACTGCAGTGAATTCTCATAGTACTGCACCATTCAATGTTCTCCTTCCTATGTAGGTAGAAAATATATTGGTGTATGAAGAAAGGGCTCTGAAATCCAGATATCTTACTATGGAACATTAACAGACTTTAAAAAATATATATTAGCATTCATTTTCTTAAAAATATATCATTTTAGTGTTTCCCCCTCCTGGCTTCATTCAAACAACCAGATGGCTTGAGCATTTTGAATTACGAGCTGTTCACACTTTCCTGTCTTGCTCACTCATTTGACTTTAACACAGGAAAGGAAGACTCTGCTCCTTTCCCTTGAAGGAAAGGAGAGATATTAGAAACAAGTGAGGTAGGAGTTCACTCGTTCCTTTCTCCAAAATCACTCTTTTGCATTTTATAGCCCCACCATCAGTTTGGGTCTGAGTCCCCGTGTCCAATCACTGAACCAGCAAACCACAGTGCCTTCATGTGGGGCTGAAACTGTATGCTTCAAATAAGGGACGGCTGACTGTCCTGCTAGTGTTGGACTTTCTGCCTCTGTATCCTCTGAATTTAGCTATTTCATCTGTATCCCAAAATTTCTAAACAATTTACAACCATAATTTAAAATATACAAAAAGTTAAAGCCACAGTAGAATAGGCTGACACAAATTAAAACACATGCAACTTTTCTAAACATCTCGCTAAGCTTGTTTAACAACAACAACAACAACAACAACAACAACAACAATTTATTATTTATACACTGCCCATCTGGCTGGGTTTCCCCAGCCACTCTGGGTGGCTCCCAACAGAATATTAAAAACACAATAAAACACCAAACATTAAAAACTTCCCTAAACAGGGCTGCCTTCAGATGTCTTCTAAAAGCCAGGTAGTTGTTTATTTCCTTGACATCTGATGGGAGGGTGTTGCACAGGGTGGGTGCCACTTCCGAGAAGGCCCTCTGCCTGGTTCCCTGTAACCTCACTTTCTCACAGGGAGGGAACCGCCAGAAGGATCTCAGAGTTGGACCTCAGTTTCCGGACTGAATGATGGGGGTGGAGACGTTCCTTCAGGTATACTGGGCCAAGGCGATTTAGGGTTTTATTTCAAGGTCAGTACCAACACTTTGAATTGTGCTTGGAAACATACTGGGAGCCAATGTAGGTCTTTCAGGACCAGTGTTATATGGTCCCGGAGGTCACTCCCAGTCACCAGTTTAAATAAGACTGGCTGTGTCCTACCAACCTTAGCCTCCTCTCTCACCTGCTGGCTTTCTTACTTGCAGTCAATCAGGGCTGACCCTGCCTGTCATTGACACTGTCTTCACTTCCTGCCTTTTTACCCTACCAGTCCCAATGAGCAACAGCCACAAATGCTGAGGACCTTGGCATAACCCCTAGGCTCACCATTGCCCCAAACTGGTGAAGAGAAGGATGTCAACAGCAGTCTTACTATATCTGGACATTATTTGGATGGGAGACCTCTTGCAAACCCCTTGTTTAGCATTTCTGTGTATGAAACTAGAGAAAGAATGGTTCGTTTTTCCTCTTTCCAGAACTCTGGCCATTCTGCCTTGTCATTAAGTAACTGGAAATTGTTCGTACCTGAGTTTGCATGTTTTTCTCCTCCCTCCCATGCATTTTTCCTTTTGTGATATGTGTTTGACTATAATCATGAAAGTAGAGGCTGTATCATTTATCATCTTTCTGCATCACCTAAGAAAATGTATAAACAGTAATACTGATAATCAATTAATATCTCTGTTACACGTCAGTTATTTCCGCCGTAATTTTTTCAGGGATGGTACCTCACATTTTTACAGAGGAGCTGGTTTGTCTTTTACAGAAATCTTTAATGCCATCCAGCCATAGGGTTTTTCACCACATCCACAACAGCTTTTGAACTAACCTAAAGTAGTGTGGCAATGGAAACTGAAACTTTTAGAGAGATACACTTACAAATAATTGCAAACTGAAATGTTTCTAACTGATAGCATTGAAATTCCCAGATTTGCAAAGTTCTTCCTGCTTCTCTGACACTCTCCATCTGTTTCACAAGTCATTGTCTTTGAAGCACTAGGCATAGTTTTAACACTCAAAAAATGCTTTTGGATTTTCTCCCCATTCTTCTAGGAGATTAATAAGCCCCCTGTAGCCTTCGGTAATGCTTTAAAAACCATTTATGAAAGCAAGAGAACATGTAAATACTCTAAAGTATTTTATTTTCTCTTGTCAGAGCAGTTATTATCCTGTCGGTGCACAGCTAGCTACTGCACTTATTATGCACGATAATCATGCCTCTATTTTTAGGTAACGAAGCAATCAATGATTCAGATAGAAATACTAAAATGTAATTCATCTTTTTTCCTTCAATGTTCTCTTCACGCCGAAAAAACAAAAACACACTATGCAATTTGCTAAAGAGCTAGAAAAATAAAAGGGGGGGGGGAGTGTGTTCAGCAATAATACATAATCAACATTAAATAATATTTTGTATTTAAACAGTTCCTTTTCTGTGCAAAACTCAGAATTTTCAAAGGCTCTGTGCACAGGGCAATTAAAGTAGAGATGGATGAGTCAGTCTCTTTCTGGCCCATGTCAATTTCATATGTTTTCATCTGTAAGTCTACTCTATAGTGCAAGTCAATTGTATAGTCTGCATTTTTTAAAAAAAAAAATCCTTTGACATAGTATCTACATTTAAATACATATTTTAAAGGTATATTTAAATGTTTATGAACAAAATGTATTTATATACATATTTTATCTTGATGTCCACCTAGTTGTAGAATATACTTTTGATTCAGTTCACATTTAAAGGCAAATCTAACTAAAGCAATATGTGAAATGAAACACAGACAACCATCAAAATTCAGACTTATCTGAATTTTGTAATGAGCTCTCCAACCAAGCAATGAGGACAAAAATGCAAATACTTGTGTAAAGTGGATATCAAAACGCATATATTAGCTGCATACATTTAATATATCTGAAAACTGGTTTGCAAAATGAGCACATTAAGCAAAAAATGGATACAAAAATATGTCTAGTATTAGAGAAATTCATAGTAAAATGCTGATCAATTTTCATAAGGATATGATTGGAAAAAAAGAGAAATGAAAAAATGCAAGAGCCCTGGAATCCTTTTTTTTTTAAAGGAATATCAGATACAATGTGATGTAGCTCAAATGAACAAATGTTATGTCAAGAACCTGGTTATCTGGGAGCAACAATCTCTTGAATTCACTTTAGATACCGCTTTATTAAACATTTAAAGGAGAGAATGATGAACTTGCTTGTAATTAACATCACATTCCACATCTCAGTTCATCCCTCTTTTAGTTGGAATAAGGAGTCTTGCATGTAGTACAAGAGTTGGTATTATTTCTGATGGACTGGTGGATTTCAAAGCTTTAGTGAACATTTTTCTCTTTGGTGATCAGTAAAGCTTAGGTTGAGAGACAGGTTTAAGGTCACACAATGAGATTCATGGCTGAGTATAGGGTTGAACCCAGGTATTCCCTGTCCTAAGCTTGTACTGTCTTCACTAGGATTTACTTCCCCAACGTAAGCTCCCTTTGAAGACAATTCAAAAAGGCAGTAGAATTTGGTAGTCAAACTTGTAACTGGAGCCAGAAGGGATCTCATTCTCTCTCTCTCTCTCTCTCTCGTTCTTTTCCATTTACCCTACCTTTGATTTACAGAACAAATTCAAAGTGCTGGTTTAAACTTATAACACTTTATATGGCTTGGGACGCCATTGCCTCATGGAGTGTTTCCCCCCCTCTCACAGTATGAACCTACCTGAACCCTCAGCTCATCTTCAGAGATCCTTCTACAAGTGCTCCCTTTAAATGAGTTGTGGAGGGTGGCTAAGTGAGAGAGGGCCCTTTTTGTATCCCCCCCCCATCTTTGTTAGAGCTGGGAGATGCACTTGGCCCCAAGTCTAACAAATTTTCATCTAAAATCTTTTTAATACACCAAAGCATTGGAACACTGATATTTGTCTGGGGATGTTTAGTGTGAACATCTTTAGTTATTATTGTACATTCTGAATATTTGTTTGCTATGTAAACTACCCTTAGACCTCTGGGTATAAGGTTTAATAATAATAATAATAATAATAATAATAATAATAATAATTAATAATAATAATAGAAATGTGGCATGCTGTTCCTTCAAAGACTGCAAACCCACACATATAAATAAATCCACATTAGTGGGAAGACGGTATATCAATCTTTGGATGTCCTACATTTACATTAGGCGAAGCTCTGCTTCCTAATTTGTGGTCATCTTCTTGGGGTGGGGGGGAAGTAGTACAAGTGGCTAAGGTCTTTCTTTCTCTTTGTCATGTCTGAGTTTAAAGGCATAACATATCCTACAAATTGTGTTTCAAGTAATTATAATAATAGAGCATTGAACTTGAAATCTCTTTGTTCAATGCTCATCCTGTTTCTGCTCAGTGCTTAGGAATACACAAGCAAGCTTGACTCTTAAAGACCTTCATTATATCATTCCAAACAAAATTATTCAAACGTAATGTTGAAAAGCTGGGGGGGGGGAGGGAATGGCTATGCACCTTCACCATTGAGGCAGTATGCCTCTGAATGTCGGTTGCTAAAAACGACAAGAGGTGCTTGTAGTCTTCCTGTCAAAAAAATAGCCTCGCCTCCCCAAAACGTATTAGTAAGAAATACCCTGGAAGGAATTTTGTGTTCCTCTTTGAGGGGAAAAAAATGCCTTGTGTAACATTATTCACTGTCATATCAGGACACTGAGAATGCTTGCCAACACGAAAGGCTGGGAAGGAAGGAAGTGATTTATCTAATTTAATTCATGCTTAGCCCCAAGCCTCTTTCATTAACGAAGTACAGTCCATTTAAAGAAATGTTTGAATGTGAAGCCCGTTTCCTTCAGAGGTATCAACACATCTGATGAACTATTACGCATTCAGAAAGCTAATGTACAATAGTGGCAAATGTGTTCCTACAGCTGTTATTACAAAGCCCACTCCAATTTCCGATGCACAAGATAAAAATGACAACTGCAAAAAAGAAAGGGGGGAAAAGGATATCACCATAGAAGTAATCTGCTGCTCTGAGAGGGACAAAGGAACAGTTACAGACAGATAGCTATAGCATTTTCTGGATGGCCCTTTAAACAGAAGTGGCTTTCAAAATGGTGTTCTGTATCAAAGAAGCAATGGTGGTGTATGTGAGGTCAACCCTTGGGTAGGCAAACTAAGGCCCGGGGGCCCAATCGCCTGCTAAATCTGGCCTGCGGATGATCCAGGAATCAGTGTGCTTTTACATGAGTAGAATGTGTCCTTTTATTTAAAATTCATCTCTAGGTTATTTGTGGGGCCTGCCTGGTGTTTTTACATGAGTAGAAAGTGCATCTCTGGGTTATTTGTGGGGCATAGTTCACTATTATTTTTGTCAAAATATAGCCTCCCCCCCCCCAATTCTGAGGGACAGTGGACCGGCCCCCTGCTGAAACCCTACCCTACCTGCTATTTCCCTACTCCATATTACATTCACTAATTAGCTTTCTGGCCTGCAGGTTCTAACATTTATGTTTTGTCCTTTGTGCAAATGTGCAAAACTCTGAGAGTAAGTGACAGTATACCAAGTTGAAGCCAAAATCTTGGCTTTAGTTCCAGAAATGTGCACATGCACATGGTTACACACAGAAATACAGAGGACTGTTTATAATACAAATACTGGAATGAGAAAAGAAGAGCTTTGATATGTGATCAAGAAAATCTGAATGAATGGCTTTAGAGTAAATTAAAACTGTACTCTACCAAGGATCAATATGTTAAGACTATTATTGTGGCACAAAACTATTGGACAAAAACAACATGGTTTTTGCTGATAAGCAGGGAAATTAATGGACTTAAGGGCACTAGGGACTTATACAACGTGGAATATGGCACAGGGAGAGGGGGAAATATCAGAAATGTACCAGTTGAAGATCCAGTGAAATTCTAGAATTTATGTTCTGAAATGATACAAAGATCACTTACATTATAAAGAGTCATTAGCTATAAAAACTAGGGAGGAAAACTCCCAGAGCTTCTGGATTTGTATATGTCATGAATACTTTTTGTAGACTTATCTGCTTTCAAATATGCACAGATATACAATGATGTAAAGACCCATTTTGGATCATGTAACCTTTAGCTTTGGTCAAACTCATGTTAGTAGCTTTGAGAACACTGTCCAACCATCTCGTCCTCTGTCATCCCCTTCTCCTTGTGCCCTCAATCTTTCCCAACATCAGGGTCTTTTCCAGGGAGTCTTCTCTTCTCATGAGGTGGCCCAAGTATTGGAGCCTCAGCTTCAGGATCTGTCCTTCCAGTGAGCACTCAGGGCTGATTTCCTTCAGAATGGATAGGTTTGATCTTCTTGCAGTCCATGGGACTCTCAAGAGTCTCCTCCAGCACCATAATTCAAAAACATCAATTCTCCGGCGATCAGCCTTCTTTATGGTCCAACTTTCACTTCCATACATCACTGCTGGGAAAACCATAGCTTTTACTATACAGACCTTTGTTGGCAAGGTGATGTCTCTACTTTTTAAGATGCTGTCTAGGTTTGTCATTGCTTTGCTTTGAAGAAGCAGGTGTCTTTTAATTTTGTGACTGCTTTCACCATCGGCAGTGATCATGGAACTCACTTGCTATACTTATTTTGTTCTGTCTCCATAGGCAAGACCCTTTTGTTGTCTTGACAACTGCCCCTACCAACAAAACTACTAAGCAGTGCACTGCACTAAGCTAGAACCCAAACATTGTGACATAGGAGGCAGGTTTCCTTAGCAATGAACAAGAGGATCCTGCTTCCTATGTCACAGTGTTTAGGTTCTGGTTTCTATAGGGACAGAAATGTATAAAGTATGCTCCACAGACCTTCAGGCTCAGATGGAGTTAGCGGGAGCTTGAGGCTGGACATAAGAGAGGTATTGCTGGGTTCTCTTTGTCCTTCAGAAATGGAAGGAGACCCTGGTCACACTCAAGTATGAGGAAGAAGATAAGGGCCTCGGTTCGGCAGGGCACCAAGTATATTTAAATAAATTGATGACTGAGGAAGCTAAACTGGCCGAGAGGTGATGGGAAAGGTAGGAGACTTGTTAGGGGAGGAAGGAAGAATTGATTATACAAAGCTGCTGGGGGTGAGGGATTAATAAGCAAGGAATGATGGAACTTATTCGCGACTGGACTTAATTGTCAGGGGTGCTTTTACCTTTACCTTTAATGATAGAGGCAGAAAAAACAGTACTGAATCAAGGGAAGTTGGATATTTTGGCATTTGAAGAACTGGGATGCTGTTAAACCCGAACATGTGTGAATTGATTGCTGAAACTGCAGCAGGGAAGGGTGATTTACTTGTTAATGACGGCACAGGAAAACTTCCCTCCTTATTTCAGTCAGATGAAGGATTTAAGAAGCATTCAAAGGAAATGCCCAGCCTGTTACTCTGACACCATTTGACACATGTAGGAGGGTTTAAAGTTTCCATGTTTAAATAAGGCAAGTCTTTATGTTTCCTCTTGGGTGCAATTTAGGGAAGTTTACTTAACTGCCATCCTCCTCCTTTAACTGTCAGCTCTCAGGATTCTTTCACTCCCCCTCCCATACTGGGCACCAGTTTCTTGAATTCTCCAGATTCTAGAATGTAAGAATAGGAAAGTCCACTCCAGTGGATAACTAAGGCTTGTGTCTTGGCAGTCCAGCTCAGCTGTCCATAGAAGGCAGAGTCTACCATCAATGGGAGATTAAATGGATACTATGAATAGACAAATCTGTTGATTTCAGTTTTTCATCTTTCCATGCTTAAGTTCACCACATTTTTGCATCAGTTTGAGTTTTGTCTTGCTTTGCTTCTCAAATCCTCACAAAATTTTGCCAGCATTTTAGAGCATATTTTGCTAATATGGGTGTGGTGTTTGCCCTCCTAGTTAGGTCATAAGGAAAGGGTTAAATGAGTGTGAAGTGATTGGCCAGTGGGAACCCAAGGGGAGGAGTAGAGTTAGAGTTGGTGTTGTTTGGAAGTCAGTTGAGAGTTGGGAGTTGGAGAAGGGGGGATAAGTCTGTGAGTTGGTTGAGTTGTGTTGTGAGAGAGTGAGAGAAACTGATAGGAGGAGTCAGATATATAGTTGAGATAATCAGTTTGAAGTTGTTAGGAACGCATAGGTCAGTGAAGAATCTAAAATTAAGAAACTGCCAAGATATATTAACTGAAACCATAAACTTGTTCATGCTTATAATAAACTTGATTGTTTGTTAATGTTAACAACTGTCTGGACTCCGTGTGTACCCGAGAGAAACGGGTTGGTGGCAGCGGGAAAGCAATCACAGTGGTGGCACAGGGATCAATAGACCGTCAAACGTCCGGGGACCCTGTGTGATCGCCACAATGGGTTAGAGTAAAAATCTGCAAATTCTGAGGTTTTTTCTTTGGAGGAGAATGTTATGCTGCCGTCTTTTTTGGTGATACAATGTTTTCTCTCTTTTTTTAGTGATTCCCCTCCCACACACACACATGTTTGCTAACAGTCTGGAGTTTTTCCCTCCATACTCATAGAAGCATTGTTTAGAGTATAGAATGTTGATCATTGTTTTGCTGATTTCTAGGGAATCTAGTTCCCTCCTTTTTTGTTCTATAAGTTTAAGAAGTTTTTTAAGCTCCTGTTTGTAGCATGATGAGAGGGCCGTGGTCTTGTTCTATTTTGCTAATTTTTGAGGATTGTTTTTTAAGGGATTTTCTCTCTTTTGTTCAAGCTCCATTGATGACTGCTTTCATTGCATCCCATAGGAGGGGAGTTGTTATAGTGTATGTTTTGCTAATATATACATTTTTTTGCCTAATATGCAGATTTTTGCAAGCCGTTTCCTCTAATACAATGCATTTCTGCATGTTATTTTCACTATTGCAATATGCTTTGGTTAGCATACTGTTTTGAGCCGACCTCCCGCAAAAACAAAAATTTAACCTTTTGCTGTTAGGCAGAGATCAGAAGAAGACCTGGATGGTCACCAGATTCTGTGTACAAATCTGTAGGCGCAGACCATCGCCCAACTCAAAATAGTCCGGCATGAAAATCCCCAAACTTGGTTCCATGGGTGACTCTGAGCAAACTCCCTGGGATAGTTTATTGTTGCACATTGTTTCTAAATTTATTGTTGTACATTGTTTTAATTGTCTGTTTTAACCATATTTGCACATCAGTCTCTAATGCTGTGCCTGTCATCTATTTCAGAGGCTTCTACTCTGCAGCCTCTTATAGTTGTTTTAACTGCGAGTCTTTTAGTTCTTACGCTCTTACAGTTGTTTTAACTGCATGTTTTTATTTGTTTTTTTAGTTCTTATCTGTTTTAAATATCAGTTTTTATCCATCCATTATCCGTGTTTAATCTTGTATTTTATTCAGATGTTTTACCCTATGCTTGTTTCTTTGTCCTTATTTGCTCCAACATTTATTAGTTAAAAAAAAAAAAATCCTAACTGCTATTTTATTTATATGTTGTTGATTTTTATCCTGGTCTGTGACCGTAATAAAGTTCATTCATTCATTCATACTGTTTTGAGAAGTGTGACTTGGGTAGGGTCACATTTGGCAGTAGTGGTTAGAATGCTGAAAAAAGACCTGGGTTCAAATTCCCACTTGGCCATGAAGCTCTCTGGGTGACCTTCTGTTAGTCGCTCTCAGCCTAACCTACCTCACATAGTTGTTTTGAGGATGAAATGGAGTGGATGAGAACTATGTTTGCCATTTTCACCTTCCTGAAGGCAAAGCATGATAGAAATGATTTAAATAAATAAGTAAATATGAAGCAAACCAATTTTTTTCCTCCATCCCAAACATGCAGGCCATAGAAAGTGCTAGGAATTAATCAGCTGTGTACTGCATTTTTATTCAGTTTGTTGTTGTTGTTGTTGTTGTTGTTGTTGTTTAGTTGTTTAGTTGTGTCCGACTCTTCATGACACCATGGACCAGAGAACACCAGGCACTCCTGTCTTCCACTGCCTCCCACAGTTCAGTTTGTTACAAAACAACAAAAGCTTTTCTAGAGGGGGTACAAAAAGGATAAGAGCTGCAGAGGTCTTACCTAGATTATGGATGAAAGCAAAAGAAAGTAAAATGTAGGAGGAAAAAATAAAGCAGGGGGGGAAAATAAAGATGTTTTAGGAAAGCACTGAAATGTAAAAACACAAGAGAGTTGAATGTCACATTCCAAAGCATTTCTATGATAGGGCGCTGATCAGCAAAAGGTAAGTAGATGTGCAATTCAGAAGGCAATTTAGGCTGAACAAGAAGACTGGTGTCTGTAGATTAAAAGATGCAACGAGGAACATACAGAGAAAGAGGAGAAGATCGATATGAAAGAATAAGACAGTGGGGGCACTTGCAATTAAGGGCATAAAGTTTCAGGTTAATAGAAGATGTGTTAGAATTCCTCATATGATCAGCAAAAGGTGCCAAGCCAGCAAGATAATTTGGAACGGGGCAAAGAGATAGAAAGTAGAAACTGGAAAGCCAACAAAAATAATCTTAGAATAATCAGTGCAGAAAATAATAGGAGAAGGAACTAAAGAATTGATACTGACCATAGAAAGGAAAAAGCAGACTTTGGGTATGTTGACTGAAAATGAGAAGAATTGGCAAGAGCCAGGCTATAGGGAGAAAATGAAAGAGAAAAATCAAAAAGAATTCCAAGATTTATTGCTGGGAGAACAGAAAGCAACCACATTGTCGAGAACAAGAGAAAGTGATTTTGCAAAAGGAATGAAAAGCAGTAGGAAAGACTGAAAGCTAGCAGTATTAAGTCTGAAAAAAAATATAAAGGGCATTCGTCCAATGAGTTTAGAGAAATCAGCAGGTATTTGGGCAAGTTATGAGAGGGAAACATCAGTAGAATAGTACTTCATTGGCTCAGCAGTGGGGTGAAGATCAAATGCACTTATTGTGGGACCAAGTGTAAGATGTTTTAATACTGATCACTGAGGAACTCCTGTACAAAGGAGAAAGATGAAGAAAGGGATCTACAGAAAGATTTCTTAAAGGAGAGATATGATTGAAACCATGGCAGAACAGTACCTGAAAAAGCAAGGGAATCATGAAAAGAAAGGAAGAGCATCAAAGACCCAAGAACACTTCAGAAAAAGAAGTGTGAGAACCAAATCAGAAAAGACCAATAAGATAACAGGGAGAGAAGAAAGTATAAAATATTGGTAGAAAAGAATCTGGCCAAGAACTTTAGAAAGAAAGTGAAGGAGTGGGATGAGATGCTGGATGAGAGAAGGTCAAAGGATCAGAAGACTTTTAAAAAGGGGTGGAATTGCATAACATAGGCAGACTTAAAAGAAGGGTAGAAAAACAGAACAATTGTTGACATGAAATAAAGAAAGAATAATTCATGGGGCAATGCATATATTTTTTAAAGGACAGGGATGAAGCTATCCCACTCAGCAGAAACTTTCAGAAAAGAATTTTCTGATACACTTTCTAAGAATTTAGTTTTTGAGTTCAGTTCCCACCAACTGTTGAAGTTTACCCCTCACACACACACAAATAAAATGGTGAACTTCAGTTGTACTGATGTTTCCGTCCCAATATAATTATTGAAGGAAGTCATGGGTTATGCTTCTTTGGTGGAGAAGGTGAAATGCTGCTACAGGTCATCTCCGAAATTCTCCTCTGAATTTTTTTAATTCACTTGATGATGAATGGAACTCTATTGTTAGTTTGTGTTTTTGGATGAGGGAAGCAATAGACTAAAGGATGGCGAGTGAAAGGAGCTTCCTTCAACAAAAAGAAATCTATCTTGAAAAATATATAGTAAACAGTTGTGTCTGAAAACAAATAGGTGGTAAAACAGAGAAGGTCATATCACTGAATATTCTTTTCAATTCTTGGAAATTCTCCAACAATTCAGGAGGAGCTTGGTGAAATACGATTTGTTTGTTTTTTTAAAGTCAGAAAATCATTTTCTGAGGCATTTTGGCTCATTCTAATTCACAAATATTCACTGTACATAAACAATGCCTGTAAAGACCTTTTATTTTTCTATGCATACACAAAACCACTTATAACAGATTGGTGATCCTGTAACTCCCATTACCTACCTGGATATGTTCAGTATCAGTCTGGTTAAGCTGGCGTTTCCTACCCTTACACTGTCAGCTGATAAAACCTGCATTCATATAAATTAATGTTTTATACCATACTGTATGTTGCCTATGGGCTCTTTACATGAGGCAACTGGGGGGGGGGTGGCATAAACAAACAGAAAAAATACACAGTGGTCATTCCCCCCCCCTCAGGATTGGGTGGATGCAGAATCCGATTTACTTCCCCAAAACTAAAAGCCATCATTTTCCACCATCTATTTCCATTTAGAAATGTTGCTCAAAGCACTGACATTTATAAAGCATGTCTCATTTCCCCTGCAACAGCAGATGCTTGATGAATTGCCTAATGATTTGGCCACATGCATTCTTTAACAACGCTAAATAAATTGCACAGTAACATAACCTTGATAGCTCAAGCATAGTGGCTTAAAAATGATCAGCTGTGTACAGTCTGGAAGCTTTGCAAAATGAGATTCCATGAACATAAGATCATATTTCACAGCTGTTAGACCATCTACTGAATGGCTTATAGAGTTTCATAATTAAAACAGTGTTAAAAGATGCTAAATAGTTAGGAACCAGTTCCCTATTTGGTAGCTTGCAAAAGTGCTTTCTATGAAGACAGGATTCAGCAGCAGACCTGAAATTTCAGCAGGATCCTGTGCAATGCCAAAATTTGGCAACCCTGCCTCTCATCTTCCATTCTACATCATAGTTATGGCGCTCCCCTAAATCTGCTTCTGCAAGATTAAACAAAACAATTGTCTGCAACTATGAAGTACTCATGAGTTACTTTCTCTATTGCATCCCATAACAAATATTTATCACAAGAAGTTACACCACTGAGAAACATAGCTGACTTGATCTTCTGCACAGCTTCTATAAGACTTTATCCTCTTTTTCATACAACTGACAAACAATTACTTTATGGTGAAGGTTGGCTTGTTGCCTATAGACACTAAATAATATGTGAGTTATAGCTAAATGAATTTTCTGCATCAGTAGGAATCGGTTAATGTCCTCTAAAGCATGGACTTTTTAGCTTCCAAAAAGCCACAATTGCTTTAAGATTGTAGTATGATGCACACATGCTTGAGAACATGCTCTGTTGAACCTAATGGGACTTATTTCTGAGTAAATATGAATAGTATTGGGTTGTAAGATACTAACTGCATGATCCTACTCAGAAATAAGCCCCCTGCCTTTGTGGGAGTTATTTGCAGGTAAGGATGTATAGGATTACAGATTAACATTGGTTTATAATCAGCTTCAACTTTCATAGGGAAAACACACCCTGAAACCGGACTGAAAAATTATGCAGCTCATTACTCGCGTATAGTGATCCATCAGTGGCTATGTAGATTTCCTGGTTTTGCTCCTCAAATAAGAAAGCAAAAATGGGCATTGTTTAAAAATTGACCATGGCAGAGTGCCTAGAGTCAAAAACAAAGGCTCTGGTGCCTTTGATATTTGTTTATACCAGGAAACTTCAGAAGCTGCTTCTTTCATGGCAAATCGTATCTGCTTAAATTCCTTCTTCTTTACAAAGGTGCATCATCCCTGTCCTCTTCAGCATCTGGCATCTCGTAATTTGAGCGCATGCATAGTCTAAGGTAGGGTTAGTCAATAGGTGCCCTCAAGAAGTTGTGAATGACAACTGCTGTCAACCCTGGCCATTCCAATGCTGGTTGGAGCTGATGGGAGTTGGAGTCCACAACATCTACAAGGCACCACATTGGCTACCTTCTGATCTAAGGACATTGCAACACTGTAGATCAAAAGTTGTTTAATAGCCAGTCCCCGCTACTCAGGGAAATCTGGCTCTCTGTAGGGATTATTTGGACTTTGTGGACCACAAGCCCTGGGATAGCTAAATGACAACTAAATGTTGGAAACAATGGTCAGTTCATGATAGGGCTGGACACATCTGTCATATTCGATTTCTCTCTCCCCCCCCCAATCTTCAGCTCAAGTCTCCACATCTCTGCATCAGTTTGTTTTATTTGTTTTTAAGTAAAAAGTGTCACCAGCATTTTTGTGAAAATTTCTCCCGATGTACATATTTTGTATGCAATTTTGCCTCATGTATGCTTTTTTGAAAGCCGTTTCCCTAATAAAATGGATTTTATGTTATTTTCCCTAATATATGCATTTTTGTACATATTGCAAAAATCTGCAGCCCAAATTGTGTTTTAGTTTGCATATTGTTTTGGGAAGTGTGAATTGGATTATTGTTGTTTGTTGTTTAGTCGTTAAGTCATGTCCGACTCTTCGTGACCCCATGGACCAGAGTACACCAGGCACTCCTGTCTTCCACTGCCTCCCGCAGTTGGGTCAAACTCATGCTGGTAGCTTCGAGAACACCGTCCAACCATCTCGTCCTCTGTCGTCCCCTTCTCCTTGTGCCCTCCATCTTTCCCAACATCAGGGTCTTTTCCAGGGAGACTTCTCTTCTCATGAGGTGGCCAAAGTATTGGAGCCTCAGCTTCAGGATCTGTCCTTCCAGGGGGCACTCAGGGCTGATTTCTTTTAGAATGGATAGGTTTGATCTTCTTACAGTCCATGGGACTCTCAAGAGTCTCTTCCAGCACCATAATTCAAAAGCACCAATTCTTTGTCGATCAGCCTTCTTTATGGTTCAGCTCTCACTTCCATACCTCACTACTGGAAAAACCATAGCTTTAACTATATGGACCTTTGTCGACAAGGTGGTGTCTCTGCTTTTTAAGATGCTGTCTAGGTTTGTCATTTCTTTTCTCCCAAGAAGCAGGTGTCTTTTAATTTTGTGACTGCTGTCACCATCTGCAGTGATCATGGAGCCCAAAAAAGTAAAATCTCTCACTGCCTCCATTTCTTCCCCTTCTATTTGCCAGGAGGTGAATTGGGTAGGTTCACATTAAAATCCAAACCAAACAAAATTTCATCCCATGATGGTTAGCATGTGTGAATACGTTATTACAAAGCAATCATCACCATCCATTGTCTTTTGTATCCACTCAAAACACAATGCTTTTCAACAGAGGTGATTATTACAATTATTCCTATTCAGCTGTGAATCGTCCTGTGTTTAAAGATCAAATGATAAGATGATTTCTGCTAGGAACTGGGTTTGATCTAACAGCTGAAACTGCCTTGCTTAAACCCATTGTTTAGAAAAACGTATTGAAAAATAAATGAACACAATGCTTTAGTTGAACTGTATCTGGCCACTATGGAATAGATAATTTTCAAAATTAGCAAAGTGGCAGATCAGCCATCATATACAGCAGGGATGACAAATGCACATTAGAAAGTTCAACTTAAAGTATCCTGCAGCATAATTAATGGAGAATGTGTTTGGTGAAGAGTATTTTAAAAAGAGAATTATGTGAATGGTGTCCTTCAACTTAAGCTATTGTATCAGTGACCTTGCTTTTAACATTTGCTGCAGAAAGCCATTAACATGAATTAATGGAAGTTCCAATGTCATTCAAAAACACTCTTCACCCCATTCCCAGAAAGGAAAGTACAGGAAGTCTTTAGGGGTGACTATGGGGTAACATTAAAAAAGAAAGAAATGTGAGATTTACTTCATTAATTCTTTTTCTACTTTTTTTTTGCTCCTGAACTGGCATCACTGGACTCTTGAACTTGTATTTGATCATAGAAGAAGCTCAGATAAGTATTCATATATACAGGAGCTAAGATAATGGAGTGCTAAATGTTGCAGGACTCTAAAACACAGAAACCAATTTAACTGTTTTAGAATCACGGCTTTTCCATGTGCTGCTGTTTTTTCTTTGCTATGCTGAGAACAAATTTTGGACAGTTTCCCACACTATCTCATTGATCTGCAAGGTAGGGATATTCCTGGGGAGTTATAGAAATGTTACTGCAGTAGTATTATGTACAAGCAATCCTTTAAAAAATAAAATACACTTTCATTACCAGAACTGCAGTGGAGAAGAGGGCAGGCTTTTGACCATATAATTCTAAATTCAACTAAAACCCCCTGTGATTTGGCAAAGTAATTTTAGGCCCTTTGTTTAATAGTTTTATGGGATTTAAACAAGAACGAGGGTAACACTGTATACAACAGTGTTGTTTTACATAGAATGTAACTGATCTGTAGAAAAGTATGAGCTGAAAGAAGAGACAATGCATTAACTTTTCTAACACAAGAAAATCTTTAATATTTTTTTCAAGAAAACAACAATAAATGGCAATACTTTAGGGGAAGTTTAGAATGCCAACTAGGAGTTAAGCAACAGAGTTACTAAGCAGTGAGCTGAAGAGAGGACAACAACATGTAAACTAAGGAAGAAGCAGGATCAGAAAATGCTGCTGTCGGTTTTGAAGGCAAAGCTGTGCCTATGGGAGAAGCCAGAACCTCTTGGAATTTAATGCTGGAAATCCCTCCATTGGATTCAGGTTGTACATATCTGTAAATAAGCCACATATCATAAAGACACCACAGACTCTGCTGTACCTCATTGTCCAAAAGGGAATACAGTCCTTGGTAAACATGCCTTGTACCCTTGGAATCTCATGCCACATGGAGATTGAGGTGGCGTGTAGCAATGTAAATAGTTTCTAGGGGAATGGCCTGGGACTCCTACTTTGACTAGTAGGGCAATCTTTATGAACTGCGGGGGGAAGTACTTCCTTTTCCCCAAGCTGAAAACTGCCACATTGAAACAGCCCATCAGAATGTTGCCATTTGGGCATGGGCATAACAGAACAGAACGTTGAAGTTTTTTCTCCATTGACAGTACATAGGAAGCTACCTTACATGCATACTATCCCTTGCTTTTTCCTGTAGGACTAATTGCAGTCGTTTACAGTCATCAACAGGTTTCCCGTACCCACTGAGTCAATCACCCATCTCCTACTACCCTTCTGAGAAAAGCCCCACCCCACCCTCCCACTATATACAAGGGTCTGTATCAGTGTATTTGAAGAAGTGTGCATGCACAAGAAAGCTTATACCAAGAACAAATTGTATTGAACTTTATTACGGCCATTGGCCCATCACACGACAGTTTCCCATACCAACATAATGTACTTAAACCTCCAAATTTAAAACCGCCAAAACTTACAAAAAACAGACAAGAACCAAAGCAAAACAAAAACAAAAGACCAACATCCTACATTACAATAAATTTGTAACATAAACATCGCCCTCTACTCATAAATTAGTAGAAGACATCAATGGTGTTATCACCTAATTACATCCTAAAACATAGATCATAGTTTAGAGGGATTATCCGAGCCACACAGGAGTCCGTTTCTCTTTTTTAGGGATAGAACGCTGATCAAGAATCTGGCAACCATGAGTGATCTTAGGGGGTCATCATCATTTAATAGATATCTCAGTTTGGCTTCATTCGTATCATCGGCAATTACCTTTAGATATTGAGCAAGAAACTTGCTCCTGGCCGATGAGTGAAATGCACAATCAAAAATTATGTGATGCAACGATTCCGGTGCCCCACAATTACAATCACATAAGAGCGATATCTGTCCATTGGAGAATCTATTTCTCAGCACGTTCGATGGGAAGGTGTTGAATCTTGCCTTTACAAAGGCATATCTATGAGCCGAAGAAGTTAAGGAATTCAAATAGTTTGGGAGTCTTAAGAGGGGTAATAAACCAAGGTTTAGAGGTGAGCAGGTACCATTGCCCAAGACCATTTTCTGCTGCAAGTCCATCTCCTCTAGTTTACAGGTTACTGTTCTTTTAGCTGGAACTATATCCTGCTCTAGTAATTTGGATGGGGAGATTCCCATTGCTGTAATTTTCAGTTGTAAATTTTTTACCCATGGGCTCTGGAAATCATCTCTCCACATGCATTGTATCAAGTACAAGTTTGGGAGATTGTGCCATAGAGATAACCAGTGACAAAGTATGTGCTTCCACAGAGCGTTTTCCAGGGATACAATATTAAGTTCCATGCGTAGCGCTGTATTACTTACACAGTTGGGCAGTTTCAATATCCCTCTTAAAAACTGATTTTGAATAACCTCTAGGTGGGATAAGTTGACAAAAGTCCCCCAAATTGAGATGGCATAAGCAATTGTCGGGATCACCTTGGCCTTGAAGACTTTCAGCGCTGATGGGATATGAAGGGCCCCATCGGTGAAGAAAAATCGCAAGATCGCCAAGGAGATAGCTTTGGCTCTATTTGTAACATAGGCTACATGGGCCTTCCATCTAAGGTTATGTTGTAACCAAACTCCCAAGTATTGGAATCTATAGACTTGTTCGTTGACTCTCCCATCAATTCTCCAATTATGGAGTTTCCGGCTCTTTGAGAAAATTAGAATTTTAGATTTCTCATAATTAATTGTAAGGGAATTTGCGTTACAATATGATCCAAAAATTTTTAAGGCCCTCATAAGACCTACTCTAGAAAAAGAAAGGATGACTGCGTCATCCGCATATAGTAACAAAGGGCAGCGATAAAGTGCTAGGCGGGGTGCATGAATCCTTTCTTGAGCCTCTATTAGGGGAGTCCTCATGTCGCTTATGAACAAATTAAACAGGAATGGAGCCAATATACAACCCTGTCGGACACCTCTGTTAATGGGAATTGAATTGGTGAGATCGCCCTCCGGGGTGAGTCTCACTCTAGCTGCTGAGTTCTCATGGAGTTTGATTATTAGCCAGAGAAGCCTTCTGTCGATGCCCCAGCGGGTGAGTTTTTCCCAGAGGATGCTCCTGGAGATACTATCGAATGCTGCCTTTAGGTCAATGAATGCCACACAGAGTTGGCCACCCTTTGGGGTGGAATATTTCCAGGCAAGATGCTGTAAAATTAGAATATGATTTATTGTTGACTGTTTTGGGCGGAATCCAGCTTGTTCGGGCCCAATTAATTTTTTTCTCTTCGGCCCATTGAATAAGTCTGTTCAACAGGAAGCGGGCATACAGTTTCCCCACTATTGAGAGCAGACTGATATTTCTGTAATTCCCCGGGTCATCTGGTGAGCCCTTTTTGTGGATTGGAACGATAACAGCGTCCTTCCATACTTCCGGGATCATTCCAGAGTTGTTAACGGCATCGAAGATGGTTGCCAGGGCTTTGGCCCACCAGTCCGCGTGGTATTTTATAGCTTCAGCCGGGATCAGGTCTGGTCCAGGCGCTTTCCCTGTTTTAAGTTTAACGATCAAGTCATGGATGTCTTCTGGATCGGTGGGGGGCCAGAGGGGAAGCTGATCTTGAGATTCATCTCTTGTGTTAAAAATACAGTCAGTTGTGGCAAAGTAGTTTTTAAAGTAAGATTCCCAAACCGGGGCAGGAATAATAGTTAAAGGGTATCTTTTAGTTCTTTTATTTACCAGGAGCCAAAATTGTCTGGAGTTCCGTGATGATGAGGCTTCTATGATTGCCCGCCATTGATTCACTTGCCATTCCTGTCTGGCTCCCTTTTGAATTTGCTTGTAGGCCGATTTTGCTTGGAAATATTCTTTTGGCAGGACCGTTGCCCCGGAGGCTTTATACTCTTTGTATATGTTACCAAGAAGTTGTCTAGCCTGTTTACAAGCACTATTGAACCACAGTGCACCTATCTTCCTTTGTGTTCGATTTATTTTATGCGTCGGGACAGAGAAAAAAGACGTTAGATCTTCCGACAGGTTCGAGAATAGTCTTAGAGTTTGATCATGATCATAATAATCCTCGATTAAGCCTGAGTATGCTTGTTTTAGTCGTTGTTGGAAATATGCTGAGTATTTTTGGGCCTGTAGTTCGGACCATTTTATACTTTTGATTTGCAATGCTGAGTTCGTAATCAAATGTGTTGGGTGTCTATCTCCATCTGGGGTCCAGTCTATAGTCATTGTGGCGACCAATGGCAGGTGGTCGCTCAGTTGAATATTTTCAACTTTAAAGTGGGAAAATTTGGGGAATATATCATGAGATACTAACATATAATCCAGGACACTGTTTGCAGAGGAGCTTATGTGTGTAAACTCACCCGGTACGTTACCAAGAACAAACTTAGTTGATCTCTAAGGTGCTACTGGACAATTTTATTTTTTTTAATTTACTCCCAAATTATCCTCAATTGACTGCATGGCTGGCATCTGCTACCATGGGATTGGCAGTTGGCCATGGCGGCTGCGCCGGAAGTCAAACCTGGAATATTCTTTATGCTCTGCATGTGCTCTCCTCTGCCTTCCATGCAAAACATATATTGGATGGTTTAAGCCAGCCTTCTCCAAACGGATGACCTCCTAATGTTTGGGACTACAACTCCTATGAGTCCTAGCCATCATGGTGAATGGTCAGGGAGAGTAGGAGTTGTGGTTCAAGGCATTTGGTAGGTACCAGATGAGGGAAGGCTGGTCTATTTAAGAAAAGACGCAAATTTATGTATTAAACGTGAATAGTACTTTTTGAGCACCCTCAATCTGACCTTCACGGCTACATGCAGTGCCAATGCCACATCACAGTTTGTATATTCCTTGGTACGCTATGTATAAAGCTCTTGTTTGCTGCTGCAGCAAATTTTCATAGTGTAGGGGAACTTTGTATCTTAAGCCTAGCAAATGTCTATATATTTTGAGTCCATTATATGACTGGAGGATCCCCATAGAAAAAGAAATTACTTATCAAGGATATGATGCATGAAGAATGAGATTTGCCGATCAGTAAAATGTAAGCATTAAAACAGCACAAGAAAAGCCAGTGTGATTAAGCCAAACTGTAAAGAGACTAAGAAAAAAAGATCATTAGTGGCATGAAGAATTTAGTAAATAGGATGATGGGACAGATTTTGTGAAGGAGCTGAAGCCAGCAAAATAGAATAATTAGAAACACTACTACAAATGAGTGTTAAAATGGTAAGCATCTTAGCAATAATTGCTTCAAGAGGATGCTGAATATGGGTTGTGTGCATAGAGTGCTTTCCTTTTAGAACTGAGGAGATAAATTAGAACTCAAAGAACACTTGGTGTACACTTCTCCCCCTGTCACTTGGATCTTATGGAGTGCTTCAGTTCTTATGATCTGCATTTTGTAGATTTTATGCTCCAAAGCAATGCATTCTGATTATTCTTGAGATGTCTACATTAATTCTACTGCTGACAATATGCAAAATAAAGCTTAGGAAATGACAATACAAATGTGCAACAGTGTTGCATATTCTTTCCTCATCAAATCTGCTTCAGGTTTTGATGCCCTGAAGCAGAAGAGTGTTCTCTGCCTGCCTGCTTCTGTAACTATCTGGACCTTTCAGAAAATCAGGTTTGCTATTTATTCCAGTTTAATGCTAAAGAGGCAGGAGAAAACCCTTTAGGCCCATGCTTTCTAGGCATGAGACAAACAGAAGTATGGACAATCCCTGTTAGACTATTGATCTGTTGAAGTAAGAGTAGGGAAATCACAACTAAGAAGCTCAAATCATGTATAAAAAAACCCAACACCCTTTTTTGGAAATTAATGCCCCGGCTTTAACATTCAAAAGCTTTACTTGCATAATATTTACAGTCCCATGCTTCTCTCAGCATGGGCTTACAGTCTCTTCCAAACAAATGTATTTTCCTCCCTTTCCAGAGCTCAGCACTTTCAGCCTTCTGTATCTCAGGCCATGCCTTGGAACTCCTATGAGAGATTTCCACCTTTACCTTCTCCTGCAGCTTTGCTCTCTTTCTTTCAAGCAGAGAAGAAGCCCTCCAACACTCTATTCAACATTAGCAGTGTTCACAGTGGATTCCAAAATAGAGTCACATTGCTTCACATAAAATGGAGTCTCTCCTTCTCTAGATAGGTGAAGGTAAAGATAAAGGACCCCTATATGGTTAAGTCCAGTCAAAGGCAACTATGGGGTTGCGGCACTCATCTCACTTTCAGGCCAAGGGAGCAGGCATTTGTCCACAGACAGCTTTCTGGTTCATGTGGCCAGCATGACTAAACTGCTTCTAAACTGCAATGGAACACCATGACAGAAGCCAGAGCGCATGGAAACGCCGTTTACCTTCCTCATGCAGCAGTACCTATTTATCTGCTTTCGAACTGCTAGGTTGGCAGAAGCTGTGACAGAGCAATGGGATCTCACCCCATTTTGTGGATTCGAACTGCCAACCTTCTGATCAGTAAGTGCAGGAGGGTTAGTGGTTTAGATCACAGTGCCACCCGCGTCCCTCTTAAAACTAAAGCACTAATGTGTCTTTATAAGTATACTTCTCGCTTAGCTTCATGTGCCTGTCTTACATTCAGAGGTTAGTCTTTGGCATAAGACTCCCTGTTTCCCTAACATCCTATATGTTGGCTTTAATTAATGTTGTTATTTGTTCCTGCTCTTTTGCTGTTCAGGTCCCTCACCCAAGCCCTGAACTTATGACCCTGCATTACAATGACCATCTTGAAGAAATCAGCTCTGATTCAAGATGCTCTGCTGTTAACTGTGTGGGCTACTCCCTGCAAATAAGGACATGACCTCTCCATGTTGGAGTTTGATCTCTGTGGTAGGATGGAGGTAGAGGGTGTATGTGTGCTTGCTGGAGAAAAACATGTTCCAAAGTGTCTAGGCCAGAAAAAAAACTCAGCGAGGAATAAAACAAGCTTCAGGGAGCTGAATTTTCTTTTAAAGTAAAAACACAATGAACATGAGATTGTCTATTAGAGGAAACAGTCCCTTGCGGACCAGGTCTTTTAATGAACTCAGATATCACTCAGTGTGGTTCATGTCAACTGAAAAAAGTGAGCTTTATTGATTTTCTTGAGAGCAAATGTCCTTTTGTATCTTAGCAGACTGCTTGTCTCCATTGGAGACAGTAAAATGCCTTTTATGAATATATAGAGAATTTATTTGCTTTGGCTGTAGCCCGATCCTGCAAGACTGTTTGGTAGTCCCTTAACTATGGCTTTCCTATGGACCTTCCCTCCTGTAATGTTGGGGAAACAGTTTAAACACATGGTTAGGCCTTGGTTGCAACCTAAGCCCTTAGTGTCCCCAACGCAGGGCAGACTCAAAAGTCATTGGAAGCTCAAGATGAAAGTGCCAGTATTTTCATTCTCCCATTGCTGATGTAACATGATATCCATGTTTACTGTTATGTCTGGGAAGAGGAGGAGGAGGAGGTGGAGGAGTTTGGATTTGATATCCCACTTTATCACTACCCTAAGGAATCTCAAAGCGGCTAACAATCTCCTTTCCCTTCCTTCCCCACAACAAACACTCTGTGAGGTGAGTGAGGCTGAGAGACTTCAGAGAAGTGTGACTAGCCCAAGGTCACCCAGCAGCTGCTTTTGGAGGAGTGGGGAATCAAACCTGGTTCACCAGATTACTAGTCCACCGCTCTTAACCACTACACCACACTGACTCTCTCTCAGTGAAGTTCTGTAACTTCCGCTCTTTGTTCTCTTTGTCTCCGCTCTCAGACAGAGAAGATATGTGTGAGACACTCAGCTCACACTAGCCATGTTTGGTTGTTTTAATTCACTGTAAATATTAAGGAAATTCAGAATGCCCCATATCTGAACAGTCTGCTACCTGCTGCTACTCTGCTGCAGCCCAGAGGGAGGTTATTATACCTCCCCCTGCACATGGGGGGCTGCCAGTAGAAATTGGCACTGCCTTTAGTTGTCATGGTTGTATTGCCCTTTGCAACATCATGGGGCTAGCTTTGAACCAATTTGTAGATAATTAAGCTACAATAGTAAACAAAACTGTTGGTCTCAGAGCATGGTCTGAAGACACCAATGGTGTAACCTTGCTGAAGCTAGCAGGTCTCGATCTGGTCCCTGCCTGTATGGTAGACTCCTAGGGAAATACATGTATGCTACCATGAATTCTATGATTGAAGAATGACAAATTACGAATGAACTAAATAAACAGGAGTAAATCTTATCATACTCAGTGTAGGATCTTATTGGAGGTGAGACAGTCCGAGGTGGGTGCATTCCCTGCTCCCTCTACACAAGTATTCTGATCCCCAAGTTTTATTTCCTATTGTGCTCCCCATTTATTTCTACCATCTCTCATTACACACCCCATGAATCTGCTATGGTCATTTTGAGAACAATTGTCCAGCCTCACTGATCTATTGATATAGGTACTTATATTTTACTATGAAATACTATTGGCAAATGCTTCCATTATGCCTTTGGAAGTCTGTCTCTCTTAAGTTGTAATAATGTGAGGTGAATGAACCCCGCACACAATATCTTCTTGTGCAATCAGAATCAGGCAGTCTTCCTTTATACCTCATTAAAAGATTAATCAAGGACTCAGAGTGTAACCTAGTGTGTCAGTTCCACAGATACACTCCTTCCCACCTTTAACAATTGAATAATAAAGCGCAAAAACCAAGGCTTACAGTGGAAGCTCTGAGTGACCTTCTACTTATAAGAGTGGCATTGGAGGCTGCAAGAATCTAATTGCCATGGTGATTTTAAAATGGCTTCAATTTGAATTGCCTGATGACATATTGTGCTCTGTGATCATTTTAAAGTTTAATCAGAACAGATTGTTTCCTATTAAGTGTAAGATAGCATTGTTTTTCTTTTTAAAAAAAGAACAGCAACCCCATAATACTCCTGGAAGGAGCATCTTGCTTATTATTTATGTATTTTGCATGCTCCTTTTTCTAAATTCAAGCCGATTATTCATGAGCATAAATAAAAACAGACAAAATATGCAAACATAGCGCAATATATAAACATTCCACAGCTTACTAATAAAATTCAATCCAATATGGGGAAATCCTATGGCAAGATTTGAAAGGATGATAGCTTAAGATACAGTAGATCTAGAGCTCAGATGGCTGACTCTCAGCTTGCCAAAGATACACAGACATAACTTAGGGTTGCCATATTTCAAAAAGCAATTGTTTACAAAAAATTCACCTTTGAAATCCCGGTAATGTCTGGGAAAATGGCAGCCCTAGCATAACTTGCTCATCCTGTCTTAACTGGAGCTCAGCTGGCCAAAGCCAATGTAAATATGAAAAAATGGCATTCTAGGACCATGCATGGCTGGACCAGAGAAGGTGAACTTAGGCTGAATCCTGAGCCTGTTCAGCTCAGTCATGTGTCAGAGTAACCCAGCATAGAAGACTGTTTTAAAGGCTAGTTTTCCCTCTATCAGGATTAGGCAGAAAAACAGAAGCCCTACTGCTGAGCAAAGTTTGGATCTGGTACGAACAGATTGCTTGTACTGCCCTAAATCTACCACTGTGAGGAACCTTGTGGGCCCCTTGGACGTTAACATATGAGAGTGCTGGAGGTGAAATAGTTAAACAGGTTGCCCAATCAGGACCCAGGGGGGTGGAGTCAGAGGGACTCTAAAACCAGCTCTGGGAGAGGCCGAGGGAGGAGTTTGTTGAGGAGTTTGTTGGGAGTTGGGTGGTTGGTTGGAGTGGGTGTGAATTGAGATAGAGTCTGTGGGTAGGTTGAGTTAGTGTAGCGAAATAAGCTGAGTCAGGAACAGTTAGGAGCTAGGAAGACAAGTAAATATCTGAGAGGTGGTTTAGTGAGGGAGAGCAGGTAATGGAAGTTATAGATCTGGATAGGTACCCTATGATTGTAAATGACTGATACCGTTTATGAAACCACACGCTTGTTAAACTGCAATAAATAAACAGAAGTTTATGTTCCAATTTAAACCTGACTGGACTCAGTATTGTACCAGGTAGGGCCTGGGTGGTGGCAGTGAGAAATCAAGTGGTGGCACAGGGATCAACAGACGGTGAAACGTCCGGAGACCCTGTCAGATCGCCATAGGCCCAGGAATGGGAGAAGAGTTTCTCAAAATCAGACACCAAAGCGTATTTGCCTGATTTGTTCTGGGCAACTCATGAAGCAGATTGGATTATGGATTCACTTCCGAGAGTTGTGTGCTGCCTCCATTTCTCAAAAGTGGAGCATCTCCACCTCCATCATCAGCATCCTCTGAGATTCAACTCGGAGGGCTTTCTGGTGGTTCCCTTATTGTGAGAGGTGAGGTTGCTGGGAAGACAGCCTTTGCAGTAATTGCACCCACCCTCTGGAACGTCCTCCCAGCAGATGCCAACCAGATACACAGTTTGTTTGGTTTTTAAAAGACATTTGAAGGCAGCCCCATTCAGGGAAGTCTTTAGTGTGATGTTGTGTTGTGTTTTTACTGTTGTTGTTGTTAGGAGCTGCCCAGAGTGGCTGGGGCATCATATAAATAAATTAGGATTATTAGGACTAAGATTAGGATTCTTACCACTGTGTGCTCTGAGTGCACCTGCAGCAAATCCCTTTGGGAATGATGGGACATACTTAGTTCTGGGTCATTTATTTATTTTTAAAATGAACTTTTTAAAGATGGGAAGGCTGGCGTCGATTTCAGTGGGCCAATTGTCCAACTATGATAGGTGCTGATGCAACACACGAACCTCAAACAACAAACTATAGACTCATAAGCACATACTACTGGCAATTCACAATTTCTAATGAAGAGGAAGGTAAAGGTAAAGGGACCCCTGACCATTAGGTCCAGTCGTGGCCGACTCTGGGGTTGCGGCACTCATCTCGCTTTATTGGCCGAGGGAGCCGGCGTACAGCTTCCGGGTCATGTGGCCAGCATGACTAAGCCGCTTCTGGCGAACCAGAGCAGCGCACGGAAATTCCGTTTACCTTCCCACCGGAGCGGTACCTATTTATCTACTTGCACTTTGAAGTGCTTTAGAACTGCTAGGTTGGCAGGAGCAGGGACCGAGCAATGGGAGCTCCCCCCGTCGCAGGGATTCGAACTGGTGACCTTCTGATCGGCAAGTCCTAGACTCTGTGGTTTAACCCACAGTGCTACCTGCGTCCCAATGAAGAGGAAACCCCTCTTCTAATGCAGAGAAATTTCAAAAATTTCTTTGGTTCCTAAATTTAGAAATTGCTACGATTTTTCAACTCGCCTCTACTGAAAGCACTTTAGCAGATATTATGTGGACCAAGAGCAATAAGATCCAGCCTAAATACAGTTACACAGCATTTATATGGCTCACTTTAGTTAGCCTATTGGAAAGGGAGTTTGGGATTTTAAAGCTACAGCATCATATGAAGCTCTTGAGACTGTGGCCTTTTGATTAGATTTCTAGAAAGCTTTCAGCTGGAGACAAGTAAATCATTTCTTCTTCTTTTTTTAAAGCCAGCAATGAATTAGGAGTGACCTGACTGACCCAAGAAGATATGGAGAACTGTCAAGAAAGATACTATTTGTAAAACCCCATCAGTCCTGCTGATAATTAAATGTGCAGAACTGGGGAAGAAGTCGAACAGGAGCCAAGAAATGGTAGAGCAGTAGGAGGAGAAAGTCAGGGATGGGAAGGCACAGAAAGCAAACTTGGACTATGGTGGTTCTAAAAGAGTGAGGAATTAATTAAAAGATACCGGTAACCTTTCATTTGGCTTCTAAATAAAGCACTGCTGGAGCAGAGTGTGTGTCCCATGGCACATCGTTTGGCGTCCCTCTTGTTTTGCTCTGAAATTCAGTTAAATCTAGAGGCCTGCAGCCAAAGCAATATTTGAAAGCAATACATTAGGGATGGGGGACCCTCAATTCCACAGAAGTTATGGAGCTACAACCTTTATCATTGGATGGGGGCTATCTTGGCCGGAGCTGATAGCAGTTGGCATTCATCTGGAGGGCCACAAGTTTCCACCCCTGAAATATTGGTACCTTAGCTCTTGACAATACAGATCCCTTCTCTCTAGCCAATATGATGTTCAATGCTGGACTGCAATTCTCACCAGCCCCAGCTAGCAGAGACAATGTTCATGGATTATTGGAACTGTAGCTGACCATCTTTATGGTACCATAAAGAAGGCTGATCGCCGAAGAATTGATGCTTTTGAATTATGGTGCTGGAAGAGACTCTGGAGAGTCCCATGGACTGCAAGAAGATAAAACCTATCCATTCTTAAGGAAATCAGCCCTGAGTGCTCACTGGAAGGACAGATCCTGAAGCTGAGGTTCCAATACTTTGGCCACCTCATGAGAAGAGAAGACTCCCTGGAAAAGACCCTGATGTTGGGAAAGATGGAGGGCACAAGGAGAAGGGGGCGACAGAGGACAAGATGGTTGGACAGTGTTCTCGAAGCAGTCTGACCAAACTGCGGGAGGCAGTGGAAGACAGGAGTGCCTGGCGTGCTCTGGTCCATGGGGTCACGAAGAGTTGGACATGACTAAACGACTAAACAACAACAACAACAGCTGACCATCATCTGGATGGCACCACATTGACTACCTCTGCTCTAACTCATTTCCTCTCCCACTTCACTTCCTTCATATCCCCACTTTGTCCTTCCTCTCTGTCTTCTGGACAACTTGATTTTCCAGCCCTCCTTTCCTAGCCATACAGTTTCCAATAGCCTGGAGACTTCTCTGGATGCTGCTCCCACTTCAACCAAAGAATGATAAATGTCGGGTGGACTGATACCTATTGGGCAAGAAAGCTACGATGTTAGAAGGAAGCACAAGCTTATCCTGCATCTTTGCATTGTCCACCATTGTCCAAACTAAAACTTCTCTTTTCTCAGGGCCAGTGGGCTGTCACGTAAATCTGTAAATGCACCCAGCAGCTTGCCAGTGTCACAGGAAGGGCCCCAGTGTTACAGGAAGCCTTGCATATGGTGTCTGAGTCAAAAGAATTACAAGTTCTCCCAGCTACTAAAAAGGCCAACCTGCAGACTTCTGAGGCTGCTGGTTTTGGAACTACTTACTATTTATTTTGTCAAATGGTTGCATGTCTCCTGTGTGTATAGCCCGAGGCTTATGCCACAATCAATTGCAATGCATTTCCAAGTGTTGTGTTTTTTTTCCTGAGCTGCATTTGTTTGTTGTGATGAAACTGGGTGGTTCCATAGCTTGATAAAACACATGCTTTGCATGTCTAAGTTCCTATGCTAACTTGCCAGCTAGTGAACTTACCTAATCATAGGAGCCAACTCCTAGGGGCAACGGGTCTTCACCCCCTCTAAAATATTTGAGCCCCCCTCCCCAGTTGATAGACATTGTCATTCAAATGGTGTGTGTGCACCACATCACGGGATCAATTATGTGGGGTGGGGCTTACCTGGACCCCCCAATATTTTATTCAAGTTCGTACCCCTGTATCTAATCATTAGACTTTATAGGCAGGAAGCAGGCCAAGCCGAGCACTTTAAGGTCCTTCTGGTATAAAGAGGCCAGACTAACTCTTCCCCTGAGATAATGAGTCCTAGAAGTGCTTTACTTTGGCTGGGTTGTAACCAAGATGGCGAGATTAGGTGGGTGATAAAGAAAAGACTGTTGTTTGATGCGCTGTATAACAGGGATACAGAACCTGTGATCCTCCAGATAGCTGATGAAGTACAGCTCCCATCATCCACGGACATTTGCATGAGTGGGAGTCAGAATGCAACCACATCGGGAGGGCAACAGATTTATTTTCCATGATGATTTGATCACAACATTTGTAACGACATAGTCAACGAATGTTTCATTTTCAGTGTGATTATAAAGGGCAGAGTGTGCTATTATTTATTTATTTATTTATCTGACCCCCCCCCCCCCAAATTACACATTTAGAATGGAAAATCCAAGAGTAACACACACACAGAGAGAGAGAGAGAGAGAGAGAGAGAGAGATTTTGCAGATTTTGTTTCATTTCCCCATTCAACTTGTCCCTCTTGCTTGTCTTCCTAAAGCAGAGATAGGCAACCTAAGGCCCATGGGCCGGATGCAGCCCAATCGCCTTCTCAATCCGGCCCACAGACGGTCCGGGAATCAGCGTATTTTTACATGAGTAGAATGTGTCCTTTTATTTAAAATGCATCTCTGGGTTATTTGTGGGGCCTGCCTGGTGTTTTTACATGAGTAGAACGTGTGATTTTATTTAAAATGCATCTCTGGGTTATTTGTGGGGCATAGGAATTTGTTCATTCCCCCTCCCCCCCCCAAAAAATAGTCCGACCCACATGGTCTGAGGGACGGTGGACCGGCCCACAGCTGAAAAAGGTTGCTGACCCCTGTCCTAAAGGATGCTTTGCATAGAAGAAAAAGTGGAACCAAATTGCTACATAGAAGATATTCTGATAATGTTTGACTCCTGTTAAACTGGGTTAGGAACACAGAAGGCTGCCTTACTGAAAGTCTATTGGGCCATCTGTCTCAGTATTGCAAACACTGATTGACAGAGATTGAGACAGGAATCCCCCCCGGATCTGCCTGGAAATGCCAGGGATTAAACCTGGGACTTTTGCATGCAAAGGAGGTGATTTATTACTAAACCATAGCCCTGTCCGAATTCCACTTGCATTTCCAAAGACTCAGGTATTTACATCTAGAGGACTTTGCTCATGTGACTTTGGTGTTTTTCAGCTTCAAAATTTGTACTCTTACAGTGAATTGCATGCAGCTCTGGATAGTTCCTTGACATTCAAAATACATTTGGGGGAATATATTGGGATGTGGTAGAAAGAGGGCCTGAAGCCTTTTGATCCCAGCCCCTATGAAGCCACTCCATTATAAATTGAAGAATGCTTTGTGATTAAAAAACTGACAACAGCCTTGGCTAGTGTGGAAGGGGAAATAATGAGGTTACCTTCAGGCAGCACAAGTGGATTCCTGGTTGTGCTTTGAATGTTGAAAGCATTTAATTTTTAACTCCTAGACATGAGTTATCCACCCCAAACTGCAGTGCTGCCTCTAATCTTTCATCCCATTTCTTTGGGCCAAACCAGACACGGCTATTCCCTAAAAACCAAAACCAAATCAAAAACATGGTCTGCCTATCTAGTGCCTCTATCTTCATCACATTCAGTAGAACCTGACCAGGATTTTGGACACCATAAGCTCCTTTCTCACATGCCTTGTAAATAAAATATATGTGCAGAAGAAGGGTGAATGGCCCTACCTGTCATGCTCCACTCTGATTTTGCCTTGTCAATCATGCCCCAATGTATACTCACTGAGTGGGATGAGTGAAAGCAGTGCATCATGAAGAGGAACAGAGAGCTACTTACATGGTTTCCATTTAGTGGTAGTGGGAGAACTTGGGCTGACGACCACTTATTTAGGGTAAAGTCTAGGTTAACCCTAGTGGGACGCGGGTGGTGCTGTGGTCTAAACCACTGAGCCTCTTGGGCTTGCCAATCAGAAGGTTGGTGGTTCGAATCCCTGCAATGGGGTGAGCTCCCATTGCTTGGTCCCAGCTCCTGTCAACCTAGCAGTTTGAAAGCTCGCCAAAAAGTGCAAGTAGATAAATTGGTACTGCTATGGTGGGAAGGTAAATGGCGTTTCCATGCACTGCTCTGGTTTCGGTGTTCTGTTACGCCAGAAGTGGCTTAGTCATGCTGGCCACATGACCCGGAAAAACTGTCGGCGGACAAACGCCAGCTCCCTCGGCCTGTAAAGCAAGATGAGCGCCGCATCCCCAGAGTCTGGACTGGACTTAACTGTCAGGGGTCTTTTACCTTTACCTTTACTTAGGTTAACTCTGACAGGCTTAATGAAATTGTACAAGTAGAACAATTTCCACACACACAATGGAACTTCTCCTCCCTCACATTTCCCTGCCTGTCCCAAATCTGTTCCAGTGGGTTGGGCAAAACCCCAAAGAAAATTTTTGAGAGAGAAGAGAGAAGGGAAGTTCTATTGTGTAAGTGGAAGATGTTCTGCTTGTATAATTATTTCATTGGATTCAATCCAAATCTTCAAAACTTGACAGAGGATTGCATCAGTAAACACAACCATCAGCAGCACCCCATCAAATTCGGTGAGTCCTTTGAATACATCATTTTGCTTGTTGTTGTAAAAAAGGAATATCAATACAACTCACCATGTACATAAGATTTTGCATGTGAATCTATACTGAGACTACTGATTTTGTGTGAGTGTGTGGCTGGATGGGATATTTGGCAGATACAGTGGTACCTTGGGTTACATACACTTCAGGTTACATACACTTCAGGTTACAGACTCCACTATCCCAGAAATAGTGCTTCAGGTTAAGAACTTTGGTTCAGGATGAGAACAGAAATCCTGCTCCGGCGGCGCGACAGCAGCAGGAGGCTCCATTAGTTAAAGCGCTGCTTCAGGTTAAGAACAGTTTCAGGTTAAGTACGGACCTCCGGAACGAATTAAGTACTTAACCGGAGGTACTACTGTATAGAAAACACTGAAAGTTAGCCAAGGTATCTGAAGCCAAAATCTTATTGCAATTAAGATGAAGAATTTGCATTCTGACACAGAAAGGAAATGAATAAATCTTGTACCTTCAAAGGGCAATAAGGTATAGCATTTACGAAAAAAGCCATTCCACATTAGACAAGTTCCTAGGGTATTTTTTTAAAAAAAGGCATTTGACATTTGAAAGGATTACAATGTGTCAGAGTTGTTAGGAGTGACATTATACTTTGAATCTGGAGACCTGAGGAGCACAGTGAAATGAATAAGCAAGTGTTCCTTTGTGAAAATGATCAGACAATGAACACTGAATTTGTTCTGATTAAAGAAAATGGCCCAAGTACAGTGGTACCTCAGGTTAAGAACGTAATTCATTCTGGAAGTCCGTTCTTAACCTGAAACTGTTCTTAACCTGAAGCACCACTTTAGCTAATGGGGCCTCCTGCTGCCGCTGTGCCGCCGCTGCACGATTTCTGTTCTCATCCTGATGCAAAGTTCTTAATCCGAGGTATTATTTCTGGGTTAGCGGAGTCTGTAACCTGAAGCGTCTGTAACCTGAAGCATCTGTAACCCCTAGGTACCACTGTATTACATGGAGATGACAGCTTACAAAAAAACCCCACAATTTGTCCTATTAAAAAAAAAAGTATATGGAATACTAATTTGGGGCAATGAAGACAAACTAGAGATGTTAAAATCCTCTCCCCTAAGAAATGTCTTTTAAAATCACTGTTACTGATTAGCCAGTAACTTCAAATGAGGCCTTCCTCAGAAACACTGGCTCCAGACAATTTTGCCCTATTTCTTGAGCCCCTTACATTTTGTGAAGTCTGTTATGCTTAAAAACAGGAGTGGCTAACTCATGGTCCTTGGGCCATATACGTCCCCTGAGGAGGTTTTTTGTAAACCCAAAATTTGTTTATAACCTCCCTGCTGCTATGAGTTCTCCGCTGTGATGCTGTGATACCCCCTCCCAAGGCCCCTTACATTTTATAGTTTTTGCTTTGTTTTGTTTTTAGTTCTCACAGCTTCTAACACAGAACAGCACATTTAAAATTTCTGGCACACTCCTGGTAAAGTTCAGCTCCCTACCACCATGAATGCACAAGGAAGCTTATACCCAGAACAAACTTAGTTGGTCTCTGCGGTGCTACTGGTCAAATATATATATATAGAGAGAGAGAGGGAGAGAGAGAGAGAGAGAGACTGTGCCAGACCAACACGGCTACCTACCTGAATCATTCTCTGCATTTTAAAAAATCATTTTTATCCACTGGTCTCACCTTTACATTCTCAATTTCCTTACTACTTACAAGTGCTTAATCTAAACCTGCCCATGTGCCAACTTGTTTACAGTATTTCTGCACATACACAATACATTTCCCCCATTCTTTTTTAAACTTCTCATTGTCAGAGTCTCTGAGTTTTGCCATCAGTTTTGCCATTTCTGTATAGTCCATAAATTTTATTTGCCATTCTTCTATTTTTGGTAACTGTTCTTCTTTCCATCTTTGGGCTAACAGGATCTGGGCTGCTGTTGTAGCCTATACCATTGTCTCTCGAGACAGACAGATGCCAAGAAGGAGTCTCACTGAATATTTATTCCTTGATAACTACATATATATATATTTGGTCTGGATGTACTTAAACAAAAACCCAAATCACCAAGATGAGTGAGTTGTTCTTTTGGTTGTATAAGACCCTCTGTAGCATTCTGGAGAATCTGTCATGTTAATAAAAAAGGATGGTGGCATATTTTATCGTTACTAGATGAAAGTTTTTTTGTGTGCCTTTATTTCATTTTATTTTACCAATATCTATGCAGATGGAATGTAAAATATTCAGAGGATGGCTTTTCTTTTCTTGCCTGCTTTCCAGTTACTGATCAAGAACTTAGAGTGAATTATTGCTGGCAGCTTATTTGGAATTTTGAATAATTTAAATCTTTCTCCACCCCACATTTCACATGCAGATAAGCTGGTAATACAGAGTTCTAACAGAAAGCAATGCCATTAAATGAAAAGCAAGCCTCTCTCTCTCTCTCTCTCTCTCTCTCTCTCTCTCTCTCTCTTATTACAAAAACAATGAAGCCAAGTAAACTATTATAGGAAATGAGAAATCACACTCAACTGTGATTTTGGTAATGGGTTTTTAATATTCTAGTGTTTACCTTGCCATTTTTATAATCCTGCCTCACAATGTCATGTTTGGAATGAATTATTGCTCTGCTTTCAGTGAGGCTGCATACCAAAACATTTGCTCGTTGGCAAAGAGGTCTGTTCCTCCCTATGGGTTGTGTGACCAACTCACAAAATATTGCTGCTGTTCGTGAGCAAATGAATCAGTATTTGTTGTACAGCAATCTTCAAAACTCTATTTTATTCTTAGATGCAAAGGCTCTGAATGACCAAACCGCTCGGGAGGACTCCTTCTCCTGTGACAGGATTTGGAGGAACAGTCCCACCAGCAGGATGGGCTCTTGAGGGGCGCACAAATCACTTTGTTTCTGACCCGTATCACTTTCCCAAGTGCTGAGCCACCCACCAGCTGGTTGCAGCACATTTCTGCATATTTCTGATGTTTTAAAGATGATTTCATAGAGCACACTGGCCAACCTGTGGCCCTCCAGATCCTTTTGGTCTCCAAGCTGCCATTAACGCCAGTCAGTATACTTCAAAGGGACTCTCATCCACGCTGTTTGCTCCAATTCAGCGGTAGAACATGGATTTTCCTGAGGAAAGGATTGGGTCAAAAAAAGAAACCGCTGCTCACACCTTGTCAAGCGGTAGTGGATCCAACCCCCACAGCAGGTCGCCAGGAGTGGATAAGACAAGGAAAAGTTCTTACCAAGAGCTTTTTATTCAATATTCACAGAGAAGGTCTTGGAAATGCAGCCTCTTGAATAATGGCATTGCCCCGAGTGAGTCTCCACCTTCATGCATCATCGCTACAGGTGCTGAGAAGTGCCCTCTGCCTTTGAGCTCTCTGCTCTCCTACTTTCAATGCTTGCTGGGTTCTGGGAGAGGCGGTCCCACGGTGTCTGTCAGCCCCCACCCCCGGCGCTTCTTCCTCCTCCTCTCCCATTATTTCCCAGCTTTCCCCCTCATCTGCCTTTGAGCTGTGATCGCCTTTAAACCCCTGTTGTAACTCTGAATTGTCTTCTTCTCTGGAAGGGTCAGGCTGGGGAGGCAGTCTCCGCCGTTCTTTCTCTGCCTAGTCCCTGCCACACCTGGACCTGGAAAAGGAAGTGTGGACAAGTGTTGGGTCTCCTAGATGTTTGTCTAGCCCCTCTCTTCTGCTGGGCTCTGGCAGATGAGGGCAACTCCCCTGGGCTGATTGGAAGGGTGCATGGTTCCCTTGCTGTGTTCTCCTCACGTTGCCTTCTGTGCCCTCTCTCCCGGGGTGCCCAGGTGCGCCCGCTCTGGAAACTGAGAAAAGACTCTCCAGCTCAGAACCATTCAGAAATGATGCATACTCTGTTGTTCTGATGCCATTTCATGCATGAAGTCATACAAAAAGGCTTTAAAGCTTCCATGTTTAAATAAGGCAGTTCTTCACATTTCCCCTTGGGTTCAGTGAGGAAGATTAGTTAACTGTCGCCCTTTTCCTAAAGCTGTCAGCTCTCATCATTCGCTTGCTCACCCTCCAATACCAGACACCAGATTTTTGAATTCTCCAGATTCTTGAACTGGAGGGGGGACATTAAAGTCTGTTTCAGTCAAAAGCAGTCCAGTTCAGCTTTCCAACGAAGGCAGAAACTACAGTCAGTGGGAGATTAAATGTACAGTGGTATCTCGGGTTACATACGCTTCAGGTTACAGACTCCGCTAACCCAGAAATAGTGCTTCAGGTTAAGAACTTTGCTTCAGGATGAGAACAGAAATCGTGCTCCAGCGGCGCAGCAGCAGCAGGAGGCCCCATTAGCTAAAGTGGTGCTTCAGGTTAAGAACAGTTTCAGGTTAAGTATGGACCTCTGGAACGAATTAAGTACTTAACCCGAGGTACCACTGTATACCAGGGATGGAAATATCTGTCAATTTCAGGTTCTCTCCCCAGTCAGCGTGCATCATCACATTTTTGCAGCAGGTCCTTAGGCAGCTATAGGGGAGGAAAGGACCAGAAACTTTGATGGAACTCCTTAAGAAAAGTTACCTTAGGATTCAAACCAATGTTCAATTAGCTCCTGGAATACAGAACTCAGTAGCATCCCAGCTCTAGTCTTGAAGTTAAAATAAAAAATAAAAAATCTAAAAGGAGACATTCAGCTCCCCCCTTTTTAAAAAAGAAAAGAAAAGAAAAGAAAGAGTATAGATATGAGGAAAGACTAATTAGAAAACAAGAGGTCACTGACTTAAGAAATTGGCCTTTGTGGAATTGGAAGCTCCCTTGCCAATTTCATTTAAATAAGAATAATTCTTAGCTAGCTTTCAAATTAAAATGGGGAGAAAATACCAAGGAGCTTAATAGTTTAGTTTCTATCTGTGGGAATATCTATCATTTTACAAAAAGGGAGGTAAACATCTATTTTAATAAATCCTTTTAGTCAATGCATTTTTGCCAGATAATGCGTTTCAGAGAATGATAACTGCCTCTGAGCATCCAACCCATTTATAATGTGATTTTTGCCAGCTGAGAAATATGTTAAATTCCTTTCATAGCATCTGCTCCTTCTTGAGGAAATTAAAAAACCCCACTACCACCACCACCCTTTTCCTCCTCATTTTCTCAAAGATATTTTCTTAATATTTTTATGGCATTTCCTGGAGAACAAACTTCTGCTTGCTGCTACCATTCCTTCAGCAGGTACTCAGTATTGGATGGGCCTTAACAATTTTTCACCGGTCCCAGAGTCTGGAAGAATTCAAATAGTTAAATGTACAAAGTCAACCTGGGTAAGTGTACAGCAACAGATTAATTCTAAATGAATTTCACACTCATGATCAGCATCTATGACAGACCTTTCATGTCCCCATTTTCTGTGAGAAAGTGAAGTTTGACCAAGGCTACCCAGTTCACCCACAAGGGTCTTAATTAGTCTCCTCAGTGCAAGACCAATTGAATCATATTTGCTGTGATTGGCTACAAATTCCATTTGCTGTGAAAAACTGGGGATGCTTCCAAAATCTCATGATGAAATATTTATGCTTAATCTGTCTTGAATATTCGGGAGGCAAATGAATGCCAGCATTTATTTGAATCGCAAGGTAATATTTATATTGCTTTCTGAAATAAAGCGACAGATCTTGAGTTTTGAAACAGCAACAGAAAATTTTGAAGGCACTTTCCAGGATATAGCAGAGAATAGCACAAGGCTGCATTCATACAACAGTTTGTTCCGCTTTCCTTATGTTTCCCTAACTGATATTTTGTTTCCATCTTCTCTTTCTCAGTGGCAGGCTGGTATTAGAACCTTGATATGGTTTATTTGATTGCTGTATTCGGGGTTAAGAAGAATTGTTTTCCAGCAGAAAAACTGGCCAATCTGCTGGGTTTTTTGCCTGCCTCATATCAAATGCCACAACTTTGTCATATAAGGCATTGGGATGGATCCTTAGCTGGTCCCTGTGAGAGGGATCCAGGAGGGATATCTTTGTCCAAGAGTTCACACAGGGGAACATGGGCCATAGCACCCTTCCCAATGGCGGCCCAGGTGTGATTGTATCACCTGGTGCATGTTAGGGGAAACCCCCAAACCAAGGGTCAACTCCACCTTCCTTATCAACCAGCAGTTGGGTTATTTGATAGTGTATACATAGCCAATGCATTGGCCAAAGCCTATATTCTTTGGTTAGCCCCTCACCATGCTGCAGGCAATATGTGCTTGGACATGTAGTGGCTAAACAGGTGCCATGAGAAGTCCACAAGCAGGACCTGTCCACAAACAGCACTCTCCCCACTTACAAATTATAGCAATTGGTATTCAGAATTATGCTCCCTCCAATGATGGAGGCAGAACATAGCCATGGTTTTTGTGCTTAGAAGCGGTATGTTTCTAAATATCAGTTACTTGGGGAAGGGCATCAGAAGAGGGATTTTGCCCCTAAGCTCTGCTACTAAGCTTCCCAGAAGAATCTGACCACTGTTGGAAACAGAATACTCAACTAGATCAACCTTTGCTGTCACCCAACAAGGATATTCATTAATTCATGTGCAGCTGCCCCTTCACCACTCAAAGTGGGGGGAAGCATCCAGGTGAATATATAAGCTGTCTGTATTGTGATTTATTCTGAAATATAAACATTATTTGGACATCACTAGCTAAAAAACAAACTTTGGTTTCCTTTTCTTGTTTGCTTGTTTTGTACCCACCCCCAGGACCAAGATTCCCAGCACAGTTCCATTGCACTTTAGAGTTCCTAACAATCTCCAGTTTGAATAATTTACTTCTCCTTTGTTTGGTGAAAAGACACATTTTGGGTTGTTGGTGTTACTTTGTCCTGTTTTCCAAGTAAAATGGTTAGCTCCCCACCCTCCGCAAATGTTGTGATTTTCCTCTTCAGCCCAGACATCATTATTCCTTGATGCCAGCTTCCCTGAGCAACTGCTTGATAAGCTGAATATTTTTTCTATCAGTAAGTGACTTCTGTCCTCAAATTAGATGATATCTACTTGAATGCTGTCACACTTCCTGGACCTGTCAGGAGCATTTGAGGAGGGGAGGGAGGCGAAGAGAGCTGAAATGAAGGATCAGTCCCAATTGGTGAAACCCTTTTGGGTGGCATGTGAAGCGTTTATAATAAAACTCCATGCTGGAAGAACTCGCTTGCTTTTCAGCTTCCTTCTCACAATGAGCCCAGGTTCAGCAAAGTTCATGAACCTTTCAGCAAATTCAGCTGAGCTTCCAGTAGCTGTGCCCAATTTGCAGCTCCTGCTATGCATCTCGTTCTGAGCTGGTGCTCTCTGAAAGGAACACAAGGCAAGCTAGCCTGTAGGAAATACTGAGATCCTCATGCAAGATGGAAATAGAACAATTTCTTCAAAGCTCTCCTATTACGTGTTTTTTTCCACTCAGAAAAGCAAACTGATCAATAAATCCTCCCCCACCCACTCTTTCTTCCTAAAGGGCATCTAAATATTACCGAACAGCAGTAGCTGCTTTCAATTATATGCTCAATTCATAATGGAAAGAAGATGTGTTGTTGCAAGTCAGTACCCATTAAAAACCTGGAGGTTTGGGAGGGATGAGATTAGTTGCTAGAGGTTCTCATACGAGTTACTTTCATTGCGAATTGTACGTGTGCACTCTCAGGCCCTCTCATTCAGCGTTTGAACAGAAAAAGATTTGAAAAGGAAATTCCCCTTAAAGCACTGTGTATAATGCAAACCTGAAATTAACAGAAACCCGGATTATGGTTTGGGCACAAGTTATCCACCTATCAAGGGTCATCAGTTTAGTGAGCAGAGGTCCACAAGTTTTAACTGGGCTTGATAGACAGCCATTGTACTTAATAGCCAGCTAGAAGCTTAGACTTTTCATTGCCTGCTCTGCAGAGGCGAAGCAAGTGCACATTTTTCAAGCTGAACCTCCTCCTTCCAACATTTTACTTCTAGACTCCCATGGCTGCAATCAGAAGACACACCTTTTAAGAAAGAAATAGTTTGGCTTAAATCTCAGACCCAGTAACGAGGTTGCTCCATTTTGATTGGCTCATGAGTGGCAAGGCTGCATTCAGACAATACTTTATTCCAGCTCTCCAACATTTATTTACCCAATCATTTCTGCATTTTATGTGATCTTTCACATGACCAAAAAAAAAAAAAAAGCCTTCTCAGAATCTCGTGGAATCTACTGGAAGTTTAGCGCTGATTCCCATGTTAATTGGTTCCAGGAAAAATAGGTTTGAAGCCTTGTTAAACAAACACACAAAAAATACAAATCCAAAACAAAATGGGGGGGGGGAATATCCCAGCATACACTTACTTCCCTTCAAATTCATGGTAAATCATGTGGGCGCAGAAATGCACAGACAAAGAGGGTTGGAGGGGGTGGCATGTCTGATGACACCTGCAGTTGTGTCACACCACACCCATTGATGTGAATGAAAGTTAGTGTGAAATGGCAGTATTTTGGTCACTAGTTCTTAGTTGCAGAGTTCTTATAAGAGCTAGCTAGAATTCAAAGAGTCCAAGGACAAAAGAAGCCAGATATTGCTAGTATTTTAACTGCAGTCCACTTCCCCTCTCTCTAGAGCCTGATGGGATGACTGCTGCTAGTTGTAGATCTACCACATGTATACATATTAATACCTATTTGTGTCTTCCCACCCCCTAAAACAACAACAACACTTGGCCTCATAATAACCCAACAGCCAGGGATATGGAGAGATTGAAAGTGGGGGGGGGGGACCTGACAAATAAATTGAAGAGAAATTGAATGGAGAGGTTGGACCAGGAGGACAGATAAACATAGGTAGGTAGAATATTACATTTATATCCCATATTTCCTCTAAGGAGCTCAAGGTGGCAGACATGGTTCTCCCCATAGTTCTATCTTCTGCCTTTTAGCCTAGTACACAAGTACACAAGGTAGCCTAGGCTGAGATACGGTCACTGGCCCAAGTTCATTCAATAAGCTTCATAGCTGAGTGAGGATTTGAACCTTAGTTTCCCAGGTCCCTGCCCAACACTCTAACCCTCTCAAAATACGAATGATAGAGGCAGACAGATCCATCTGAGTGTTTGGATTGGTCAGTCCTTAGTTCACAATGACTAGCTATTTTTTTTTTAAAAAAGGGGGTCCAGAAAAGAGATGTCAGTGGAGAAATTGAAGAATGTTAACAGGGATTGGGTGCATGTGTCCAACCCCCCCTCCCAAGACCATGGAAAATACCCCCAAACACCAATAAGGACTGAGCATGTTACATGTGGACAGAATTCTGGCTGGCTGTTGCAGAAGAATGGAAAGCCTGGAATCCTGACCACTTGCCTCTTCAATTCCTAACATTTTATTGCTGAGCCCTGTATATGTATCTATACCACATTTTAGCCCATGAGGGGTTTTAATATTTTTTGCCTACAGAAATGTACAGAAATCTCACAGGAGCCCTCTTACTATTCCAAACTGCATATTCCAGATAGAAGGTAGGAGTTGGGGTGTATCCATATATGACCTAAGATGGTCGACTCTGTTGCAACTGACTTCAACCCGATTCCCCACAGAGGGCAAATTCACAGGATAGAATGGTGAACCGTACCTTGAGCTCCTCAGAGGAGAGGTGGCTTGTAAATAAAGATAAACAAACCACCAGATGTCTGAGTGTGTACAGCGCATGAGCCAGCAATTCATCTTCCGATGTTTCCAACAAAGCTACCTGCTACTCATTCCTTATGGCGTAAACCGAAGCAGAATGACACAAAGTGTCTCTTTTATGTTGTTATACGTGCTTTAACAAGATTACAGGTTTCCGTGGACGGACGGACATTAAAGTTGAATTAAAGTGATTGCTGCTGAAAGGGGCTGAACAAACACAATGCACATTATCCTGTCACGCTGTATTTTCGTACAGCAGATGCACGCACACAATTCAAAGGAGCAGTTCTGCTAGTTACAGTTAGTATTTATGATAGGTATAGTACAGATGTGCATTTTGTGATTTTCAAGGGGGGGAGAGAGCAACCATTTATTCTTTTTCTGATGCACATACTCGCAGACATATATTTATAGAGGTAATTTATCATTTTCTGATTAATCGAGGGGACTCGAAATTATGGGGACATAGAATAATGAGATTAACACAGGCCTGTGGACAGCAGCAATTAGGACAGAATAAGTTTAAGCAAAGCTTAGGCCATTGAGCAAACTTAGGGAAGAGTTTTAAATACACAAGTCAGTGTACAGTGGTACCTCGGGTTACATACGCTTCAGGTTACATACGCTTCAGGTTACAGACTCTGCTAACCCAGAAATATTACCTCGGGTTAAGAATTTTGCTTCAGGATGAGAACAGAAATCATGCTCCGGCGGCGTGGCAGCAGATGGAGGCCCCATTAGCTAAAGTGGTGCTTCAGGTTAAGAACAGTTTCAGGTTAAGTACGGACCTCTGGAACAAATTAAGTATTTAACCCGAGGTACCACTGTACTGCAATAAGGGATCAAATTTGCTTATCAAGTCTGTGACAGGAAGTCAAGGAAAGCAACAAGATAAAGATCTGGAAAGCCAATCAGAAAAAGAAAGTCCAAGTTGGATGGGGATCGGAAAAGCAGAAAAAGGCTTTGTTCAGATTGATACAAGTAGCAGGAATGGAGGTCTTCCTCCCTTAAAACTCTGTACTAAAAATGCTGATGATCACAACAAAGTTGCTTTGCAGTACATTTTCAAAGCACACGTGTACATTGATTGGCCCCAACCATCTGCACAATTTAAGGAGATCTCTCCAATGTGTTGCTGTTTCTGGTGCTGCCAAATAAGAATTGTTGTGCTTTAATGAGACAATTTAAAATTGCCAACAATAAAGGGCTTAGGGTAGATTTATTAACTTCTGTGTCAGAGCAATGCCAACAATGGCAATGAGTTGTGCCAGCAGGGAAACAGATACTACAATAGTTTTTCTCCCCTTCTCTTAGAATCTTAATGCCATTTTAAGAAAACCTCAAAATTTACAGTCCTATTCTACTTACTTTCATTTTTTTAATGTCTCCCAGCTGAGTCCACTACTATCCTCCAACCTAAACAATTAAAACCACTTATCTTAGCATTTCAGTTTTGTCAATTTTTATTCTCCTTCATTATAACATTCTTCTCTTTAGAGGGCTACACTATGGCAGGATCCACTGGAATAAGCAGCATATGATTCAGGAGATCTCCATTTCAGCCAGTCTCAGCCAGTGTTAAGTCCCCAACCCAGCTCAAGTGAAGATATGCTGGCATAACTTGCTCACTCCAGCTCAGCTGGGGCTTATATGGCTGAGCCAATGCTGGCTAATAATAATAATAATAATAATAATAATAATAATAATAATTTATTATTTGTACCCCGCCCATCTGGCTGGGTTTCCCCAGCCACTCTGGGCGGCTTCCATAGAAACCAAAAATACACTAAGCTGAGGCCTCTGTGATGTCACACAAGTGAAGCATATGTTTGTGATGTCACACAAGTGAAGCACATGTTTCACCCCCCCCCCGGTAAAATGAATATTGAGGGGCCAAAGAGTTGACTCACCTGAAAGCCATGTTTTCCCTCTGTCAGAATTAGGCAGAGTAGCAGGATGTTGGAATTCAAGCCCATATCAGGAGAAACTGGCAACAATCTCAGGCACCCGGCTTGATTCCCTGTTGACCTCCCTGGCTGCATTCCCCAGCAAGCGCAGGCAAGGTCTCGACAGGCGATTCTTCTCAAACGTGAGAAGAACACACACCCTCTTTCCTGCCCCCCCCCCGGCAGGGGAAAGAGATAGACAGAAACGTATTTACATGCCTTTATTTCTGTCTTTGCAGCATTACAAAAAACATGACTGCTCTCTTCAAACTCCAGCAGTGTAGTGACAAACACTTCCTGCACTTCCTGGACAGGAACAAACGGAAGAGCTCATATTACACTCTGAGCTAATTCCGGTGCTTCGCACTGTGAATTGACTGTCCCTCTGTTTCCCACGGACAGTCCCAACATTCCCATCATGTTTACTTTTCAAGCTAGCAGTTTGCAGCAGCATTGCATCCATATCGTAACACAGCCCTGCTGCTGAATGGGGTTTAGATCAAGTGTAAATTTACATCGGCTTGACCCTTAGTGTAACAGGCCACCCCAAAATGGATTTTTAAAAAGACTGCTCTGCTCAACAGGATTTCTGAAGTGACTGCACTAGCAGAAAGGTTTCCCTGTTGGAAATGCCAGTGCTATTTTGTCTAGAAAAAGAGGTGCTGGAATTCACCATGAATGCCTCCCTTGTTCTCTTATAATGGTAATAGTGTCTACCTGAAAAGTGCCAAAACCGAGTTCCGGTGACTTCCGGCTGAAAAAAAAGCCACGGGAAATGTTCACCAGTGGCAATAAACGCTCCCCACATCAAATGGGGGGCACCTTTTGCGCAGTCGCGCGCAGGCCCCCCCCCCGGATCCCATGCAGCTCCCAGCAGTAGAGCCTGGATTCACCCCCCCCAGGCTGGACACCTGGAGGCAGCTGCCTACCTCTGCCAGTTAACCAATCCCAGCTGGGAAGGCGTTGCCAGGAGAGAGTTGACCAGGTAAGGGGAGATATCTCCCAGCCCACACAATAGTGGGCGGAACTTACCTGGGAGTTCTCAGTCGGCTTCAGAGCTTCTCCCACCCTCCCCTCCCTCAGTTAAGCCTCCTTTTGCAGGTTAACCTCTTCTTCACAGGTATGTGGGTGCTACTACATTATGGTCGCTGTTGAGGAGCCGGAAAGGAATTTTTCTGCATTGGCAGGTTTTGCCTTCCCCCTAGCAAAATGTCACAACTTTGGTGGTTTCAGGCCTTGGGCGCAATCCTTTAGTCTGTCTTCCCTAAATGGGGGGGTGAAGTGGTGACCCCCCCCCCCTGTGGCGGCGATCCCAGGATTCTCCATTAAAGGGGTTTTTTTGAGGGGAGGAATTGGCTGTACGCCATTAGGTTGTCATTGCGCTCCCCTGTGATGGTGGCATAATGGAGGGCGGGCTCTCTGCTTGAACAGACATTCTCCAGAGCCAGCCCAATCCCCACACATTCTGGATAACCCTGATGTTCCCCAGATCCCTGGCTGGGGACTGGGAGGGATAAACGCCCAATGCCTGAGCCAAGGTCTACCCACATCTGAAGTTTTAATAAAGTTGTGGCCAAATTTTAATCCCATAACACATTGTTTTGAGTCATTATTCCACGTGGGTGTCTCCCAGAGTTGGGGGTCTCCGCCTGTCCGCACAAAAAAGACAACCACACTGATAGTACTTTATTCATCAGGATGGTTTCCTGTTCAAGCCCTGATGAAATGAATGGCAAAAGTACAACATAATACTGTATTAATGCCCTTCTCATAACTCAGATTCTTTTCAGTAGAGCATCATGGTTATTTATGTCCTGCTTGAAGATTGGTCTTGCTTATTAATTAAAGTTTTCTGGCCCCCACAGGCCTTATGTCAACCTGGATGTGATCTTGCTTTTATTTTTTAAAAAAGTTATGGCTTGGAGTTGTTAGTTATTCTTTATGCCTTTACCTGAAGCTTTTTAGATTAATTCACTGGACCAAAAATGAAATAAAATGAGGAATTGGCAGAAGCTAGGTCCTTTTTACCAACCACACACACAATTTCCTGTTGTTGTTTTTCTCCCCACATTTTTAACGAATGGCCTTTAGGAGGTTGGCAAAGAGGAACTACGCAGCTATCATTCTTCATTAAATTCACTACTGAAGGATGGCTGCAGAACGAAATGATCTTCCATTTTCACCTGCGATAAACAATTTCTGGTACATCTGCTATAATGCCATTAAATATTAACTTTAATTGCCTGCTCCTCCAAAGTTCTCCGTTTGCATAACATATTTAATATATGTCCAATTGGGAGAGGAGCAATTAAACAGGGATGGGAACCAGCTTTTTCTTTGATAAAATATTAATTAAGATGCCGTTTCTACTTTTTTGACAGCTAAGGCTGCAATTTGATACACACTTGGAAACAGGCCCCATGGATCTCAATGGGGTTTACTTATGAGTAGATATACCGTATATAGCCTCTCTCAAGGAATCTCAAAACTTCAGACCAACAAAACCATAGACATAATAAAATTATCACCATAGTCTCTTATATCCCAGAGGCTTGGACTATGCACATCTGAAGCTCTAGATGAACAGGAAGACAGATTTTGATCAAAGTATACACGCAAAAATCCCCCTGGGGGGGGGAGGGAATACCATGGAACCAATTAAACAGTGGTCAAGAAACTATAAGGCACTACACTGGAGTGGCCAGATGTTAAGAGGATAGGGCTCCAGTACTTTTAATAGTTGTATAAAGAAGGATTTGCTCTTCCACACAACTAGTAAGAGTACAGGAGCCTTGTCCTCTTTTGCATCCATCCGCCCTAAATGGCACGTAAATGTTCAACTCCAGCTTGGAGGAAACAAGCCCATACCCTCCAACATTTCTCTGATGAAAATAGGGGTGCCCAGTGCTATTTTTTTCTAGAAAAAAAGAAGTGCCAGAACTCACCATGAACACCTCTCTCATTCTCTTAGAATGGCAATGGTGGCCTACCTGAGAGGTGCCGGAACTGAGTTCTGGTGAATTCCAGCTGTGGGGGGCGGGGAGCCCTAGGAATATTCTATTCCATACCCTCCAAAATTTATCCAATGAAAACAGGGACATCCTAAGGAAAAGTGGGACATTCCAGAATCACATCAGAAACTGGGATGGCTTCTGTAAATCTGTGACTATCTCTGGAAAATAGGGACGCTTGGAGGATCTGCAAGCCTTGCTTTCTTTATTCTGCTTCACAAGCTGAACCAGCAAAAAAAAAGCAAAAAGCAAAAACAAACAAACAAAAAACAGCCCACAACACACTCTGCAGTTCTTAAAAGGTATAGGAGCCCTGTCCTGCTTTGCACTGGGCCATTCTCCCCCCTTACCGGTCCCCACAGATTAACAGCTTGAGTGTTGGCTTGGAATTAACTCCTATGGATTAAATGAGGTCTAAACAGGACTCTCCTCGAGAAAGTAGGATGGGATGGTGATGGGACTGTATCCTCCACCACATTTGAGGGCAGCAGGCTACCTTAGGTGGGGCAGGGTCGAGCTGTGTGGCACACAGTTCTTCAACATCTCACAGCCACTCCCAGCATCTACTGGTTGAGGCAGCTGCATGACACTAGCTAATGGTAGGGTTGGCCATGGTTCAGGTATATTAGGCCTGTGACATAATTCACATTATACCATTCACAGATCTTAGAAGGCTAAGAAGAAGGAGTGTTTTGGCAAACCAAATGAAGTAATTTGTCCTCGTGTTAGCAATATGTGACCTCAGGATTCATTAGCCAACAGAACTGGTAAAAAAATGTTTAAAATACTATCTGTTCATGTTGAGCTTCTTGAATAAAGGGCTTCTGAACCCTCCCTTCTACAAACCACTGGTAGGAATTCAATTGTGACCAACAAACTTTATTTTCAGTGTGTGGAATATATACAAATACAGTATTTAATGTGCCATGAGCAGTGTTACTCTCTTGACTGGAAAATCATTTTTACAGCAATTTCAGGTATTTGAAGCTTAAAGATGATCTTACAGGGATCATGAATATATATATATATATATATATATATATATATATATATATATATATATATATGGAACAATATTGCATTTGCAAGATGTAGGTCATTTTTCTACTTTAAAGATGCCTGTTCTCAGAATGTAAAAATATCCTTAGTGAATTGGAAAGGGCATAATAATAAAAGTAGCTGATCTGGGGAATGACTACAATAAGAAATAATTTCTGCAGGACACAATGGAACATAAATTGAAGGGTTGAAGTGAAAGCATTTCTAAAGCAAGCAAGCAAAAGAATATCCACACAAAGCCACAGCAATACCTCACAACCCTCAAAAATCCCAGGTTGCCACATACATGTAACATAAATCATTATCCCAGTATAACTGAGAGGAAGAAAGAGAGAAAAAACAGAATAGGAAAGCAATGGAGAAAAAAGGCCATACTGTTTGTATGAATACCCTTTCTATGACCTTTGAACAATTTTTAAACCAATCTACTTCCCCTGCCACTCCATATCAGTGAAAAGGTAATGAACCCTAGAAGGAAAATATAGTACCCTTTTGAAATTCAGCACGAAATAGCGGATAGCAATTCACAAGGTCCCACTTTTGACTGTATATGTAGGTTTTCATCATGATTGCATTGCTCTTTGATACGTGCTGCCTGATAGTAAATTCCATACAAACGCAATGTCTTGGGAGAATACAAATGGCCTGTTAACATGAAAGGTTGAGAGTTCTATGATTATAAATGTGTGCATTTGGATACATTTAAAGGATATGTATCGAGTAATAACAATTTGTGCGGCAAATTATTGCAGCAACCAATCTGTGTATCATCAGTGCTCCTTCACAATCCTGGACATTACAGGGAGAAGGCAAGAAAAACTAAATTGTTGCCCCTGAAAGGTATGTGGCACGAAAATGGTTGTATTAGATACACACAGTGTAATCCGACAGAAGGTGGTGGCAACTCTGTCCTGTTGCAGGAAATAACACTTGAGCTTTTTGTGACTAACCTTCATCCTGTTGTCTCCAACGTGTCTGATTCATGACAAACTTTTGCTGTACTGTGACAACAGAGAATAATAGAATTTGTTGTTGTTTAGTCATTTAGTCGTGTCCGACTCTTCGTGACCCCATGGACCAGAGCACACCAGGCACTCCTGTCTTCCACTGCCTCCCACAGTTTGGTCAAACTCATTTCAGTAGTTTCGAGAACACTGTCCAACCATCTCGTCCTCTGTCTTCCCCTTCTCCTTGTGCCCTCCATCTTTCCCAACATCAGGGTCTTTTCCAGGGAGTCTTCTCTTCTCATGAGGTGGCCAAAGTATTGGAGCCTCAGCTTCACGATCTGTCCTTCCAGTCAGCACTTACGGCAGATTTCGTTCAGAATGGATAGGTTTGATCTTCTTGCAGTCCATGGGACTCTCAAGAGTCTCTTCCAGCACCATAATTCAAAAGCATCAATTCTTTGACGATCAGCCAAAAGAGTTTAAATAGAGTTAGGGTACAGGGAGAAGTTCATGCAAACCAAGAATTGTTTACTATGATGCAGATTTAAAAGTGTTTTCAAAGTGTGTGCACATCCCATCAGAATAAGGATTACCACTTCTGCAATGGGATTTCCTCCACTATCCCTTCCCTAGACTAGATGGACAAACAGGCTGTTTCTGGTCTGTGACAATGACACTTTTGTCCACTCATTAGTTCCTGTTTCTACCTTTTTTGTGATATATATATTACTCGCACATTTTATGTTTACATGTCTATTTCATCACAACTCCTCATTTAAATACATACTTTATTTCAATGTGCAGATTTCTAAATATATATTTATCCTAAAGTACAAATCTGAAGACATTTGGGGGGGGGGTTAAGCCAAGAACTACATCACAACATTTTTAGAGGCACGTTGTCTGTCTGGAAGATAATTACATTTCCATTCTGCGCTAAACTGAGCTGCTCACTTTACATTGGAATTCACAGAAACAAATTCCTCAGGCCTCCCTACATAGTTTCCTACGTTCCTGGAAGGGCTCAAATGGAAAACCCTAGAAAAGATAATGCCAGTGATCGAATCAGTCAGGCACTTTTCATGCATTACTTTTAAGTGCTCAGAAAACACAGGTGTGGCAAGCAGGGATGAGTGTCCACTGTCACTCATCATCTTCCCCATCACCTTCCAATTTATGGATGTTGACTGTGTGAAGATGGCAGCCTTCTATCATTGTAGAAGCTTTCCATGCATTTTAGAATCCTGGAAAAGCACCTTCTGTGAGTACAAAACCAGAAGTTCAGCCTATCTGTATTAGAGGCCAATGGGAATGTCAATGAGGGTGCAGAACTAGTGTGTTCTTGCTGCATACCCTACACACACACATATGCACTCAAGTATGATGCAGAAGAGGGCTTACATGGTGGAAGAGCTTTCAAAAGACAATTACATGTCCCTGCAGGGATTTTCAAGTTTCTTCAAAGGCTTATCCTTCCTTCTCGCCTTTCAGCATGCATTACTGTTTCATAATGCAATCCTATATCGTGCTGACTCAGAAGTAAGTCCCAGGTAAATGTATATAGGATTGCCCATCCACTGACAGCTCACACTGAGGAGCCAATATGACTCCACTCTCAGTTGAACAGCTTTATGGAAGTCTGGCTGAATGAATCCTCTGCAGCACATGCAATCAATTAGTTACAAAAATGCTTCATCATGGGGCATTGGCTGCTTCCACATGAATCCATTTGATCAATAGTGTTGCTTTGGTAGACCTAATAATTTCATTCAGGCAACCTCTACCCCTCATTCCATGTAGACTGCAACCAAAGCAAAGGAAATTGACACAGGGAATGTTCATTTCATTTCATTTCTGAATGAAATGAAGTCCAAGGTTCAGGTGCTGAATCTCAGGAGATCTTCCAAGCTCAATATGTTCTCACATGGTGTTGGGGTAAATACATCTTGCAGTGGGAGAACTGACAAACTTGAGCTTCAAATACAAGGAAGAAGACTAGAGATTTGTACTTGCTATTGACACCCCCCCCCACACACCTCTGTAGATTTCTGAGGCTGCCCATGATGTACGGGGAATATAGGCATTTATAAGCAACCTTTGCTCATCACAAGGAAAAGGGCTCAGAGCTTGTTTAACCACAGCATTGATCCACATTCCACATGATCTGAATTTGTGCTGAAGATTCTGGAAGAAAAGAAAATCTTTTCCTCCTGTTTTCACAGTAAGATCTGGCAGTGTGAGCTTCAGTTTAAATGCTTAGTTTTTATTAGTATTACTTATTCATAGGGATAAGTTTCTATAAATTCTCAAGCCATTTATTTGCAAGGGTGTGTGTGTGTGTGTTTGTGTGTATGTGTGTGTGTGTTATTTCTTTCCCTTTGCAAAAAAGTAATGCATATCTCAGATAAATAGGCAACTAGATTTTTTTTTTTAAATGCTGACTTTATATTAAAGTTAAAGTTACAAATGCCTTGGAAGCAGCTAAACCCTTAAAATGCAGCCCTGGTTGCATTTTTGGCTATTTATAGTGATGAGGCAAAAAATAAGGCAGCCAACATAATGGCAGAAGCTGGTGGCAGTTGGGATTCGTAGGATAGTACCAAAGGAGCCTGACAGTAGGAGGAGCCACAGTCAATGACTGATGCAGGCAGAACCAGGACCAATAATAGATACAATCAACTAATTGTGGTTTCATCCCCATCTTCCTCCCTGTTGAGACTACAAGATATGGAATTAGCCAGCGGTGTAGATGATTTCCAAAGGGGATAAGATCAATTTATGGAGGATAGGCCTATTCATTATGATGGAATATTTCATTATATATTCATTATGGAATATTTATCATCTGCATACTGGTTCTCCTGGGTCAAGAAGCAGGGGAAGGCTATCACCTTCATGTTCTGTGTAGGCTGCCTGGACATATCTGGTTGGGCACTGAGGAAAAGAGGGCTAGATAGATTCTAATCTAAGAAGAGTCTTCTTATACGAAACATATCACTATTGCTACTGCCATTTATCTGTGGGGGATACACAAGCTTATACTACTGGCTGTGCATAGCTGTCTGAGGTGAGTCAGGAGTTCTGAACCAGGAGCTGGGTGGGGCAACATCAGTAGTCAGGACTGAATGGCAAGTCAGAACTGAAGGACATACAAGAGGCAAGATTGAAGACAGTAGATACTAGTACATTAAGGCAAGTGAGATGCTGCCCCACCAAACTGCCCTGAGCCAGCCCTCACCTGCCTACCTCCTGACTTATGACCAGTCTAGGGGGTATCCCTGGCTGTTAGCCAGTCTCAATGTTGCCTTTATGGAACTCAGCGGGAAGGAGGATGGGGACAAAACTACAATTAGATGGTTCCCTCAATTGTTGGCTCTAGCTCCACCAGTCATTAGCTCTGGTTCCATCTACTGTTGCCCTCCCTGCCAGTCCTAATGGGCACCATCCTCTACTGGTTGAGGAGCACCCCTGAAGTCAGGACGGAAGAATATTCAAGGATTCAGGAAAACCAGAGCTTAGGAAGAACAGAATTCTTGAGCAAAGCTTGACTGGATCAGGACCCCCCTCCATTTTTTTCCAGTCCTTCCCATCCTGCAGGATCCAGTGACCATTCAGGCTGCAACAATTCATATGGGGCACCCAAACAGAGACCCAAAGGCTTCTGAGTGAGAACTTTGCAATAGCTACATGTCCAGCAGGTCACCGGTAAGCATGTGTGCAGGTGCATCAGTACCATTTTCTTTCCATGAAAAAGGCATTAATTCAGGAGGTTTCTAAATAAATATTAAAAGTTTCAGCACTCCTAAACACCTGGAGTTCTGTGTGGTTGCTTGAATACATCTGGAAAGGTCACTCTGTAAGCCAGTATGGTTGTTATGAAAATGATGTTTTGAACAGAGCAAAGTTCAGAGTTGTGCCTTAGCAGCTGAGAGAACTGTTATCCAAAATTGCCTATGCTGCTTTGTCAAAGTTTAACCCAGCTATTTCTTTAGCAACAAGAGTAAGTAGTTTAATTCAATCTCATGAAGCTTCTCTTCTTGGTAGATAATTGCCTGTTTTCACTACTTGGGCATCAGTCAGAGAAAGATATGTCAGAGCCCTAAATATATCACCCAGTTTAGTCTAGCACTTTGAGTCACAAAACACTAAGTGGTGTAATAATGTTGATAGCAGGTGCAATTATAGGAGTAAACACTCAGTGTAACGCATGTGGAGCTGACATGCAACTTCCATTAACTTGAATGGTTGAGCAGCAGCTAATTCCCACAGAGGCCTCAGAAATTATTGTGTTGTTGCAAATATATAAAATATTAGTACATTAGTCTGACCACTACCAAGCAAAAGTGTGAAGCCGAGCAGTATATTGGAGATAAATATGGAGGAAACAGGGCACTTTGAAAGGAGAGTGGACGTAATTCAAAAGTGACAACTGTGGTGGCTATGCTTGAAAAGCCTAAAGTATGACAGAGGGCCACTATGGTGGGCTCAAAATATGTGCACAACCCCTGTACCTTGTCATAGCTTTGCCTGAAGACTACTGAGCTAAGTAGCAGATGTGTCAGGCGGCAGAGGAACCAACCCCCAAGGCAGGATGCCAGGAATGGACAAGACAAGGAAAAATCCTTACCATCTGCTTTGTATTCAATATTCATAGAGAGTGTCTTGGAACACAGCCTCATGGAATAATGGCGTTGTCCCGAGTGAATCTCCACCCCCTCCACCTCTCCCACTTCCTCATGCGTCATCGCTACAGGTGCTGAAAAGTAACCTTTGCTTTTGAGCTCTTGCTCTACTTTCAATGCTTGTTGGGGTCTGGGAGAGTGGGGGGTCTGGAATGCTTTCTAAAGACACTGTCTCCATCAGCTGTTGCCCCCTGGTGCTTCTTCTTCCTCCTCCTCTCCCATTATTTCCCAGCTTTCCCCCTCATCTGCCTCTGAGCTGTGATCTCCCTCAAACCCCTGTTGTAATTCTGAACTGCCTTCTTCTCTAGAAGGGTCAGGTTGGGCAGGTGATCTCCACCATTCCTCCTCTGCCCAGTCCCTGACACATGACATGGTATAGGCAGGCACTGATACGCTCAATTTGGATTCCCCATGATGACTCAAGTTTGCAGTTTGGGTTTATGTGCTCCTGGATTTAGCCCAGAAACTAAATGTTCAAGGCTCAGCACTAGCCAGGAGCACTTGTTCCTAGAAATGTCAGATCTGCCCATTGTGACACACAGCATCATTACATCTCATTTGTACCATTGTAATTCACTCTACATGGGGCTGCTTTTGCAGAGTTTTCAAAGGTTCAGAATGCTGAAGACACCAAGACCAGTGATAGGAAGCATGTGACTGTCATGTCACAACAGTTTTACTGGCTTCCACTGTATTTCCAAGCACAGTTCAAAGTGCACAACCTGGCACCAGGTTATGTCAGCTGTCCGCTATGATCTAGTAAGAGCCTACTTGGGTTTTAAGATCTTTGGGAGATGCCCTTCTTTCCATCCAGCAACATCTGAAGCTCCTTGGTGGCCTTCATATAATGCACATTTTAGTGATTTCAGCACATCACTGTAACAATTTGCAACGATTTTAAAAGCAGAATGGTACATCAACAGTTAATAATTTCCATGCATTTTTGCTACCGTAAATGTGCCTTTGCTTATAACCAATGAGAAGGTCCTTATTTAATGCATTTTCTGCCAAGAAAAACATGTCTGGGCATGTGTTCAACTCCTTTTATGGCTCTGATAAATGCATTTAATCATTCAATGAGTCCAATGAAAATAGAATTCCTTCAGTAAAAGGTAAGGAGCAAAAGGAGAACAGTCACCTTTAATTATACAATTCCTGCTTTAATAACAGTTTGATGCAGCTATATGGAGAAGTCCCCTCTAGGCCCCATTAATGATAGATCAGCCGATTAAAGCATAAGAAAAATGATCTTAAACCAAACTGGCTCTCGTCACCAGGTACTTATTTGATTTTTAATTTGGATTCCATTTTATCAATAGCCGGAATTAAATCCTTAACTTTTACAAAGTTTTTTAAAGTAGGCATGGCTTTTCTTCTAGCTGCTGTTTAGCAGGCGGTACTAGGATCACACATTCAAGCAGAATGCCATTGCTTACAGAACAAGCAATGATGCCATTAGATCACTGTAATGCATTGTAAATGGGTGTGCCTTTGAAGATGGTTTAGAAACTGTATCTAGTACAGAATTTAGTGGCCAGGTGCTCACCAGGACAAGACCGTTTGAGCATGGACACCGCAATTTAAGAAGCATGTTGACAAGCTGAAGTGTGTGCAGAGGGTGGCGACCAAGTTTATCATGGGTCTTAGAATCAAGCCTTATGAGGAATGATTGAGGGAGCTGAGTACGTCCAGACTGGATAAGAGGAGCTCTGATAGCAATCAAATATCTAAAGGGCTATCACATGGAAGATGGAGCAAGCTTGCTTTATCCTGCTCAAACCAATGATTTCATGTTACAAGAGGTTCTGACTCAACTTTAGGAAGAACTTTCTGATGGTAAGAGCTGTTCGACAGTGGAACGGTCTCCCTCAGAAGGTGGCAGAATGTCCTCCAACTGAGGTTTTTAAGCAGAGGTTGGGTGGCCATCTGTCATGTTTGCTTTAGTTGAGATTCCTGCATTGCAGGGGTCATCTGTTCATAGTATTGTATTGTAAACAAGTCATTATAGGCCCATATTCCTGCCGATGCATGCTAGAGTTCCCGACAATGTGCGACACGCTCGCTTGTTAAGACCTGTTGGTGGACTCCACCAATTGATTGGTTATAACATGCAATCTGTGTGTTTATTTGGAAAATAAAAGAATCACTGCAACTTTAACTCTATGTTACATCGGTAAGCGCCATTGCACAGCAGATGAAACATGTACAAACGGTTTTGCAAAACTGGAGAAGAAGGTGGTCTAGGCCCCGGGATTAAAATCCATGGGAGTGGGGGACTAGAGTGAAGCCTGCCAGCTCAATTCAATCCACCCCAGGGGTGGGGCCAGCATTGCTGCCCACTTGACATTGTTCAAATAGGCAGGCAAGCTGCAATCCATTTCCCAGCCCTGAGTGAAGCCAAAAATGGTTCACCCAAGCCTGGGGAAAACCCCTCACCTCTAATATGACTGCAGGATCCAGGAGAGGCGTTGTTACCATCCTGCAATGGTGCCCAACCTGACGGTAAGCATCATTACACAACAGATGAAACATGTATAAACAGGATTAACATGACTGCGAAAAATTTGAACTTATTTAAAGATAATTACGAGAAATGTTGGTCAGAAGTAAAAAAAGATTTAGAAATTTGGTCTAATTTGAAGCTTTCCTTGTTGGGTTGAATTGTAGCTATAAAGATGAATGTTTTGCCAAAAATGTTATTTTTGTTCCAATCTTTGCAAATTTTGGACAAGATGGATTGTTTCAAGAAGTGGCAGAGAGATATCTCTAGATTTGTCTGGCAGGGCAAGAAACCCAGAATAAAGTTTAAAATTTTAACTGATGTAAAAGAAAGAGGTGGATTTGCCCTGCCAGACTTTAAATTGTACTATGAATCAGCAGCATTTTGCTGGTTAAAAGACTGGCTGCTTCTTGAGAACACGGACATTCTGGATTTAGAAGGTTTCAATAATGTTTTTGGGTGGCATGCATATTTGTGGTACGACAAGGTTAAAGCACATAAGGCATTTAAAAACCATATTGTCAGGAAAGCTCTGTTTAATGTCTGGACAAGATATAAAGATTTGTTGGAAAGTAAAACCCCAAGGTGGCTGTCACCTATGGAAGCTAAGTCCCAGAAAAAGCTCAATATGGAGGCCAATTGGCCAAAATATTGGGAAATTTTGGAGCAAGAAGGGGACAGATCGAAACTGCAGAGTTTTGAGAAACTAAAAGACAAAGTGTGAGATTGGCTTCATTATTATCAAATAAGAGAGGCCTACAATTTGGACAAAAAAATTGGCTTCCAGGTGGAGAAATCAAAATTGGAAACAGAACTGTTAGAACCAAAAACTAAGATTTTGTCAAAGATGTATAACTTGCTGTTAAAATGGAATTCACAGGATGAAACGGTTAAATCAGCAATGATTAAATGGGCACAGGACATAGGTCATAACATTATGTTTGCTGACTGGGAGCAGTTGTGGACCACCGGTATGAAGTTTACGGCATGTATTGCCTTAAAGGAGAATATTATGAAAATGATTTACAGGTGGTACATGACCCCAGTTAAGATTGCAAAAATTTATCACCTGCCTGACAACAAGTGCTGGAAATGTAAAGAAGCTGAGGGAACATTCTTTCACCTTTGGTGGACATGCCCAAGGGTTAAGGCTTACTGGGAAATGATATATAATGAACTGAAGAAGGTATTTAAATTTACCTTTCCTAAGAAACCAGAGGCCTTCCTTTTGGGCACAGTTGGCCAATTGGTGCCAAAGAAAGACAGAACATTTTTTATGTATGCAACAACAGCAGCAAGAATACTTCTCGCCAAGTATTGGAAGACACAAGATCTACCCACCGTGGAAGAGTGGCAGATGCAAGTGATCGAATACATGGAGATGGCAGAAATGACCGGCAGAATCCGTGACCAGGGAGAAGAACTCATGGAACAGGACTGGAAAAAGTTTAAGGACTATTTACAAAAATATTGCAAAATGTTTGAGTGTTAACATGATGTGGGAAGTGAAGGTAACAGGGCATGTGGGATTTGGTTAAAAGTGAATGAAAAGAAGAATTTTGAAAAGGAGAAGGGGGTTATGAACAGAATAATATTATGTCATAGTATATAAGATGAGGAATGGGCTAAGATGAGGGAAATTTGGGACATAATAACTAGAAAAATATAATTTTAAGTATGATTTGAATAACGGTTTGAACTTGCTGAATTTGATCGGAATAAAGAGGAACACAAAAAAGAGAGATGTGAGGAGGTCAGGACAGAGGGATATGGAATTTTGTAATTTAAAAAGTGGATTTTTCTTTTTCTTCTTCTTCTTTTTTGTTATGTATTTTTGTTTTTTGTTTTTTCTGTGGGCTCTATCTAATGGATTGATCTATGTGAAAGGATGAACTTTTTGATTTGTAAAATTTCAATAAACATTTATTTTTTTAAAAAAGAAACATGTATAAACAGGGTTGTTCCCCCCCCCCATATTTTCCTTCTCGTAAATTGTAAACAGTTGAATACCTTTGTAGGTTTAAGTTGAAATGTTTGGTAATGGGAAATTAAGGAGCTGATTTACTTATAAGAAGGTGATTGTTAAAAGATTGATTTAAGGTAAAAAAGTGAATTTAGGAATGTGGAGAAATTGGTAATGAGATATGGAAGTCTATTAGAGGGAAGGAAGGAGGTTGATGCTTTATTTAAGCAGTGATTTAAGTCATGAATTACTATTATTATTTTTTATTCTTTGAGACTGAAGTGTAATAAAATATGGAAAACTTAATAAAAATTATATTTTAAAAAAATTCCTTCTCGTTTCTCCTTTCTTTATGCTTCCACCACCACTTATTTTTATTCAAGCCCCCCCCCCCATTGCACCCAAGGCTAAATAAGGTTACCAGATGTCCCCGTTTCCTGGGGACAGTCCCCAGATATACAAATCACTCCCCATACAAAATCTATTGAAGTTGAAAAGTGTCCCCGGATTCATTGAAAAAAAATCTGGTAACCTTATTAAGACCCATGGGTTGTTCCAGTGCCCCGATGGAGATGGTATCACCCACTTTGGGAAACACTGAACTAGACGAATGAATGGCCTGACTCAGGAGAAAACCTCTTCCCATACTATGCTCAGGCCAACCCAATGGATTCAAATTTGTGTTGGCTTGTGACCAGCATCTCTTCTAAAAACAAACCCAGTGGCTTTCAAAACAAAACAAAACAAATTTTTGACAGCTGTATTTAAAAGCTGCATCATTCTTGCATGTACTTGTTTTGCATGGGCAAGAATATATTTGTAAACTGCTTTTTAGCCCAAAGGAACCTAAAGCAGTTATACCTATAGGATTAAGATAACAAGGAATATAGAGTTCAGGTGATTTACTAAAGAGTCATTTGTGTGAATAAGGAAAGAGAACCAAAGGATCATTCACGTCCTTGCCTTTCTGGCTCTTAATTAAGCATTTACTCCTGTGGGCTTTTTTTTTTTTAATCACAGGTTTTGAAATTGCCATCCTAGACAGGCAGTCCCCACTCACCAATCCAGCTCTCACACATGCAAACAGTTCAATTAGCTTTAATGAGACTCTTCACAGAGATAAAAAAGGGAGAAGGATCATTTCCTGCCTTATTTATTTGCAGTCATATTAAGAGTACAATTTGTGTGGAAGCTGCCATGCAGAATGGAGCCATAAGATCGAAAGGTGATGCAGTTTCTAAATATGGCAGTAAAAAAACCCCAAGCACCCCCCCCCCATATTAAACTATATCAGATTTGGCAGCAGCCAAGCCTCAGGTGAAACATGCCGTTATTCATGCACTGAGGATGGAGTTTATAATTAGGTAATTTTATCGTATGTGAGAGCTATGGATATAAATAAAGGCCTAAAACTGCTTTGCATGGCATCACATAAAGGCACTTCATAAACAGCTCCCACTAACAATTACTTTGAAGGTTGAATATTTGAATGTTGGGATAGCAGTCTTGCATCTGCTGCTCACAGAAAGGGTGGCATCCCTTTGTGAGCAGGGGGGGAGATCTTTGAAAGTCGGGGAAAAGCTCAGAAAAAGAGCAACCAAAATGATAGAGCAACTCCCTCTGGGGAAAGGTTGCAGTGTTTGGGATATTTTAGTTTAGAGAAAAGGCAAGTGAGAAGTGACATGACAGAAGTTTAGAATAAGGTTACCAGATATTTTCAATGAATCAGGGGACACTTTTCAACTTCCATGGAGTTTGTATGGGGACTGATTTGTAAATCCGGGGACTGTCCCTGGGAAACGGGGAGGTCTGGTAACCTTGTTGTTATTTAGTCGCTTAGTCGTGTCCGACTCTTTGTGACCCCATGGACCAGAGCACGCCAGGCACTCCTGTCTTCCACTCAGTGGCGTAGCGTGGGGGGTGCAGGGGGGGCCGGCCACACTGGGCGCAACATCTGGGGGTTAGGGTTAGGGGGCGCAAATCCACGGGTTAGGGGGCGCAAATTACTTGCCTTGCCCCGGGTGCTGACAACCCACGCTACGCCACTGCTTCCACTGCCTCCCGCAGTTTGGTCAAACTCATGCTGGTAGCTTCGAGAACACTATCCACCCATCTTGTCCTCTGTTGTCCCATTGGCCTGATCCAGCAGGCTTTTCTTATGGAAATGATATACTAGCGGGGTACAAACTATAACTTAGTTGCAAGTCAAAAGGGAACAGCAGGAAGACTACTCCTCACACAGAGATGAAAACAACAGGATATTCCGACAACTGAAGAATGGCAACAGAAAGTATTGGAGTATGCGGAAATAGCAAGGCCGACTGGAAGAATCCGACAGCAGGATGATGAGAAATTTCAAAAAGAATGGTCCAAATTTATGGTATACTTAGAGGAAACTGTACATAAATAAAAAAACTCACAGGACTGAAATAAAACTCATAACGTTTATTGTAAACATTTGGTTAGACCACAAGATGTAATGCTTAATATAATAAGGAATGTATGTCTAAAGTATAATACAAAAAATTATTAAGGAATTATAGACATTTATAGTATGTATATATAGTAATCACGCTTAAGTAAGAGCAATGTAGAGAAGCCAGAAGAGGCGTGTAGGGAGGTTAATTCGGATAAGATATAGATTGAAAGGAGAATAATATTGTTAAGATGTATTGTATTTAAGATATTTGGGAAAAAATAATAAAAATTGTGGGGGGGTGAGCAAATGTTCAAAAGGGCTAAAATGAGTGTGTGTGGTGAATAATGGGCAGTGGTTGCAACCCATCGCATCTGGCTCCATGATACCTCAGAGCAATGTCCATTAGGTAGCCTGCCATTGGTAAATTTCTGGGGTGGCCGCAGGGCACACCAGGAGTTCCCACCAACCACTTTATGAATTTGGGCCAATCTGGCCAGACCTGGGGGATGGGGATCATGAGAGCCGACCGGAGTGCAGCAGTCTTTACTCTGGTCTTCTCCCACCCCATATAAAGCTACCTGCGCTGCCCTCAGCACCACATTTGGCCAAGGAGCAACAGGAGGAGCAGCACAGAAGACAGAAGACAAGTGATGAGTGACAAAGACGAGTGGCAAAGATGACAGGAGAGCAGTGAGCAATGATCGAAGGAAAGAAGAAACACAGAGCACAGACAAAAGAGAGAGGAGGCAGGAGGCAGAGGCAGAAATCACAGGACAGAAAGCGGCAGTGAGAGGGGCTGTTGGGCAGCAGTGGAGCTTTCCCTGAAAGAGCTGAAGGCACATGGGCCATGTTAGCTCCCTTGTGTCTGGCACGCTGCTAGTGTAGGTGCCAGCCAAGGGGATTGCCCCCTCTTGCCCCTGCTCTGTTTAGAGTAAGATGCTCCCCAAACCAGATGGATGCAGGGAACTGCTGTGCACATAGTTATATATCAGAAGGTCGGCGGTTCAAAGCTTCGTGATGGGGTGAGCTCCTGTTGCTCTTTCCCACCTCCTGCCAACCTAGCAGGTTGAAAGCACACCAGTGCAAGGAGATAAATAGGTACCACTGCAGCAGGAAGGTAAACGGCATTTCCGTGCCCTCTGGTTTCCGTCATGGTGTTCCGTTGTGCCAGAAGCAGTTTAGTCATGCTGGCCACATGACCCAGAAAGCTGTCTGTGGACAAATGCCGGCTCCCTCGACCTGAAAGCAAGATGAGCACCGCTACCCTACTGGACTTAACCGTCCAAGGGTCATTTACTTTTACCCTTACCTTACATTCTAATAACCATGCATTGATTGGGGTGGAACCATAGTGTGTGCTTATGTCTGATTGACTTCAGTGGGGATTAGCTGTCACTGACTTTTTCTGGATTAACCCATATTTTCTTAGATCTGGGCCAATGTATGAATCTCACTGCATATTACGATTCCCTCCAGATATTGCAGCGTAAACATTTCCTTTTGGCTCTTGAAATGATATTTCTTTCAACAGGAAGACAAATTAATTGCTTAATACAGATACTTTTTTTTTTCAGTATGCGTGCACGCATTGCGCACACATGCTGAAGCCGCCTTTTGAAAAGGCATTTATTATTTAATATTCCTCAAAAACCAGTTGCTAAAATGATACTTCTCTTGCTGGTCACATTCTCTCATTGTAAAGTACCTCTTTCACTTAAGGGTATAATGGAAACGATAATGACTACTGAGTTACATAAAAAGCAATCCACTAGCTAGGGCAAAAATAATTCCTTCTGTGAGATGATAGCACCGCAGGTTTTCTTACAGTGCTGACAGACCAGGGAAGGTGTAGCAGTAGCATTCAGACAGCAGAGAATGAGCTCCACAGGCAAAACATAAATGACACAGAGCATACCTGGTATTGATTTATTTTTTCTTTAGGAAGAGTGAGGCTTTCAACAGAGTAAAAACAACGCCATCGTCACATAACATCACAGTGCTTGGGTTCTGCCTCTCTGTCATGGTCTGGTGTGATCAAGAGAGAAATCATAGGTCAGGTAATGTAGATACGTTTTCCATAACTCCAAGCAAATACAGTGGAACCTCTACCTGCAGCCATATCCATTCTGGAGGTCCGTCCAGAGGTCCAAATGGGTCACTGGGAGAGGCGCCGTTGTGCGTAGGTGCGGGCGGCGATACCACTTCTGTGCATGTGCAGATGTTTATTGCCACTCCTGTGCATGCACGGGCGGTGAAAAACCTGCCAGTTACTTCTAGGTTTGCTGCGGACGTTGGGCGAAATGGATGCAAGCGGAGGCGGACGTAAGAAGAGATTTGACTGTACTAGGAGACACAGTGGAATTTGAAGCAGTCTCTGAGGTGCATATCATATGCTACAGTTGCGGTCTACTGTTTACAACTTGAGTGTGGGAACCCAGATGTTCACAGATAATATTTGTCTTTTTAGCAGAGGAATGATTTGTGTTTGTCAGCATTTATAAAACAAGTTGGTTTGTGCAAAGCAGATTGCTGTTTAAGAGATGCAATGACTTATCACATGTTATTTACAATTAAGAAGAAGGAAATAAAGCTTTGAGACTTCAATCCCAAACCTTTTGCACATCCCAAAGCAATGGCATTAAATCTTTTGATGATGGTTGAAAAGAATTTTCTTTGCTTTGAAAATTATGATTAATTTATGGTTGGTTCAAACTCTGCATTGTTATTACTTTCTGATGTTCTCCCCCTTTCCTTTTTAACTTTTTGGAGCTCATGTGTTCTGATTACTCCAGGATTAGCCAAGATTCATTAAAATATCCCTGTATTGGCATTTACTAATCTCTCTCAGCATTTCTAAACCCTTGCATTTGGAATTAAACATGCATGAAGTCAAAGCTCTCTGTGGCACTAATTAGGATCATTAGTGTTTATTCAATTAGGTCTCTTTTGTGGTAATCATGGACAGGTATTGTTCTGGGGTTTTCATCGCTGGAGCCTCTTTGCAGTAACTCAGATTGTGCAAATGTATAAAGAAATTCAAAACTGCTTTGTCCTTATTATGAAAGGAAGTGAATATTAATGCACCTTTAGATTCATCATTATCAGTTTTCCATTTGAGTGTTACCAGATTTAGGCCTCACGAACACCATGCATTTAAAGCATCACTTCAGACATTCATCGCTTCCCACAAAGAATTCTGGGAGCTTTAGTTTGCTAAGGGTGCTGAAAGTTGTTAGGAGACAACTATTCCTCTCCTAGAGCTACAATTCACAGCATGGTTTAACAGTCAATTCTTCTCTGGGGATATTAGCTTTGGGATAGGAATGTGGATCTGTGACAACACTGTTTGACAGGACATCTGACTTTCTCAGAAAGTATTCTGAGCTCGAGATTGATGTGACCCACTTCAGACTGGTCCAGAGCTGTATTTTTTAAATGGTTTTTTATTAAAGAATTTGTGGGGTTACAAAAGTACACGCATCGTCTCTACTTGCAGATCATAAAGTTCTTTCTACAGATCAGTTCTATTTGACATGTATACAGAATGAGGTTGGGGGGAAAGAGAGTTATGGGGAAAGAGTGGGGAGAGAGCAGGTGGGTAGTGAACTTTCAGTCTTTTACATGGTATATGTGTGAGGTTTCTCTGTCAGCCTCATGTGGGTAGGTTCTCTTTCTATTCATTTATTAGTTTTCATTAGCATTGGAAGAGGTTGAGGTGCCCAGGGCTATAGTTGACTGCAGCGAGTTTTGTTCTCTTATGTGAGAAGGGGCTTGTTGGGTCAAGTAAGCCATATTGATTCATATGCTCTTGGTGAGTTCTTGTTGTTGTCTTGTTGGGCTGTGTTTGTAATGAATGGAAACCACACTGGAGTGAAGTCATCCTCTTTAATTTGTCCCTGTGTTAGTTTCAGTCTGTTGGTTAGCTATTCTAGTAAGGATGTTTCCCATATGATTTGGTACCAGTGGTCCATGTTCACACCTGAGCTGTATTGACCTGCTCTGCACCAATTTCAGTTTGGTTCAGAATCTGGGATTTGTCTCAGCCATACTGAGAGGTAAAGGTAAAAAGGTAAAGGACCTCTGGGTGGTTAAGTCTAGTCAAAGGCGACTATGGGGTTGCGGCACTCATCTCACTTTCAAGCCGAGGGAGCCGGCATTTGTCCACAGACAGATTTGTGGGTCATGTGGCCAGCAGGACTAAACCACTTCTGGTGCGACAGAAAACCGTGGTGGAAACCAGAGGGCACAGAAATGTTGTTTCCCTTCCCTCTGCAGTGATACCTATTTATCTACTCACACTGGCGTGCTTTTGAACTGCTAGGTTGGCAGGAGCTGGGACAGAGCAATGGGAGCTCACCCCATCATGGGGATTCAAACTGCTGACCTTCCGATCGGCAAGCCCAAAGGGCTCAGTGGTTTAGACCACGGCGCCTCCCGCTGAGAGGTACCAAATTATAGAAAAGAATTTTCCTGTTCTGTGTTCACTGTAGCACAAAGAATGATCTTGTTAAGGAAAGGCATTAAATGATAAAAAGGACACAGGTACTGTTTTCCTTCACAGAGTGGCAGGGAGAGTACTAAGGTAACCAAAATGAGCAGCCAGGTGAATTAGGGTGTTTCTTGTGAGCAGTCCTATTTTTTCTAGAAAAGGAGGCGCCAGAGCTCACCATGAACACCCCCCTTGTTCTTCTATAACTGCAGTGGGGTCTACCTGAGAGTTCCAGTGAGTTCGGGCTGGAAAAAAAGCCATGGTTCTCACTAGTATGGAGTGTCAGCCCCTCTTCACCCACCCCCATGTCCATGAGAGCCTTTTTGTGCAGGAACCCACAACAATTTTATCAATATATGAGTAGAAGCATCTCATCTTTTACCAAAACAAAACCAAACCATGGCATATGGAACCTCCTCTGAGATATGACTCCAGTCTAATAATAACTTTCTAGGATTTCCTTAGCTATTTCGCTGGAGCAAAAGCCCCCACATTGCCCCCCAATTTTGTTTCAGAGGAAATCCAGTGGCAGCTCTTACTGCTTCTTTCATTTTAGCGAAAGTAAATGTCCATGATCTTGAGCAAATCATTGAAGAAAGTGTGTTCTCCCTCATGGAGAGCACGGGTTGCGGGCGGGGCTGACGAGACACCTCACTGTTGCTAGGCAAATGGCTTGGCCATTCTTTAAGCAGGGGCGGGCTGTTACTGGGGAAATCTAGATGTTGCCATTTGCTGATTGACAGCCCTGTTTGTTAAATACAATGCACGCAGTGATGAACTTCCTCTTTTGGCTGCGTGCTTCGGATCGCCCGCCCTCCCTTCCCTAATTTTAGGCTGTTTGCTTGACCTTGCTATGCCTGCCATGGGGTCGTCTGCTTTGGGGCAGGGGCCTGGTAGGAATTTTGTCCATTTGGCTGATTAGTGTGTGCCACTTGGTTTTTTGCCTACTGCGCAGCAAATCGTCACAACTTGTAAGGTTTGCGGTTAGGCATTGGTCTTGGAATTGGTTGGTGGAGGGCTATGGATTTGGCTGTGCCTGCCCCTCCAAAATGCTGCTGCTGCTGCTGCTTCAAGGGTTTTCCGTTAAAGGAACCCAGGGGCTCCCCATGCTTTTGTCCGAAACCCCCTGGCAAGGGGCTAGGGCCACGCAAGTCCCTGGGAGCATTCTGGGGAGAGGTGAGGCATGATTCCCAGTCCCGTCTCTCTCCCCAGGTGACTTACCCTTGCTGACTTCACGGGGGGTGCGAATGTCAGAGCTGTCCCTGTGCGGGGTCAGTTAACGCTACCTATGCCTAAGCAACCCCTCACATTGCTGTAATTTGTATAAAGTTGTGGCCAAAATTATGCCAAAAACCTTAAACAAAATTTAAGTGTCAATTGTGTTTTTTTTCCTTTGGGGGGGGTGTCTTGGGGACCTCGACGCGCTAACAGAAGAGGACCAGAAAAGTTTGCTGCCTTCCTACTGCCATCTACACAACCTTTTCAGCCATGCTATGTGCTATTAAGGATGTGTTCTTAAAAGAACCTTCACAGCTTTTCAACACCTTGCAGAAAACTCTCCAGCATGGCTTAGGTGCTGCTGACAGGTGTAACTGAACATGGCATTATTCAAGACAAAGGCAAAAGTGATGTTTCTTGAACTGCGATTTGACTAAACACTGAGAAAAGTCTAGCAAAATGTTGGTGGGAAGAAGAGTCAGCTCAGCCTAGCTATGGTCCTTTTATTTCCAACTCACGCTTTACGACCTTCTCTCAGCAGTCATCACCACCCAGAGATACTTACCCAACCTGGAAAAGCCATGGAACAGTTGTTACTGGGAGGCTTGGTTCACCAGGAACTCTGCACATGCTCCAAAATGCTCTGAGCAATTAGACTTCTGAGTCAGCGCCAACGACGAATGGCGGAGTTCCTCCGATTGGAGGAACGGGCTCCGTGGAAATTGGGTCTTCCCACCGCGGCGAAGGTGGGGACCCGCTAGAAATCCCAGGCGGAGAAGCCTGGGAACGTGGGGTTCGGCAGAGCACCAAGAGCGCCTCCCCTACTCACGAGGAAACCCCTTTTTGGGGCTCCGGAGTGAAGTGGGGTGAGCAGCGCGGTGCTGCGAACCGATCGCTATTTCCATGGAGGGAAGCTGCGCAGCCATCGCCGGAGAGCGCTGACTTTTTCCTGATGACATTCGGACTCTAAATCAAGTACCCGTGAGTAAAAACGGAGAATTGGATCAAGAAATTTGCAAAACTTTTGAATTAGGCACAAGCGGGAAGGTTTAAACAGGAAGTCTGCCTTCCGCTTTTTGTATTTAGATTGAAGCAAAGACCTTGCAACCTAATAGCCTGGAAAACTGCTTTAAAGTTGGAAATTTCCTGCATCTACAACTGATAAAACCCCCTTGGAAAGCAGGAGAAAAGGGGGGGGGATTTGACTGTCTAATCCTGCAGGAGGAGAGTAAAGGAATCTAAGTTTCCATCGTCCCAAACCTGGGGACGGGGTGTCGGGACAGAAATTGCTTGTGACGTCCATTGATTGAAAGTGGAGTATTTTGACAGATAGGTAAAAAAAGAGAAGAGAAACAAATTAACTTCAACGCTACCTTCTGCATTTCTGTATTTTAAAGATACAAAGTATTTGAAAATTGAAAGGACTTGAAATTGAAAGTAACTTTCTTTGTTGGATACTTTAAAAAAAAAGTGGATACAAATTGTATCCCCTAGAGGGAGCCTGTCAGTTTGCTGTTGCTGTTTATCTGGGATCTACAGCTGCAAGTTTTTGGATCGTGGGACTTGCTGTCTGACCTTGAACAGAAATGAGTTGGAAGGAATGTTTGGTGTCTGCCCTTGGTATGACAAATGCCCTGCTGCAGCAGCTGCAGGACAAAATGAATTTGATGCATGAAAAATTGGACTTGATGAGTGCTGTCGCCAGTGAATGTGATTTAACAGGGAATAAGGATAAAGAAGTTACACAACAACCAATTCAAGAAACTGGCTTGACAAGACAAGTCCAAGGGCAGATGAAGAAGGAAGAGGCAGTAATTACTCCTCAAACAACACAAAAGGAGGGATTCAAAGTCCTGCAGGAACAAAAGTTACTGCGCTGGAAGATTGAACTTAGAGAGTGCTGGGATGGGTTTGAAGTAAATGAAGCTCTTAACTCTAGAGGGACTATGAAACAGGTGAATAACTATCTTTTGGAGAAATATTTTTTGGACTACAAAGATGACAGGGAGTGGGACTGGGGGGAAGGGGCCAGTCTGACAGAGGAAAAGGGAAACTATTACTGGATGGAAACCTCCGGAGACCCACTCCCTAAGAAATCAACAACAGACAAAGAAGTGTGTAAGCGCAAACAAGGACAAGAAATCGTGCAGAAGGGGCCTAGAAGAGACTTAAGGGCCTCGGATATTAGAACACCAGATTGATAGACTGGAAGTAATGGACTGAAAGGACTGACATGACCCGAAACCAGGAAGAAGGGACGTTGGATAAAAATTAGAGATATCAAGGGAAATTCTTTTGTTAATTTTGGAATTAGTGTAACATTAATGAAACACCAGGGAATATGCCGGAAAGGAACTAAATTGGCTTTAGTAGAAATGATTTAAGGAGATATGAATAAATAAGATGTAAACTTTGAAATTTTAAGATTTTTAAGATAAGATAAGGTTAAAGAGATTAAGGTAAATTGAATTACAGATTAAATTAAAAGAGGGAAAGGTTATGTTGAATTAATAAACAAGATAGATTGTGAAGATTAATTATTTAAATTAAAATTGAGAAACATGTGAAGAATTTGCTGGAATAATGAATTAAACTAGAATACAAAAAGGGAGGTGTGAGGAAGTTCAAGAAATAAGCAAATGAAAAGTTGTAATTTGAGATTTGTATTTTTCTTTTTTCTTTTTTGGTTTTTTCTTCTTGTTTTATTTTTTTTGCTGTATTTTTCTGTTTTTCTTGTTTTTGTTTATGTATTGATGAAATTTTGAATAAATATCATTTAAAAAAAACAACAACAAAATGCTCTGAGCAATTAATGCAGCACCATTGCAAGGAAATAGAGGAAGCCACAGTGTATCTTCTCCATAACAGTGGGCAGTGCCAGGAATTATCCCATTTCAACAGCAATAGCATGACTTTGTATCTTAGTCCCCAGATCCCTCACCACATCTAATGCAAATATCAACATTTACACCTCAATTCAAGTATTAATTAATTCTAAGGAACTAGCAATAAAGCAACCTCTGGCAAGCATCCTCTACCAGTAATTGGATTAAATCTAAATTTACATGTCCTGAGAAACATCTCCACCTCTCTCACAAGCAGGGGATGTTTTCAGCTGGGACTCACCGGAACTCCTTTCCATGCACCCCTCAGGTGGGCACCATTACCATGATAAGAGAGCAAGGGAGGTGATCATGGTAAGTTCAGGCACCTCTTCTTCTAGAAAAAAAATTGCACTGGTGAGAATTTTCAGAGCGGAAAAGCCTTCCTGTAGGTAAGAGCAATTGGGAAGATTGCATCAGTCACACCAGCCTAAAGACATGCTTGCGTGCCAAGGCCCCCGTGACCCACAGTTCCCTAATGGACAATAAACACACAGACACGGTTATTCTGGTTTATGGGTTCAAATAGGCCACAACTTTATTGCTTACAGATATGACCAATTTGGCTTAGGCATTGGGTGAAGCCAGGTTGTATCACGACTCCAGACCATCTGCAGGGAGTCCAACTAAGGGTAAACCACCAATAGGGGGAGCCCTGTGACTTAAATCAAAAAGGGACACTCTGAAGGTTCCCCTTAGGGGTTGTGACATGGCCCTAGCCCACGTCTGGGCTTCAGACAGAATCCACACCACTAGATCCCTTTAATGGGATATCCTTACTGAGGAGGCGCAGGTGAAGGCTACACCCACCCCTCCATCCAAACAAAGGCTTAAAGGTAAAGGTACCCCTGCCCGTACGGGCCAGTCTTGACAGACTCTAGGGTTGTGCGCCCATCTCACTCAAGAGGCCGGGGGCCAGCGCTGTCCGGAGACACTTCCGGGTCACGTGGCCAGCGTGACATTGCTGCTCTGGCGAGCAGAAACGCCGTTTACCTTCCCGCTAGTAAGAGGTCCCTATTTATCTACTTGCACCTGGGAGTGCTTTCGAACTGCTAGGTTGGCAGGCGCTGGGACCGAACAACAGGGGCGCACCCCGCCGCAGGGATTCGAACCGCCGACCTTTCGATCGGCAAACCCTAGGCGCTGAGGCTTTTACCCACAGCGCCACCCGCGTCCCTAAACAAAGGCTTACCCAATGCCTAACCTCACAAAGCTGTTATGATTGCTACCAGGTAGGCAAAAACCAAATGGCTGGTGCCAATTTGCCAGGTGGGAAAATTTCTACCTGGCCCCATCAATATGGCAGTTGACAATTGTCCATAGCAAGGTCATATCAGAGCAAAGTATGAAAAGAAGGCGGGTGGGTTGGGAGATCTGGAGAAGACGAAAGAGGAGGTCCCACCTGGTCCCACCACAGCTAAATCTCCCATAGCCATGCCCCTCCTAGCGCTGATTGGTTAGTGGTGCCACACAGGGTGGACCCCTCCCAGCACTGGCAACATGGCCGGGACAACATAGAAGGGGGCGTCAATCTCTGCCCCCCTTGCCGGATCACTGTAGGGTCTTGGCTGCCCGGCTGTAATGCCACCCACCGGAAAAAGTGAGCAGACTTGCATGCAGTTTTTTTTACAAATGGCACTTGAGTTCAGAACCAGTCAAAGTGAAGGAAGGAAGCAAGGTGAACCAGTGTTAACGTCAGGCAAGTGGAGAAAGGCCAGGAGGGGAAAGGGATGTGTACAGGATTCCACCCACTCTTTTCGATTCTCCCTTCCCCCCCCGCCCAGTTTTCCATTCTTCCCCTCAGGCGTAAGTTAATATTCCACAACCACCGAACTTGCTCCGTCCCCATTTGGGCATTTCTATCAAGATAAGAGATGTACTTCTGAAAAACTTGGGGTTCTCCTGGTCCTGTGTTGGTGGTGATGTTATGTTATCATAAATGATAACATAATATGTTATCACTAGAAAGCATGATATGTTATCACTAGAAAGCATTCCAGACCCACCTTCTCCCAGAACCTGGCAAGGATTGAAATAATAATAATAATAATAATAATAATAATAATAATAATAATAATAATAATAATATTTATACCCCACCCTCCCCAGCCAAGACGGATAACACCCGATATAAAAACAAATTGATTAAAGTACAACTTAAAAACAAGATTAAAATACAACATTAATATATTAAAACATTCAAATACAGCATCATTTCAATGGAAACTCAAAAACTTTTTTGGGGATGAAAACGTCAAGTCAAGTAGGAGAGCAAAGGGCTCCGAGGAAAATGGCCATAAGGGGGTTGGTGCTGTTGATGGATGAGTAGAGAAGGGGTGGGTGGAGATTACTCAGAGCAATGGCATTATTCCAAGAGGATGCTTTTCTAAGCCCCTCTCTGTGAATACTGACTAAAGGACATTGGTAAGAACTCTCCCTGTTATCTGTTCCTGACAGCCTACCGTAGGGGGATCAGATTCCCTGACGCCTGAGAGCTACATATGAAACAGACTCTAAGTCCGCACCTCGGAAATGCAGGAAGAATATCCACCAACAGGAGCAGTGCTTCTCACACTCACCCGGTTCCTCAAGCTGCTGAACATGTCTGACCCTGATGCCTTCAACAGGAGTCATGGAGTGGTGGCATAGTTGTTGAATTCCTCCACATCATTTTGAGGTTTCAGGTGAAGAAGCCACACTGGGCTTGACTCAGCTCTGCTATTTTCATGACTCTTGAGTGCAGAGACGAAGGGCAGGTTCGCCTTGCACCCATACGACCAAATCAATGGCCGATAATGAACCTGATTTTACGCACAAGATGCAAATGTGTCACTTTGAACCGATGAAGATTTCAATCTACCTTTATTAACCTTGATTTTTAAATACAGAGTAATAAGCCAAGAGATCATTGCTTCATGGAATAGAATTATAGTCACCCCGTATTGGAGTGATACTGACAAGTTCATCTAGACATGTAATAATACTTCTCTCCCCCTTTTTTGTCTATGTTCATCTAAGCTTTTATTAATCTAATTCTGAACTGTGTTTAGTATTCCAAGCAGCAAGAGAGAGATGATGTCTTTCATTTCATAAAAGCCCAAGATGAAAAAAGAAACGATACTGGAAGTGAAAGCTTTATTATCATTTTCTATCATACAAAAAGCCCTTAACATATTTCAAAATAAACACGAATGGATTTAAAGCGCGGTCCCAGGGCACACATGACTTTGAATGTGCTTTGTTCCTGCGTCTCCTTCAGTTTTGTTAATTGGAATTAAGCATTCTATTATGATAGTGCTGTACTTTGAAGTGCTTCCCCCCACCCCCAGATGTCATGGACTGAAAGTGCCTCCCAGATGGCCCAGGAAGTTATTGCGCATGAGAATCCTCTGGTGATGAAACAACAGGCTTCTGCAAGACAGAATGCCATTGAATTTCCCTGCCTTTTGAAGCAGCACCAGAAATTTGGAGTTAATTGAGATCTTTTTTTTCAGAAAAGGCTTGAAAATATGAAAATATGGAGAGTGGGTGCTCAGCTACATTAGTCAAGAATCAGCGTTCTGAATGCATTATAAACATGCAACACCAGACGGCGCCAGAGAGCAGAGAAAATTCGAAGTGATTTTCCATAGTGGTTTTTCCCCACTGTGTGTAGATCCACCCCCAATCTGGTATAGTGGTTACAGGGGCTAGGACCTGGGAGACCACGGTCCTGACCCCCACCTTGGCCATGAAGTTCACTTGGGCCAGTCACTGCCATTCAGACTAACCCAACCTAAATTGGGAGGAGAGAACTGTGTATACAAGCTCAAATGCTTTGGCGACTAAGGTGAGATACAAATGCAATGAATAAATATAAAGGGAATGATCCAATAAGGGTGATCTATGCAAAGAGCTCATGGCACATGAGGATGTAAGTCTGCCAGCCCAATGCTCAATGAGCTGGATGGATGCATTTGTTGATTCGTGCAGAAAAGGGCACACATCATCTTCCAGAGTTGCAAGCTGCATGCTCAAGTAGCTTGCTCTTGCGGTCCTTCCATGAGTCAGCTCCTGGACTAGACAGACCTGTGGTTTGATCCTGATCTTAGGAGTTATTACATGATCTTTGCCTGCTTTTGTGTACAAGTCAGAGGAGCGCCTATCAAAACCACCCTCATTGCACTATTTAATGCTACATCCCCTTAGATTTCTTTGTATGTCTGCTGTCTTGCTAAGAACAATTTTTAATATATAAACTGCTGTAAAATCTACAGGGTGTGTGTAATCTGCCGTGTTTCATATTTATATTTTAATTTTAATGACTTTTTTGTACTGATAGAGGGAGTCACTGGAATGAACGGCTTTCTAAAAATGATGTGCAGCAACTTACTGCCTTCTGCAGCCCTCTTTGGGGTGATGAAATTGGCCGTAAATGTGTATGAACAAAATAAAATTGATAAATACATTGTAGAAGCTGAAGAATAACAGTCAGTGGTGCACAGAGGCACAACGCAACTGGTTCAGTGTGAATCCTGCCCCTACCTCCAACCCTCTGTGCAGTGTTGGACTGTATTGGGGAAGGCAATATTGACTCCATGTCGTGCTTTGAGGACTGCTAGCAGTATCTGGCCAATCACGTCTGAACACAGAATACTGGGCTAACTTGCTTTCTCTCTGCACTGTTCCCACCAAAGCAGATGCAGGGAAGTCTTCACCCGATGACTTCGTTCCCCATGCCACAACGGGGCCTTGGCTTCTGCTTCTGAATTGCATATAATCTGGCTTGAGAAGAAGTACAACAAAGAGGAGTATTTCTGTAAAGGATACAGGATACACATGGATTGTGGCTAACATTAACCACTACTTTGATGCCATACATTTAAAGCACCATAATGCCCCTTTAAACAGTCACAGCTTTCCCCAATGAATTCTGGGAGCTGCAGTTCATTAAGGTGCTGAGAGTTGTTGTTTAGTCGTTTAGTCATGTCTGACTCTTCGTGACCCCATGGAACGTCAGGCACTCCTGTCTTCCACTGCCTCCCTCAGTTTGGTCAAACTCACGTTAGTAGCTTCAAGAACACTGTCCAACCATCTCATCCTCTGTCGTCCCCTTCTCCTTGGGCCCTCCATCTTTCCCAACATCAGGGTCTTTTCCAGGGAGTCTTCTCTTCTCATGAGGTGGCCAAAGTATTGGAGCCTCAGCTTCACGATCTGTCCTTCCAGTGAGCAGTCAGGGCTGATTTCCTTAAGAATGGATAGGTTTGATCTTCTTGCAGTCCATGGGACTCTCAAGAGTCTCCTCCAGCACCATAATTCAAAAGTTGTTAGAGTACCCTTATTCCCCTCACATGTGGCCATTGTGTGAAGCTGGTGGGAGTATTCTGGATCTGCAATGAACAGTAATTTGAACACATCCTTAGGATCCATGCACACCATACATTTAAAGCACATCTATTCCCCCTCCCCCATCAAAAGCAAAAAAGAAAAAAGGAACTTTTTGGGGGGGAAGCTGTAGTATACCTCTCACGGAGCTACAAATCCCAGAAACCTTAACAAATTACAGTTCCCAGGATTAATTTTTGGAGGGCTGTTTCAGATGTATGAACTAATTTCAGTTCATCTGCTTTGCAAGTTTGAGGAGACATTATTTTAGCTTAGAAGCCTATTTTTGTGCTGAGATTCCCTAGATAAATGCAGCGTCTGGAATTGACTATAAAACAAAACACCCTGTAAACCTGTACATTTGTCTTTTTTTTTTTTTAAGGCACTGGGTAAGACTTGAAAAGGCATTACAGAGACGGCTTTTCTTTTTCCTTTGCTCTTTTGTAAAGGTTCTGGGGCCAAGTTGGCTTAATTATAATTTGATGGATAATTCCCAATACATTTTAAATACTTTTTCTTTGGGGTAAGGGGAATTGTTCAACAGTTTAATAGACATGAAGTTGGAGATAGAGCATCTCTAGAAACAGTGTGCTAAAAGAAGATGCAACTTTCTGCTTATTTAACTACTGAACAAGAACATTGGGAATTATTCATCGCATCATAATTGCACCTAATTGGCTTTGCTTGGTGCATTTTAAGCTAACAGTGTAGCCTTCTTTCTCCTGTTCATTCTAATGGTATCCTCACAACACACTTGTGAGGTAGGAGAGACTAAGTCCTAGTGAGCTTCACAGCTCAGCAGGATGACTTCACTTGTCCAATTCCAACATACTACCTGCTCATCTCTCCATCAATACGATCAAATAGATTATAAATCATACGGCATCCCTGGGCAAAATATTGTATTTTATATAATAAATGATCAGCTATAGGCTGATCATATGGGAAGGTAAACAGCATTTCTGTGCGCTGTTCTGGTTCCCCAGAAGCGGCTTAGTCATGCTGGCCACATGACCTGGAAGCGGTCTGCGGACAAACGGCGGCTCCCTCGGTCTATAGAGTGAGATGAGCGCCGCAACCCCAGACGCTTCTGCCACTGGACCTAATGGTCAGGGGTACCTTTACCTTTACTTTTAAGTGGTGACTACCCTTACCAAAACTGAGTGCTGAGCTGATGATGTGTTGCACCACAGAGGATGAAAATGTCCCACAACTTTGGTCTTGGTAGTCAAATTCTGAAAGGGTTGTTAATTGCTAGACCAACTTTAATTTTGTGTTTAGACAAAAGATTTCTGAACTGACACATTGCATAGAATCTGCTGTACATTAGTACATAAATTACTCTCCCATTTTATTATACTCCAGAGTTCTCCTTTTTTAGCCTGCTGCTTAAACAGGAAGATGCATTATGACACTTTTTTCATACTATAATAGGAATGGAGATCTAGCCTGGAGCAACGTAACAGTAATTAAAGAAGCTGATCTCACTGAAGAAATGCAAATGCCTATGCAAATCAGGCCTGGCTCTCCAGCTTCTATCAGGTTATAAACGTGGGCCCTTGATGTGCTCAAGGTTGCACCATTGCGTTAATTTATTCTTCAGCTTTCTTGTACTCCTATCACCACTGTGCTTTTCATTTCTTTCCCTGACAATATCATCCCATATGTATGAAATCCTTTCTCCTAGGCTTCGTGCACTATATTGTCAGTCTAAAAGTTAAGTGATGAAGGGAAACAAATCCAGTGTCAACTAAACCAGTGGTGGCTGGTTCCCATTGGGAATGGACGGGCATAAGGCAGAGGACCCAAACAGTGGGTGGAGCCAATGACAGCTGGAGCCAAATAATTCTAGTTTGGTCCCCATCTTCTTCCAGGCTGAGATGGTTGATGCTAGACCTGCCACATACTATTTAAATGTTTTCCTAAGGAAAATTATTCAAAGCAGAGCAAAGTCCTCTGCATGTATGAATTGCATGACGGGCACATCATGCGATTATCACACATTGGCACAGACATCTGACCTCACAAAACCTACTTGTGAGTAGTTGCATGCATGTCGGTTTCCATGTGATCAGGTTTCCTGATTGTGCAGGAGTCCTCATCATGTAGAAGCTATGTAGAAACAGATGTTTATCTGTGTGATCCATCCGTTCAGATAGCTATGCAAGCATGTGGACATCCCTGGAGTTGGAGCAGGTTTGCAGTATGGTGGGTGCAGGGCATGGTCTGCAATGCTGTCCTACTCAGTAGAGATTGAATGAAGTTACATTTCTTCCCTTTTCACTGCTTTGCTTGAATGCTGTTTGGAAACCCCGCTGTGAGTTTGTTGACAGTGGAAAAAGAAGAGCTCTTCACTCAAAACTTGAGCATCTCTTAATGCTGTTACTTTGTTATGTATAATGAGAAGTTGGGAACAAGGTTAGGAATTCACTGAAACTCAGTGAGGTAGGCAGATTTGTGGTCTAGGTCTTTCATGATTCTTTGGCTGTCCATCTCTCTCTCTCTCTCTCTCTCTCTCTCTCACACACACACACACACACACACACTATTTGTAACCCTAAAGGAACAATAATTCATTTGTTGCAGGCAGAACACGTCTCAGTTCTCCCTGTCAAATACATGCTTAAACACTTTGGTTCTTGGAGCAATCTAAACTGACCTGTTATATGATTTCAGAAGCTCCTTCTGAATCAATCAATGACCGGTTCTTCCCAATAATTATCAAAACTAACCCTGTTCACATTTAGCCTAATTCGTTTTTTAGGCTTGAACATTGTTCAGCAACTATCTGTATAGGGTGCTGTTCACTGGGACTGGTAGGGTGGAATCCAGGGAGACCAGCAGAAGGTGTAGCCAGAAGAAATGACTGGCAGACACTAGTCCAATGACAGGTAAAAGGTAAAGGTAAAGGGACCCCTGACCATTAGGTCCAGTCATGACTGACTCTGGGGTTGCGGCGCTCATCTCGCTTTATTGGCCGAGGGAGCCGGCATACAGCTTCCGGGTCATGTGGCCAGCATGACTAAGCTGCTTCTGGTGAATCAGAGCAGCGCACGGAAATGCCGTTTACCTTCCCACCGGAGCGGTACCTATTTATCTACTTGCACTTTGATGTGCTTTTGAACTGCTAGGTAGGCAGGAGCTGGGACTGAGCAACGGGAGCTCACCCCGTCGCGGGGATTCGAACCACCAACCTTCAGATCGGCAAGTCCTAGGCTCTGCCTGCGGGTACCATTTTGGTGCACGCACCTTTTACTATGAAATAGAAGGTCACATCTAATAAAATTCGTTTGTAGGCTGGGACTAGGCTGTAAAGGACCCATGTAGCCACTCCTTCTAAAACCAAATAACCACAAACAAGGGTCAATAAAGAGGTGAGCACAAAGTAATCTGTAAATGCAAAATTGCCAAACCTCCTTTGTCTCTGTCTTCACCAAAAAGGAAAGCAGTGGCTAACCTGGTGATAACAGAATAAATGTTCCAAGGAGGGAGCTGCAGCCCGAGATAGGAAAAGAGGTGCTAAGGGAACACCTAGTTGTTTTAAATGAATTCAAATCTCTTTGGCCTGATGAGCTGCACCCAAGGGTAATAAAGCAGTTGGTAGATGTAATCTGAGAGTCTCTTTCTATAATCTTTGAGAATTATTGGTGAACAGGTAAGCTTTCTGAGAACTGGAGGTGGGCAGATGTTGCCCCATCTTCTTGTTTTCCCCAGTTCTTTGTACTTCTTCAAACACTGGGGATCTCTGCAAGCTTGCTAATACCTTTCTATGGCATGGGGATTCTGCTGTTTCAGCTACAGAAGGATCCATATTCAGAGAACGAGCTTGCTTTTAGCACCCGGAATGATACTTTCCACTGCACCAAAGAGAGAAAGCATCTTCTTAGAGTACGGGAAAAGAGCACTTCTTTCTTTCTTTTAATGATGTTGAGTAATGTCATCTATCACCCTTATGATGGGGAATCTAAACATGAAGAAATCAAAATGCTCAAAAGGTAAAGTGACAGGCTGTGGCGTATTCTGAAGGATACACTATCTGTCAGAGTGCAATGAACATACTTTGTGTTCGACTGCAGTTGTTATAAGATGCTTAACCGTGTGTGCATTTATGTTCATTGCCAGTGCAGTTGACGTTCCAAATCCAGTCCTTGTTATACGTATGGAAGGGTGCTTGAACTTGAAATAAGAGAGCTTGTTTATGCCACAGTTTAGCACAATTGCTAACAAGGCTTACAGACTTCAGTGGGGGGTTGGAAGAGAATGTTGTCCCCTTAAGAAAGGTAAAGGTAAAGGGACCCCTGACCATTAGGTCCAGTCGTGGCCGACTTTGGGGTTGCGGTGCTCATCTTTCTTTATTGGCCAGGGGAGCCGGCGTACAGCTTCTGGGTCATGTGGCCAGCATGACTAAGCCACTTCTGGCGAACCAGAGCAGCGCACGGAAACACCGTTTACCTTCCCGCCGGAGCGGTACCTATTTATCTACTTGCACTTTGACATGCTTCCAAACTGCTAGGTTGGCAGGAGCTGGGACCGAGCAACGGGAGCTCACCCCATTGTGGGGATTTGAACTGCCGACCTTCTGATTGGCAAGCCCTAGGCTCTGTGGTTTAACCCACAGCGCCACCTGCGTCCCTCCTTAAGGGCAGAGTGTCATTTCCTTCCTTCTAACTGCCAGATCTGCAAAGTATTTTGCATGGACAGGTGGAGTCCCCCAAACCCTGGGCGGCCCCCATGTGGAATAACGACTCAAGACAACGTGCTATGGGATTAAAATTGGCCACAACTTTATTATGTTTATTATGTTTCAGATGTGGGTAGACCTTGGCTCAGGCATTGGGCGTTTATCCCTCCCAGTCCCCCGGCAGCGATCTGGGGAACACCAGGGTTATCCAGTGTGTGTGTGTGGGAGGCTGGCTCTGGAGAACATATGTTCAAGCAGAGAGAGCCTGCCCCCGTTACACCGCCGTCACAGGGAAGAGCAATGACAACCTCTAGGCGTATGGCCAAAGCCTCCCCTCAAAACAACCCCTTTAACGGGGAACGCTGGTATCGCCGCCGCAAGGAGAAGGGGGGGGCGTGGGTCACTGCTACACGCTCATCCTCATTTAGGGAACATAGACTAAAGGATTCCGCCCAAGGCCTGATACCGCCAAAGCTGTGATGTTTTGCTAAGGGAAAGGCAAACCTGCCAATGCCGGAGAATTCCTTTCCGGCCCTTCAACAGCAACATTGACGTAGCAGCGCCAACGTACCTGTGAAGAAAAGGTTAACCTGCAAAAGAAGTCTTAACTGAGGGTGGGCAGGGTGGGAGAAGCTCTGGAAACAACTGATGATTCCCAGGTAAGATCCTCCACCTATTGTGTGGGCAGGTAGTCCCTCCCTCTACCTGGCCTGATCACCTTGGCAACACCTCCCCTGGTGAGATTGGGCAACTGGCTGAGGTAGGCGGAGACCTCCAGGTCTCCCACCTGGGGAAGGCGAAGCCAAGCCTGTGCTAATGGTGCCACATAGGGTCCAGGGGGCTGTATGCAACTACACAAGGGCACCCCCCATTTAATGTGGGGAGCGGTCATTTAACCATTGCTCCTTGATGAAGTAAACAGACTGTCCTTGCCCCACAATGCCTGCTCCCCCCCCCACATCTGGTTTAAGGCCTATTCGTTAACACCTTTCAGTTCTCTGATGCTCTGAAACCCAACTTTCTGAGAAGATTAAGGGAACAGCGTTTTTGTGCCAGTTTGAAGCTAAAAATAAGTCATTTTTCTGAAACAAACAACTTGAATAAGGTTGGGTAGTTAAAAAAGGAAGGGGGGCTGTTTGTGCTGTGGTGCTTTGAGAAGGAAAAGAATATTGCTTAAAACATAGAAAGCTCCAAAGTTGTTTATTATTCACAGGCTTTAATAACTTTGAAATAAGTCTGCTGCATAACCGTCTATCCGTCAGTCATTTCTCTCATTTCAGTTCCATTTCCACTCAACATCCCTCATCATATCCCACTACCACTCAGCCAGCACATTTCATTATCACCTCATAGGGATGGGCGAGGACTTTGTTTAGTTCATTTTTTAATGCAAATGTCCATTCCTTGCACTTCCTGAAGAATGAAACAAACCCAAACACAGCTCTCCTTTGAAAGCTATGGTTCTCTGAATTTTGTGATGCAGTTTTCCAAACCCAAAGTGTGGACCAAAATGCATATACGAACAAAAATTATGTACAAAATTAAGGGAAATTCCTTGCAAAAAGGCAGACATGAGACAAAGATGCATTAGGAGAATTATAAAAGAAAATGCATGTGAATTTTCATGTGTTTTTGGTTTGTTTGTTTTTAAGTTGAATTTGCAACTTCATAAGGGAATGGGGTGAACTGAATTAAATGCTGGCAGAAAGGGGGTGGGGAGGAAAACAGAGATAAATTAAAATTTTCTATTCAGGCTTCCTCCACAGAAAGCTGAATAGATTTCCCGTGCATAGCCCCAACTTCTTGCTTCAAATATATATAAAAATATTATATATATATATATATATATATATATATATATATATATATATATATATATATAGGTAAGGCTTCTGACTAGGCTCTGAGTAGCAAAGAGAGTAGCTAAAGGAAGTGCAAGTTGTTTTGCAATTAAACCAGTTGTGCATCAATAATAATAATAACAATAATAATAATAATACACATGTGGTATACAAATGTGTTAGGATCAGGAGAACACTTTGTACCCATGGAGGACAGTGTTTCCAAAATGAATCCATGCAAAATGCAATCCCAGTGTTACAGCAATATTGGAGCATAATCTGAGCATGTTATGTTTGTAATGTTTCCCGCAGTGAGAGTGGCAATTCTCTGCACTCCTTGCCCCCGGGCACAAAGCCACAGCAGCGTACCAAACATCAGAGAGGGGAGGATAGAGAGAGCCATCATGTAATTCCTTGCTGCTCCCAGGGCAGCAGAAAGGGTGGGTGGGGACTTGAAGGCAGGTGGTAGGAAGGAGCAAATCTTTTAATTTTGTTTTCTCTCAGTTGCTCATTTTTCCAAGTCTCCACATTTCCACATCAGTCTGTGTCTTTTTTTTTTTAAGTACTTGTAAAAATTCAGCAGCATTTTGGAGCTGATTTCAGCATACATGCACACATTTTGCATGCTTATTTTTGGCAAAGCCATTTCCCCTAATATATGTATCTTCATGCTCACTTCCCCCTAGTGAATGCACTGCAGTACACTTTATTTGCCTGGAAAACTGCATTGCAAAATATTATTCTTGAAAATATTCTTTTGAAAAGTGTGAATTAGGTAAATTCAAATAATAATAATACCCTGCCTTTTTCCTTCACAGGATTCAAGGTAAACAGGATAAAAATAAAAAGATCTAAAAACATAGTATTTACTGCCTTGAAGGACATCTTTGGGAGAAGAAAAGGCTAAGGAGTAAATCCTACACAAATTTGGAGTGGAGTCCCTAAGACAGTTGGATGGCATCTTGTATGTCTCCTTCTGGCAACTCCTGCAGCCAAACTGGGGCCAAACGTCTCACTCTGATTTCCTTTCAACCACATCAGCAAAGCTGAGAGGGTGTCCTGTTGTCTGGGCAGCCCAGGACCTCCACACACACTGCCCAGGCTTGTGCCGCAGGTAGGTCACTTCAGTGCTGCTAATCATAATAATGATGATGATGATGATGATGATGCAAGAAGCTGAAGTTATGAGTTACCGGTCTCTGCGGCCACAGTGAAGGGATGGACCTAGTCCGGGAACAGTGCCAGAGTGTTCTTGGAGTTGGTGACCTCTTGCTCCAAGATAAGAGTAGGAACAGGAATATCCTTTTATGGTCAGAAGTACAGGAAGGAATATCCTTTTATGGTTAAGAATATGGGAGCAGGAACATATGTGATGTCAACCTGCGTGTATAGGCTGACGTGGTTGGATTCCTGGGGAAGGAGGGAGAGGGTGCCTGGAGGATATATATACTGCATGAAATTTCTCATTTCTTTGGACTTGCTGTGGACTGACCACGCAAGTGCCTTTCTGCTGTTCCAGAGAGCAGAAATAAAGAACTCTTCCTCTGAACCAACCCTCGGTGCCTTTTGACTTCCTTCCTCCCGTCTGGGAGCAACGCAGACCCAATTGGTGAACTCCAATAAGGCTACAACAGCAGGTGCTGTGATTCTCCAGCAGTTTGACTTCACCCTTGGAGGCGCACTCCATTGTCTCTTGGGACAGACAGTTGCAACAACAACAGCTCCTCAGTGTGCTGTGGAAGTCTTTGTCTCCAAATGGCTCTTGTCTCCAAAGTTTTTACACTTGCTGCTCAGCCTTTTAGAGTGTCACGTTGAGTGTCAATATTTCTTTTTGGTCTGCATGGATTGCGTAGCAAGTGAACTTGATGTGCCAATCACACAAATGGTGAAGCATGTCATAGATTCGGTTTTACCAGGGTGCCTCTAAGCAAATGGGCACAGCCACCTTGAAACGTGACATACTTATTTAAAGGAATGTTATTTCTCCACCTCATGCCCTGATATTTGAAATCCTATTTATTTAAGATAGCCATCAGGAACGGTAATGTTCCCTGCAACCATCATTTCGTTCCTTACCTAAATACGTTCACAAAATATTCAGAGTTGTTTTGCAAAGGAATATCTGATTTAATATGATGTGTGATATCGCCAAATAGTAGTGGCCAAGGCAACAGATGGTGGGTTCTCTCTCTCTCTCTCTCTCTCTCTCTCTCTCTCTCTCTCTCTCTCTCTCTCTCACACACACACACACACACACACACACACATTTTCACTTTCATTGTTTCCAGTACTAAACCAGACTCAAATTGGCATTGTTTGGGAGCCGTGTGTCTGCGTGTTTGTTAACAAGGGAGCTTAGGATGTTATGAATCCACACCTTCTCCTGACACAACCTGAAATGTCCCCCTCCCAAATGCTGGCAGAATACCGCTGGCAGAACACCTATGCCTGCAGAGATTTCCATGGGTGTACTGATGGGCTTCCAATGCAATGTGGGCTATCTGGCCAATCGCCCTCCCTTTCCGATTGTCGAGAAGCATAAGAACTGCTTCCAGAAGCCCCTCAGCTGGCTTTTGGCTGACTTAAGGATTTCTCTGTCACTGTGTGAGAAAATATATTAAAAAATACATGTTTAAATACATAGTTAAATGTGAGGTTTTTTTGAGGGTGCAGATTATTTTTTTAATTGCAGAATAATGAAGAAATAGGATGAATCAGCTAATGGGTAAAGGCATGCAAAAATACCACTGACTGGAAATGTCTTGATTGACACATCCTTACTAGGCAGTAATGAATAGGGCAGTTAGTTTGATCCAACATAGGTGCAATTGCTTTACCTCAGGGGTAGCAAACTTTAGGCTGGCTGAGGCTGATGGGAATTGTAGTCAACAACTGAAGGGTGCTATCTTGCAGCCCTTCTTTGAGCTCAACGCTTCACAAGCTGATAAGAGTACTACCACAACCAGGTGGTACCTTGGGGCTTCTCAAAGGTATCTGGTTGGTCACTATGAGAATATGATGCTGAATTACATGGACCATTGATGAGGCTTTTCTTCTGTTCGTAAGAGCATTTATTCAGCAATGAAATCAAGTTTTCAGAAGATTTGTAAAGTCTTGCAGGAAACCTGAGTGTAGTATAGTAAAAAGGCCTTCTGAAAGTTTTGATATTTGTTATTTTTGTTTGGAAACCATGACTAGTTCCACTTTGTGGAGCCGTTTATTCAGGTTAAAAACATCCATGTGAATTCTTCTTCCTTTGGTTGGAGAGAGAGAGAGGGAACTCAAATGAACTTTTAATGAATATGATGTGTAGAAATGGTGGCCTGAATTGTAAAGGGAATTATAGAAAAAAATCAAGGTTCACTTCAGTAGGATGAGACAACCAAAGTCAGGGTCTGCTTAAATGGCTCTGTTGAAATAGCAGCTGACCTAAGCTCTCCCCTCGAGGCTTGAAAAAGATCAGTTTAACTCAAACATGCACACATGTCATTTTTCATGTCAAGCTTCCCTGTCTTTCATGACTTGAGCTTTGAATTTCCCTTTCTAATAAAGCCACTTGGTTTCACAGTTCTCTCTTCTGCTGATTGACTTTTAGGAATCCAAACTCCCAATTATCGGGAAATAACACATGCCTCCCACATGCACCGTAAGCCAATTATCATAGCCCTCGTCCCACTGACTTTATGGATCGGCCAGAAGGACAAAGTATTGGTAATCTGGCTAAAAGCTTTCTCCCTTGAGGCTTCTGCCTAATTGGTTCAGGCAGTCGAATTCCCTTCTTGGGAAAGATGTCTGTCATCACAGCATCTCAGCAGCCTTGGTTTGCATTGCTTGTGTGATCTCAAACCAAAACTGTTATCCCTTTTGAAATGCACCACAATTTCGTTTATCTAAATGGCCCAAAGGGATGTCAAAAGACACACAGCTGCTTAAGAGCATGGATAAATTAGGGACCCTTAAAAGGCTAAATTGATGTGACCTTCTCCATGCCTTTTGGTTCAACACATGCATTGTGCATACATTGTATGGAGAGGTGTTTGCATGGCAAAAGCTTTCAAGTGAAAAAGCCATCTCAAAAAAATAAAATTAAAAAGGTAGCTTTCAGACATTTTCTTTGATTTGGTATCTGCTGATTACAATCCAACCAAATGGATGTCCGCTGGAATCAATGGGCTTAAATAAAGCACTTAACTCTGCTTTCAATTATAACTAACAGTTTAATTTTTCACATGGGAACTGTGTCACAAGAAAATGAGAAAAAATGGTGTTGAATAGAAATGGTGGAGTGATGATGATGAAAAAAGCAGCCCACTCTTTTGGAGATGTTTCAAGTATAATTAATCTAAAGTGAGGGTGAAAATGGGAGGGAATATGTTTGCCCACTCATTGATCTAAGCACCATTTGTGTCCCTCTGTAATGTCTCTGTTTGGCATCAGTGATGTCTTTGTCTACCCAAATCTAATGGCAGATAGAAACAGCTCCCATTTTTCTGAGGGCAGTTCAGAATCAATTAATAGAACTGTAAGAATGGGGGTTACAATTATACGAAAAGAAGAAGCACTACTTCACAGACTGAATAAGGTTTTTTTTCTTCCCGCAAAGCACAGGTGAAGGCCAAGGACATCCAGGGCACAGGTGTTAATGTTCTCTGCAGGCCTCAAGTAGATAGTTACAGTGCAATCTCAATCATGTCTACTAAAAAAAAGCTCTTTTGAACCTAGTGGAGATTGTTACCCGGTAAATGGGCTCAGACTAGTCACTACAAACACACACATACAACATCCCCCAAACATTTAGGGAAACTCCCCGATTAATTTTGCTAATCTTCTCAAACTGTGCTTGTTTTTATCTCAGAATTCCTCAGGGAATTTACCTCAGCAGGAATATCTCAACATTTGCCTCACAATTTTACTAGGCGAACAAGTTCATGTTCTCCCACCATTCAAAGCATTCCCTCCGTTTTACTCAAAAGCCGAGGACCCCATTAAGGTAAGAAGCACAGTGAGCAATCAAGTTTCTAAATTCTAGTTATTTCATGTATTTTGCAGGTAAAATGGATGACTTTTCTTTTGTCAATATGTTGCTCTTGTTATGAAAGTATCAACAGTTAGAAGATGCTTCACCCAGATGTTTTACAATTATCTCACTTTGCTGCTTCCTTTCTACAACCATCATTCATGGATGAGAAGGAAGACAAATGTTGTTCATGGCGGAGTTTGGGGGAAGAATCATAGCTCACTGCTGGGACTTAAGTTATGTATCCCAAAGGTCAATCCTGGTATTTTTATGCAGGGCTAAGAAGTCCTCTCTGAAGACACCAGGTGTGGGGAACTGTTGCAGAACTACAACTCCAAGCATCCCTGGTCAATGGCCATGCTTTCTGAGGCTGATGGGAGTTGTAATCCAGTTTCTCACACCTGATGTAGACAGTAGTACTGAACCACATGGACCAATAATCTAACTGGCATACAGCAGTTTCCTCTTTATCTCTCCTTTCTTCTCAGACTGTGTCTATTGGAACAGCGTAACTATGTTTCCTTTAGTGAGCGGTGCTGTTTGAGTTGTTTACCACACAGTTCAAAACCATTTGCTATTTTGTCTGCCTTCAGTCATCTGCAACACTTTCATTTATGATAGTCAATATCAGAAATGCACAAGTCTATGTTAAGCTGGACAAGAAGGGCTACATTTTTCATTTCATTGCAATATCTATTTTTTTAAGGTTTGGAATGTGTGACATGGTGCAGATTTCATAGCAGACAAAGCACTCTCCATTTTATTTTAATTCATTTTTTAGTGACCGTTATAATCTTATCCTTGGAGAAGAGCTTTTATCCCTCTCCACCACCACCACCCCAATTTCAGTCAGATTTCTGTGCTCTTCATAATCACCTTATACCATTCAAAGAAAATGTTCTCTGTTATTTTCCTTTTTTTGTAGATACACACAAATGCATGGCTCCCCACACACAAACCCTCAGCTCATTCAGCTGGAAACAGAGTAGGATGCATGAAGTTTTAAATATGCTCAAACAATACTTGTTATAGTTGTTGTTGTTTTTTTACTATGTCTATTGGTTTGTACTAAATTTATTTTCTTTTAAAATAAATTACGTGATTTGGTTTTTTGTTTAAAAAGCCCTAACTTTCAATATAGTCAGTGGTTTACATTGAAAAGCACATTTAAAGTACATTTCTCCCTGAAGGAGTCCTGGGAACAACAGTTACCTCTCACAGAGCTACAATTCCCAGTATGCATAACAAATTACAGTTCCAAGGATTCTTAAGGTTTGTGTATCTTGCTTTAAAAATGTGCTCTGTATGCAGCCAGTATGTGTTCACTCTGTCAGTAAAAACTAATGCTATTAACATCATTGGGTTGAAGCCAGATTAAGTCATACACAAAGCAAACCGGAAACCCAAAGGCCTTAAATGACCTACTGACCACTGACTTCAATGGATTTACTCAGAGGATAAATAAGAGAGCAATCAAAACCCAAGATCTGCCAAGATGAATGAATTAGGACACAGTGGATCACTGGTTCAGTCAAGTGATTCCTGCCAAAGCTAGGCAATGCCAGCATAAGCACATGAACTTGATCTTTGAAGAGTTTGTAAGTAAACCATTTTTTTAACCTTACTCAATGTGCGGTATGCTAGGAGAACAGAGAAGTTTTAGAACTCACAAGGGCATATTTCAAACATCCAACAAGCTATATTTCTATGTTTTACTTCACTGTGTGTTTTGTGATTTTAATTGCAGGCACAGGCACTTAATGGCCATGAAGGGAGGTGAAGGGAGTGCCACAGGAATGACACAGGAAATAATAATAATAATAATAATAATAATAATAATAATAATAATAATACTAACAACAACAACTTATTTGTACTCCACCCATCTAGCTGGGTTTCCCCAGCCACTCTGGGCAGCTTCCATCAAAGATTAAAAATATATTAAAATGTCACACATTAAAAACTTCCCTGAACAGGGCTGCCTTCAGATGTCTTCTAAATGTCAGATAGTTGTTTATCTCTTTGACATCTGATGGGAAGGCGTTCCACAGGGTGGGTGCCACTACCGAGAAGGCCCTCTGCCTGGTTCCCTGTAGCTTTGCTTCTCACAGTGAGGGAACCGCCAGAAGGCCCTCGGTGCTGGACCTCAGCATCCGGGCAGAACGATGGGGGTGGAGACACTCCTTCAGGTATACTAGTATTGGGGGAAGGAAGAGGATGGAGTTTCAGGCTAATATCTGAATTTGCTGATGTTGGTAGGTCTGTTGTACCTGCATGGTGATTCCCCTTCCCACCCCACCCCCCCGCAATAAGGCTTGTTAATTTCTAAACGAGCTTGACTGTCAAATTTCTTCACAGTTTGAGATAGCAATGAGAGAATGTTTGTGTGTGCGTGTGTGTGTTCTATGATTACAGATAAATTCCCTTGGTGAAGTTGAAAAAACATTTCTTTCCCCCATTATTTTTTTTAGATAACCCCATCTGAAACTGATGCTTTTTTGCATCTCATTCAGGGCAAAGTGAAGTATAAAGAACTTATTTAGTTCCACTGGAAATGGAGTGAATTAAGTATCACTGTGTGGCTAAGGTACATAATAATAGAGAGATGATCCAGTGGGATAATGGAATATTCATCACCTCTTTAAAGACAACACTTGGCTGTGCGGGGCAGAAATGTGATACACAAACACACACACTCTTTACACACTTGTCTATTACTGGCTCTGCATAGCACTGCTGCCATTAGTATTCATTTTCTGATAGAAAAGAATCTGAAAGCTTAATTTTCATGGATTTGCCAGTAAGATGCCTGTAACAATTTAACAGCATACTATTGTAAATTAGTCATGCACACCTTTAGAAATCTTCACTTTTTCTTCTCTCTCTCTCTGAAAGTATCATCGGATATTTCATTTCATATTTACAAAAAAGAAAAAGAAGACATATTGCCTACCGATTTTTCAGGCACTTCTGAAATACCCCATTTCAGATCTCCTCATAGAAATGATAGAGGCAAAAAAATTGGCTCATCCAAATTCATGGACAATTGCATTACCTGGACATATTGTATACCTTGGAAGGGGCAATCCTATGGCAAGATCCACTAGGATGAGCATTGTGGCTCAGCTGGTGTTAAGTCACCAATCTTGGCTTAGCCAGAGATATACCAGCGGATCTTGAGCCCAGCAGATCCTGGGCCACAGGAAAGGGGGCATTCCAGGGGTGTGGCAGGGCTGGGAACAGAGAGTGGGGACTTAGGCTGGATCTTTAGCCTCTTCACTTCTGTCACATTTCCTGGTAATTGGGCATAGAACTCTTTATTAAAGCCTTGTTTTCCCTCGGCCAGGCTCAAGCAGAGCAGCAGCAGCAGCCTCACACGTGAATGGTGTTTCGAATATCTATCTCTTTCATCTATCATCTATCTATCTATCTATCTATCTATCTATCTGTCTGTCTATCATCTATCTATCTATCTATCTATCTATCTCTATCATCTATATATATATCAGAGCCAGATTTAGGTTTGATGAGGCCCTAAGCTCCTGAAGGTAATGGGGCCCTTTATATGTCCAGCTGTCCTTTGTCAACAACAAATTGTCACTGTTTTTTGTGTTGAATATATGTTATATGGTAATTTATGGACCTAATACGTATGGACCGAGGAACAGGAGCTCACCCTGTTGCGGGGATTCAAACTGCCGACCTTCCGATCAGCAAGCCCTAGGCTCTGTGGTTTAGACCACAGCGCCACCCGCATCCCCTCTATCATCCATCTCTATCTCTATCATCTCTATATCTCTATCTATCTCTATCTATCTATCTCTAGCTCTAGCTCTAGCTCTAGCTCTAGCTCTAGCTCTAGCTCTAGCTCTAGCTCTAGCTCTAGCTCTAGCTCTATATGCCGCCCTGGGTTGCCCCAGCTACTCTAAGCGGCTTCCAACAAACAAGACACATTATGCACAGTAACATACACAGTAATATACTGAAAGGCTGCCTTCAGATGTCTTCTAAAAGTCAGATAGTTGTTTATTTCTTTGACATCTGACAGATATGGTGTAACTTTATGCTGCCTGAACTTGCACTGGCTTGATTTTTTAATCATCTATTTAATTTGTCATCTATTAAATTTATATTCCACCCTTCATCTGAGGATTACAGGCTGGTTTTATGCCACCTTCTTGGGCGTGGGAATGCTTCCTAACCCTGTTTCCATTTTTTCACTGTTTTCCTTCCTCCTTTCCTTCCTACATCACCAAAGAGGGGGAAACAGATTTTCTTATGAAACTTTATACCCATGAATGTAAATTTAGGAAGTGTTATAACAGTTTATGACGTGGGTGACACTGTGGGTTAAACCACAGAGCCTAGAACTTGCCGATAAGAAGGTCAGTGGTTCGAATCCCCGCAACGGGGTGAGCTCCCATTGCTCGGTCCCTGCTCCTGCCAACCTAGCAGTTTGAAAGCACGTCTAAGTGCAAGTAGATAAATAGGTATCGCTCCGGCGGGAAGGTAAACGTCGTTTCCGTGCGCTGCTCTGGTTTGCCAGAAGCAGCTTAGTCATGCTGGCCACATGACCTGGAAGCTGTACGCCGGCTCCCTCAGCCAATAAAGCGAGATGAGCGCTGCAGCCCCAGAGTCGGTCACAACTGGACCTAATGGTCAGGGGTCCCTTTGCCTATAACAGTTTAAATAATAATAATCTCACCATGGTGACTGGCGATCTGGGTAGTGACTGCAACTGGATAAGCCCTCATTCTGTTGGTCAGGTGCTCAAGCCTACCCCTTATCTACTGACTTTCAGGTTCATAAGACAAACTAATAACCACTATAGTTAATAGTCATCAGTAATATAGAACCTTTGACATCTTTGTTTCTGCTGCTGCTCCCCACCCCCCAACACCTTTCTTTTTTGGGGTGGGGTGGAGAGTAGGAAGTAAGAATACAATCTCTGCTAGCCTGGGCAATATTGTCATTAGAAAACTAAACTAAAAAGCGTTAGTAGATGGAAAAAGAGCAAAGCCAACAAACTTGATGAAAAGACTGGGCTCTTTTTGAAGAGCGCTAGCCCCCTGGTGGATCTTTCATAGCCAAATGCACATCTGGTTATGGGATCCTGTCAAAACAGATGATTTGCTAGCTCCAGCATGAAATGAGTCATATTCAGGAAGGGGAATCAGGGGGGAAAAATCTGTAGTGAGAATTTCAATAGCAGTTCACAAGACTCAGTAGGGAGAGTTGTCAGATAAAAATAAATAAAAATAAAATAAAAAACCCAACATCTCCATCAGACTTGAACTTTTTTTTTTAGAAACAGCACCTGGCTCAAAGCACTATAGAGATGGGAGGAGGCGGGTGGATAGCCGAAACTGGCTGGTTTATCAATCCAGGCTCACAGGAGCACTGGAAACTCCTGAGACCTACTTATCTTCTGAATAAAGAACTGTCCATCACTTGAAATAGTGATGATAAGCGAAGAAATGTCTTACTTCTCCCTGACACTTTGCCAGTGCAAAAACAGCTGAAACAAAAGAGCCCTGCACTAGAGGAACATTCTGAAGACTGGCTGCCACCAAATCCTAGCAGGAGAGTGGCATTTAATTCTGAGGATGATATCGCACACACATTACATATCTCCAAAGTTGAAAAGTCCCATGCACAACACACATGGAAAGAAAAGAATGGTGAGGCAGTAGCACCAGCTTCTTCCTAGTCTTCTAATAATTGAGGGATGTTTCCAATTGGAATTATGAATGAAGGCACACTTCATAACGATGGGAGTGTGTGCTTATATTGTGGGGCGTTAGAAAAGAAGAATTGCAGTGTGTTTCATATTTTATATACACCATCCAAATACAGCCCCCTATAAAGTCCATTAAGCCCATTATACCACACTGACTTTGGTGCTCTTATTTTTGTGACAAGGGGGAACATCAGATGGGGAACATTTCCCTCTCCCATCATTGCTGAGTTTCTACTTCTTGACAGCTATTAAAAACATGAGAGCCCTTGCAGGAAAAGAAATAAAGATGGCAGCTCAACTTGACAGTTCTGCCTTCTTTCTACTGCTGGTTTCTCTGCCTGCTGTACTGAGCACTGCTGCAGAACAGAAGAGGGGGAGTGGGATGGAAGGGGTTAACCACATTACAGCTAGCCCTGTGGCAGTGGATGAATCCCAACCACTGAAATCCATGTTTTAGGAGAGGCCCAATTCTTCAAAAGGTTCATGGGTGGAGTTATCAGCTGTTGCAGCCCTTTAAAAAAAAGTAAATGAATAACTTTTTCAATGAGCCACAGGCCAATGCAAATTGCCTCCCAGCAGCTGATGATTGGCTATCTCCAGAATCTCATCAAGATAGTCTTGTCATAGGGCAGGTGGGGAATGGTGGCCGCCATTTTATTTGGTACCTGCTATTTCTTCCCAGAATTCCAAAGGATGATGCAGTTGGTATCAGTTGACAGGTATCAATTGGTCGATCTGGCAGCTGTCATGAGAAACTTGGCCATTTCTTTTGACAGAACCTTTTCTCAAAACCAAATTAAGTTGAAAGTAGAAGAACACTAGTGCCACTGTTGGCCACCACCAATGGCTTGTTCGCTCTCCAGTGAATGGAACTTTTTAATATACTTCTCCCCTGGAAATTTTTGAGAATGACTTCTATTTTCCCACCTTAACTGCCTTCTAATGGGGTTCTGTCTTGGGGGAGGGCATTTCCATTTAGCTGCAAGTGTCTCCTTCTCCATTTTATGATTTCAAACCTACAGTGTCAATCTCTGGGCTTCAACCTGAGCAGCCTCTTTCTCCTAACAATTAAAATATTTCTCCCCCCTCACCCCACTCCAATTTCACAGTGCAGCACACAGCGCTGCAAACTAACAAACAAAACATTTCTATCTTTTGCTTCCACCCTACATGAGCGATGAAATATTAATTATTTCCTCACTTCATTAAATAGTCATTTATCTCAAATCGGGATTCTTTATTTAGGTACCTGTTAACAGGTGAATGACTGACACATTTTGATTTCCATGTTCCAGTTGGGCTTGTGTTGGAGCTCGGTGCATTCATTTATGGATCAAAGGCATGAAGAGGGATGCTCTGAGCAGCAGAACACTTTGAGTTTTCCCACCCACATGGGAAGTGCTTCACACAGCGTGGAACACTTGAAAGTTCTGCTTGGATAGATTCCAATGAGCTCTGCAAGCTGCTCTGTGTATTTTGGGATTTTTAATTTGCGGGAAAGTTGCTGTGATTTTTAAATGCTGAAGCAGATCTCACTGCAACCCTCTAGAGCTGCCAAGTTACATCTTGTCTTGTATGTGAAGAGGCCAAGGAGCCTCTCCACATACAAGACAAGAACACTTTGGAGCATCTAAGGATTGTCACCAATCTGGCGGGGTTTTAAGCCAGACTGTGCAATGATGCTGCCTCCTGATTGCTTCGACTGTCAGGGTCAGAGGATGACTCGGCTTTTATGAGGGTCTCATCAGAGACACAGAGCAACTGATACTGTGGCTCTTTCATTGCCTTCCAACTAACAATGAGCGGAAATCACAACATAACTTGGTATTCTACTGCTCTGCCATCACTTGTTATTGCTGAGGTGTGGGGCAATGAAGAAGGATGACTAGGGATGGGTGTAGCTGTCTATTTAACTTTCTTTCAGTTTCCCAGTCTTGAAATCAGTTTCTGGTAGGCAAGCTTGATGTTATTTGGGTAGACAACAGCTGTGGTACCTGAACAACATCTGCCAGGGTAATGGAGAATAGAGGGGAACGATTGGTGGGCAGTACAGCATCTTAAAAAGTAGAGACATCACCTTGCCAACAAAGGTCCGTATAGTAAAAGCTATGGTTTTCCCAGTAGTGATGTATGGAAGTGAGAGCTAGACCATAAAGAAGGCTGATCACCAAAGAATTGATGCTTTTGAATTATGGTGCTGGAGGAGACTCTTGAGAGTCCCATGGACTGCAAGAAGATCAAACCTCTCCATTCTTAAGGAAATCAGCCCTGAGTGCTCACTGGAAGGACAGATCGTGAAGCTGAGGCTCCAATACTTTGGCCACCTCATGAGAAGAGAAGACTCCCTGGAAAAGACCCTGATGTTGGGAAAGATGGAGGGCACAAGGAGAAGGGGACGACAGAGGATGAGATGGTTGGATAATGTTCTCGAAGCTACCAGCATGAGTTTGACCAAACTGCGGGAGGCAGTGGAAGACAGAAGTGCCTGGCGTGCTCTGGTCCATGGGGTCACGAAGAGTCGGACACGACTAAACAACTAAACAACAACAACAAGGATTGCTCAACTTCTTCTCTGCCCACAACCCCCCAAATATCCACAGGGGCCTTTTGTTTATTTATTTAACAGCAAGATTTCAAAAATGGCTACAAGGTAAAAAGAACAAAAAGGCATATTCAAAATTCAGATTTGACCTTTTTCATCTACACTTTGAATGTCAAAATTGGAAATCTTTACAAATTTAGATGATCTATGGACCAGCATTTACACTGCCTCCTTTGTTGTCATTCGCAGACTTTTTCTGTGGGCAGATTGGGGTCTCTGTTTATTCTTGTTTCACTGCAACTTTTTCGTATTTCATCTATGTGCTTGGAAATGAATTGCTTCTTTTGAAGTAATTGTTAGAAGCAGTCAAAGAGACGCTTGTGCAAAGCCCATCCACAAATATTCAGAAAGGATACTTAAGAGTGCTTTCCACAACCTAGGTCTGACTCATCAGCAACCCCCCCCCCCAAAAAAAAAATAACCAGTATGTTAGGAAGCAGTATCAGCTTTTTAATACAATGTGATTCATTCTGAAATTGAAAGTGGTATCCTTCCTCCACTCCATTCCCGTTTTACTAAAATAGGTTTCCTTCCTGCTGTTCCATTCATTTGGCAGAATGCTGGATTTGAAGTTATTTGCCTTTATTACTGCAGCTGCTCCATTTTACCAATATGCGGGTGCATAAAAACAAGTTTATAATATGCTTGCAAAAAGGAATAAAAGCATCTCACAGCTTACAACACCCCCTGTTAAGGCAGAATGATTCGAGGGACTCTGTCTTCAAAATCTCTCTTTGCAGAGAATTTAAGATTCAAATATTGGGAGGAATGAACTGTCATTGCGTGGACAAGTGGAGTCCCCAGATCCCGCGCGGTCCCCCCGTCATGTGGAATAACGACTCAAGACAACGTGCTATGGGATTAAATTGGCCACAACTTTATTAAATTTCAAATGTGGGTAGACCTTGGCTCAGGCATTGGGCGTTCTCCCTCCCCAGTCCCCAGCCGGGGACCTAGGGAGCATCAGGGTTATCCAGTGTGTGGGGGGGGATGGGCCGGCTCTGGAGAACATATGTTCAAGCAGAGATAGCCGCCCCCGTTACGCCACCGCCACAGGGGAGAGCAATGACGACCTTTCGGCGTACGGTCAAAGCCTCCCTTCAGAAAACCCCTTTAACGGGGAACCCTGGTATCGCCGCCGCAAAGAGGAAGATGGAATAAAGGATTCCGCCCAAGGCCTGATACCACCAAAGTTGTGACGTTTTGCTACGGGAAAGGCAAAACCTGCCAATGCAGGGAAATTCCTTTCCGGCCCTTTAACAGCAACCTTAACGTAGCAGCGCCCGCATACCTGTGAAGAAAAGTTAACCTGCAAAACCTGTGAAGAAAAGTTAACCTGCAAAATAAGACATAAACTGAGGGTGGGTAGGGTGGGAGAAGCTCTGGAGCCAAGTGAGAATTCCCAGGTAAGATCCTCCCTCTATTGTGTGGGCAGGTAATCCCTCCCCTACCTGGCCTGGTCTCCTTGGCAACGCTTCCCCCAGGTGGGATTGGACAACTGACTGAGGTAGGCGGAGACCTCCAGGTATCCCACCTGAGGGAAGGCAAAGCCAAGCCTATGCTGTTGGAGCCGCTCCAGATCTAGGGGCCACACGCCTCCACGCAAAGTGCGCCCCCCGTTTTAAGCGGGGAGCGGTCATTGTTTGTAGAGGCCTTTAGAAAACTGTGTGTGGCGTGACAGTTCCGTTTCCTGTACATATGCCTTGTTGTTCTATGTACACACTTTGCTTATGTGTCCTTATCTGCCATCCTCCCCCTGCCCCGGATCTGTTAGCTCAAGAGCAGGGAACCTCAAGACCAGGGGCCAAATACAGCCCTACTTGCTTCTTTTTTGGCCATCAGACCTCTCCTTTCTGGTCATGCTCCACAACCTGAGTGTCTTTGTCCATAGTGCTGATAATGCTTGGGTGGAGGATAGAGAGAAGTATGTATGCATGTATGTTGGAACTAGCAGTGGCATAGCATGGGTTGCCAGCGTCCAGGGCAGGCGAGCCACTGAACCCACTAGAGAGTCTCTCTCCACTGGAGTCGTGGGAAACCACTGCACCTCCTGTCTGCCTGTGCAGGGGGGATCCTGGCCAGGTGGGCAAATCCCCCTGACGTCTGCTGAGAGGAGCTCCAGGCCAGACTGCACTGGGATCACTCCTTGCCCACCTCCCTCCCTTCCTCCATGCCAGCTCACTGTGGGCCTGAGCTGCTCTGTTGCCTTCACCAGGGCAGGGTAGGAATCTCCTTGGGAGCCAGTGCCTGCATGGGGCAACTTGTTGCACCCCCTCAGTATTTTGCGCCCGGGTAATGGCCTCCCTGCTTCCCCCATGATATACTACTGGGAATTAGCAAATTTTACAAAGTTAACATTTACATTTATTGCTCCATTCATTTTTACATCTGCCCCCATCCACCACTTCCTTGAAAGGTTTCTCAGGAGGGAAAGTGAAAATTCAAAACCAGCTTCCTGGAGGTGTGGGACACACTTCTGAGAAGGTTTGCATGGGACTGTGCTGCACTGCACACCTCTTATTAGAAAGGGTCTAAGCTTTTGAGTAATTGTCTCTGAGCTACACTTTTAGGAATAACACAGCTTCTCACCTCTCTAATTAATGCCTTAATAAATAGGGCCCAGGCAATAAAAACATTAAATTAAATTCTAAAATAAAACACAACACATTCCATTATTGACCAAGGAAGCGCTATTCCCCAAATAAATATTATGCTTGTGATTTTTGTATAGTGTTAAATAGAGCTATAATGACTTGCTACCAAAATCTAATTACATGTATGAATTAAACATTTTCACATAATGAAGCACCTCTGCATTTCTCATTCACCAATTCCTGGGTAAATGAATGCATTGATTATTTTTATTCTTTTGAGTGAGGAGTTCTTGTTCACCATTAAGGGGGCTTTCAAAATTCTCCTTCAGTTCCCTGGATTTCTTCCCAGATTGTGAAGTTCTGAAACTGCCATGGGATTGGCTGCGAAGTGGAATGGATGCATTACCAGTTTTCCTACTGCTCTGCTTTTTCTTAAAAACAGGAAAAGGGGGGGGGAATCCAAAGGTGCACTCTCTCTCTCTCTCTCTCTCTCTCTCTCTCTCTCTCTCTGTCTCTCTGGGTGAGTATCTGTCTGTCTGTCTGTCTCTCTGTGTGGTAGAAGCACAGCTTCTGTTTTTTAGTTTTTAGTTTTATTTTTAGTAAGAGCAGGGTGTCACCACAATGCTTCAGCCCTAGCAGCTCCCCCAACCCCCCAAAAAAGAAAAGATGCAAAGGAACTGGATAAAATTCTTTCAAATAGGTATTCTTCTTTTTTTTAACACGGGTTAGACGAAATACATGATGTGAGAACCCCATTGTGACTGCTCCTAAACCCCATTCCATCCATTCCTCTTTACTGACAAGAGGCTCAGGGCAAGCAAAAATGAAATAAAATAAATAAAATAAAATAAATCATTATGAACACATCAAACAGTTCATTTATGTGTTTGAATTTTTAGTTGTTTAGCCATAAGCTATAACAAAACCAAACTACTGATGGAAATTAAAACCCAAGCACTGTATGCACACAAGGAGTACATCATATGAGGATTTGTTCAAACCACAGGTCATGACAAAAACAATGATTAGAGATAAGCAGGATACAGGTTGTCAAAATCTATACAGTCAATCATTAAAACAATCTATCACGCACCCAGAAGAAACCCTTTGGCGTAAACACTCCTTTGCAAAGGCAAAATAAATCCCCCTTTTCAGTTCAATATCTATTAATGTTGGCTAAAAGAAATCCAATGCTGTTGTCTTGATAATAATAATAATATTAAAAAAACCACAAGCAGGGATGGCAAGAAGCTGTTCTAGAGATCTGGGTCTTATTTCTTTGCAAACAGGAAACACAACAAGTTAGGGAGTGGCAAATCTCCGTATGGATTCACTGTCACAAGATGTGTGATGGTCGCAGCTCATTTATTTATTGAAAACATTTATCGCTGATTAAATAATAAATCCAGAGTGGTTCACAAACAATAGAAATACTATCAAAATAAAATCAATACATGGGTGGGTGGGGGGAAGAATACAACAACATTTACAGTAAGTTGGAATAATTACTACAAGCTTGGTATTTATAACCAGCAAATGCTTGTGTGAACAGATTAGTCTTTAACAAGTACCCCAAACACACTAAGCTGGGTACATGCCTTATTTCAGAGGGGAGGTGGTTCCAACAATTGGGTGCCACAACATAAAAGGCCACTCCCAGTGGCTGCAATTTGAATTTCAGTAGGCTATAGAACAGGGATGTTGGAGTCCATCGTTCCTGATCATTAACCAATGATGGGAGTTGGAGTTCAGCAACTTCTGAAACCATTGGTGTCCCATCTTTGTGGTCGAATAACCTAGAGTGGCTTACGTGGAAGCAAGCCCCACTGAACTCAATGGGACTTATTTCTGAGTAGACCACATAGGTTGCACTACTAGGGCTCTTGTTGCATTGCTATGTGTGCTATTTTTGTTGTTGTTGTTGGCTGTATTTTTAATTTTATTACAAAATGAAAATTCTACAAGTAGATTAAAAATATAAAAGGGTTGGGTGTCCCTTGTGTGATTCAGACCAGTAGGGCTTTTCTTGGGTCCTTACTGTCCTAAAGGCCTCATCCTCCATGTAGACCATCTGACTCCTTCTATTGTTACAAGCTGACACGTTAAATAAATGACTCCTGCTATTGTAGGGAAACTCAAAAAGCAACTTGAGGCTTTGCTATGTCATTGAATTGATAATTTTTTGTTAGAAAAAGAACTACAGAGAAATGCCGTTTTATTTTTTAAAAGCCTCATTATTTTCAAATAGGCAGTCAGACAAACACGCATTGAGAAGAACCGAGTTCATGACTGTCACAAAACATTGGAAGTCGGCATGGTAATGAGCCAATTTCTGTGGAAATGATCTCATTAATGCTAACTTTTTGCTGACTCCCAACTGATTCATGGATGCTTTAAATAAATGAAAAGAAGAGAAGGGGGGGGGAGGAAGGGCCAAGGGGATGGATTCTGAAGCGGTAGGAATTTGGCACATTTTCATCATGCAACTTTAAGCTAAGCTCCTGCTGAGACCCAAAGAAAATGCACTTCTGAGCAAAAATACGTACACATACACATACTTAAGAGGGATGTGGGTGGCACTGTGGGTTAAACCACAGAGCCTAGGGCTTGCCGATCAGCAGGTCGGCGGTTTGAATCCCCGCGACGGGGTGAGCTCCCATTGCTTGGTCCCAGCTCCTGCCAACCTAGCAGTTCAAAAGCACGTCAAAGTGCAAGTAGATAAATAGGTACCTCCATAGCTGTAAACCTTCAGATTTGAAAATAAGGGATCAGCAGCCTAACCTGTCATGGGGACAGTCTACAGGATATGTAACAATCCAGGATAGCAGCGGGAAGCAGCAGGAAACTGCTGGAATAAGGGGATTTCCCGCCAAAAAAAGGGAAGGTTGACGGCTATGGGTACCACTCCAGCGGGAAGGTAAACGGCATTTCTGTGCGTTGTTCTGGTTAGCCAGTGGCTTAGTCATGCTGACCACATGACCCGGAAGCTGTACGCTGGCTCCCTCGGCCAATAAAGCGAGATGAGCGCCGCAACCCCAGAGTCATCTGCGACTGGACCTAATGGTCAGGGGTCCCTTTACCTTTACGCATACTTAACCCCACAAACAAATCCCACAAACACAGCCCATGTTTATCATGTTTTAATATTCTGTTGGGTGCCACCCAGAGTGGTTGGGGAAACCCAGCCAGATGGGCAGGGTATAAATTATTATTATTATTATTATTATTATTATTATTATTATTATTATTAAATGTGGTATGATACTTTTTCAGTTGTATAATGCAGATGGGATCAGATGTGGGACAGCACATCTGCATTGCCATGTGATCTGTATTGAATTTCCAGAGGGGAAATTGGTGTTAACACTAATCCTTACCATTTTAGTGTGCAGATGGTATTGTGCGTCACTGGTTGATAACAAACATGGGGATATGGGAAGGTGAGAGAGAGAGAGAGAGAGAGAGAGAGAGAGAGAGAGAGAGAGCAATGTAAGTAAAGTTAATGATGATCTGTGCTTTCTTCTCTTTATTTGCCTAGATTCAGAAAGGAGATGGGCATATTTTGTTGTGCCGATCCTGGAGGGGAGAATATGACAGAGGGTGGGTGGATGCTCCGTCTGGCAGCCACAGCGTGCAGGAACATGTTCACTCACTCCCCCGACTCCCATTTTCTTCTGGTTAATCATAAATACCACTATCATCCATCCTCATTCTAGTCACACTTTGTACTATTAATATTCTCTGTAAAATATGTTCTGCATGAAGACAGCTATCTAAAAATATAAGCGGCATAAGTCTTCCACATCTTACGGGTTTGATGAATCCAAGATCACTTTTTATGCTCTTGTTAGCACCAAGGAAAGGATAGCCAATATAAAAGGTCACACCAGGATTCATCTACCCCCCCTTTTTAATATAATAACTTTTACTCAATTTTAAAAACTTAAACACATTAACTTCAAATTCAATATACATTTCTCTTACAAGGTGGCTTCCCATCCTTACCTCTGTGGTGTTTTTATTCCCACCCATATTCTGCTGCAATAGATGTCAAACTATATCTAATATATATTTCCTCTGTTCTGTTTATTCATTCTCAATCTGCTGCTGAGAATTCAAATCCTACCCATGGTTCCATTTGACTATAGTTCTTTCTCAAATATTCCAAAAAGGGTTTGTATTCTTCAAAAAAAAAGTTCAGCACTTTGGTCTCTCACTCTTGCTGTCAACTTTGCCAATGTTGCTTAATCCATTAGTTGTACATTCTATTCCTCTTTGGTTGGGATGTTTTCTTCCTTCCCAATTCTGTGAGCTGTTGTTGCATACATAAATAGTTTAATCATATTCTTTGGGACATTTGTCCCCAATATCCCTACAAGAAAAGCCTTGGGTTTGGGGGGAATTACCAATGTTAACTATAGGGACGCGGGTGGCGCTGTGGGTTAAACCACAGAGCCTAGGACTTGCTGATCAGAAGGTTGGTGGTTTGAATCCCTGCGACGGGGTGAGCTCCCGTTGCTTGGTCCCTGCTCCTGCCAACCTAGCAGTTCGAAAGCATGTCAAAGTGCAAGTAGATAAATAGGTACCGCTCCGGCGGGAAGGTAAATGGCGTTCCTGTGCGCTGCTCTGGTTCGCCAGAAGCGGCTTAGTCATGCTGGCCACATGACCCGGAAGCTGTATGCCGGCTCCCTCGGCCAGTAAAGCAAGATGAGCGCTGCAGCCCCAGAGTCGGTCATGGCTGGACCTAATGGTCCTTTACCTTTACCTTTTACCAATGTTAACATTTCCTTCATTTCATTATATATCATCTTCCAAAATCCCTTAGCTTTTTCAAATGCACCAGTATTAATCTAGAAGGTATTGCGGGTGTGTGTGTGTGTGTGAATAATAATATTGGCCTATCTAATAGGATTATCGTAAAGTATAATGAGATAATATATTGAAAGTGTTTAGAACAATCTAGAGGGCTATGCAAATGTCAATGACATTATTTCACTAATCCTTACATCAACCCTCTTAAGTAAAGGTAAAGGGACCCCTGACCGTTAGGTCCAGTCGCGGATGACTCCGGGGTTGCGGCGCTCATCTCGCTTTATTGGCCAAGGGATGCGGCGTACAGCTTCTGGGTCATGTGGCCAGCATGACTTAGCCACTTCTGGAGAACCAGAGCAGTGCACGGAAATGCTGTTTACCTTCCCACTGGAGCAGTACCTGTTTATCTACTTGCACTTTGTGTTTTCCAACTGCTAGGTTGGCAGGAGCAGGGACCGAGCAATGGGAGCCCACCCCGTCATGGGGATTCAAACCGCCAACTTTCTGATCAGCAAGCCCTAGGCTCTGTGGTTTACCCCACAGCGCCACCCGTTCTTAGGTAGGCCATTATGCTTATTCTCATATAAAAGATGGGGTGAGGGGCCGCCAGCTAGTTCATACATGCCTGAGGCAAAATTCTAACAAAGGACAAGTCAATAGGTAATTTTGGACCTTTAAAGTTAATGGTCTGATGGGAGGAGGGGCTCTAGACTCCTAATGCAATTTGTATAACCACAGCGATCCTCACAATTGCCACCTCTTCTTTCCCCCATCACCATTCGCTGTTTCATGACTGCTTCTAAATTCCTTCTTGCTTCTACAAGCAAAAACATTTTGACAACCATGATTAAAAAGAAAAGGGAAAAAAAGGAAATTATCTGAGCATTTGCAGTCTTGCATTGAAAGTCGCTTAAATCACAGCACCATCATTACTGCATGAATAAAACAGTTTCCTTCTGCTGCCTTGATGGCAAGCACATTTACTTGGGGGGAAACACCATTTGGTTGTAGAAAAGCTAAATTTTTGTAGAAAAAGTATTGTAAGAGCAATAATAATGAAATATTAATATTTAACCAGATAGATGCCCAGCTTGTTACTCTGTAACTATAGAAGATGGAGCGGGAGGGGGAAGGGGGGTGGTTTTTCTGTTTGTTGGTGCCCCATCATCTCCTCTCTGAGTTCTCCTTTGCTCACCCTCCCTGAGCTGCAGAGCTGTAGGCCTTTGCACAAAAATGTGAAAATAGCCTAAACGGCTCTGAATTATGGGAAAATGCTTGAAAACAATCTGCACAGTAGACAAAATTGCATACAAAATTCTGTATATAAGGAGAATCCTTATATTGCTGATGGCTTTAAATGAGGACTCTCACAAGGACTTTAAAAAAAGAAATTCAGCTTTGGAATATAAATAAAGAAGAAGAAACAAATTGAGAGAACATGAAATTGACATGTTCCCTCATCCATAGTTGTGACACATGAAAAAGAATTGGACCGAGGCTTGCAGAACAATTCAGGGAAGGTCAGGAACAGAGGAGGGTTCAGTGAATAAAATTCACAAGGGGAAACCATGCTTTTACATATTACATACAGCATGCATGCATACCTACCTACATAATTTTATTTTTATGCCACAATTCCATTGTTCAAATCATGTTCAAAGTGACTTAAAACATGAAAACAACTGGACATGAGAAGGAGTTGATTTTCTTTATGAGTGTAAGTGACCTCATGGATGAGCTAATAGCAAGTTCAGGGTCAGCCAAGCCAGCTGTCATGATAATGACCCAGTGCCTTGACTATATTTGTGATTAATGTATGTTCAGCAGTAGTGTGTCTCCTTGTCTATAGGAGGGTCTGTTAGTTGTCCAGTTTTAGTTCTTGAATTGCTGAACTTATTTAGAGTAATGGAAGAAGAGCCAATTTTGTTAGAGGTGATAAAAGATGTATAGTATATACATTTGTGTGTGTGTGTGTGTGTGTGTGTGTGCATGCGTGCGTGTGTGTGTGTGTGTGCATGCATGCTTCAATCTGTGATTGTAGCATAACATAGTATAGGAGAAAAAGTTCATTTTCAAGAGCTAAAAGTACAAGCTAGTCTATTCTTTCTGAACCACTATTATACTGTTTTTTTAAAATATATCCTGTACCCTTTTCCAAATTTAGCCTTTCCCTGCTATTTTTGAACTGTAATTTTATTTCAAAAGAGTTGGAAATAATCAGATAACTTGTGAGAAGTAATGAGACAAGTAAGCATGCAAATGAAGAATTAAAAGAATGGCTTTCCAGAATCCACAGGGGTAAATTTGCTTTTCAGAACAGCAGGTAATAAAAAAAATAAACCTCTGTGTTTTAATCCAAAGCTAATCTCCCCATGAGCACTGTAATATGAGAGTAGAAACTTGTATTGAAATGCTCAATTAAATAATTTGGTTACCTCTCTGAAAGCTCACCCAGTGATCCTGACTAGACAAAGGAAGTTCCTGTTTTTGCCTTACTTCTAGATAATTAAAAAATAGCCTTTTTAATTTTGAGTGGTAGCTGTTAATATGTTGCCCCAGACTGGAAATATAATGCACAATTTTGCAAATGCACTGCTGTTTCAATTCGGGGGAAATAGCAGGGTGTCACACAAGACATCTTGAATGTGATCTTCTTAAAACATATTTGGTTCTCTGTTCACATCCCCCCCTTACATATAAGCAGAGAAATCATCATAAACTCTTTATGTTGTATTTCTCTCCCAATTCAGAATTTGACTCAAATACCAGACATTATTGGTGTTTTCTGTTAAAGAGCATTTTTCTAATTAAGAGGGAAGATGGGGGAGGGCCCTTCCAAGTATATCATCACAAATGAAGATGGCCAAGACACTGGGAACTTCTGAACAAAGAAGTCAAAGCTATGATCATGTGTTTCCTGAACTTCTTATAATCAATACACACACTCTGTTCTAAAGCACCAAGCCTCTTGGGTTTGTCAATCATAAGGTTGGCAGTTCGAATCTGCATGGCGGGGTGAGCTCCTGTTGCTCTATCCCAGCTCCTGCCCATCTAACAATTCAAAAGCATACCAGCGCGAGTAGATAAATAGGTACCACTGGCGAAAAGGAAGAAACGGTGTTTCTGTGTACTCTGGCACTCGTCACGGTGTTCCGTGCGCCAGAAGTGGTTTAATCATGCTGGCCATATGACCCAGAAAGCTGCGGACAAACGCCAACTCCCTCAGCCTGAAAGCAGAGATGAGTGCCGCACCCATAACTGAATTTGACTGGACTTAACTGTTTAGAGGTCCTTTCCCTTTCCCTTTCCCAAATCAAAATGGAAGGCATGCTTTAACAGGGCCACATCCACGTCATATATGTGAAGCGCTATTATAGAGCTTTAACAGTCATGGCTTCCTTCAAAGCATCCTGAGAGCTGAAGTTTGTTAAGGGAGCTAAGAGTTTTTAAGAGACCCCTATTCCTTTTGCAGAGCTACAATTCCCAGAGTTCTCTGGGGAGATGGATTGGTTGTTTAACCATTCTGGGAACTGTAGATCGGTGAGGGGAATAGGAGTCTCTTTTCAGCTCTCAGCAACCTGAACTTCTGTTCCCTTGATTCTTTGGAGGAAAGCATGGCTGTTAAAGAGGTATAATACTGCTTTAAACTTTAGGTGTGGATGTGGGAGGGAGCATAGCTCAGTGGCAAGAGTGCATTATTTTCTTACAGGGTGTCCCTGCCATCTCCACTCAAAAGGATTAGCTAGAAAATAATTGCAAAGGTCTCTGCCAGGAGGATCACCACCAGAGTACATTGCCCTATTCTAAATGAACAAATATGCTAGCCTGATATCATAAGGCAGTTTCTTGTCTGACTGTTGGTGGGAAAGAAGGAAGAGTTACTGAACTCATGCAGAGATGCAGTCAACACCCTCATCTGCAGATGGGTAATTCTGCTGTCTCTCCACAGTGGGATTAAATGAATGTTGCAATCACATTTGAGTGGGAGATATAGGAGAATTACTCATGTCTGATTGGCACTCCATCTACATCATGCAGAGATGCAAGGGATGGGTAGGAGTGTTTGGAGCTTACATGCAGAGATGCAGAGGATGGCCCTTAGTTGGGTGTTTGGAGCCTACATTAACTTTAATAAGAGGTATCATCAAGGTACAAATACCTGTGGCTCCACTCAGCAGAATGAGCAGGATGGCTCCCCAACACAGCAGGGCTCATTCATCAAATTTTGAAATGAGTGAAACAATCCACACTGTCATCTAAAATTAAACCCAGGGTCTAACATTACATACCTGAAGCACTGCTTTTTCAATTCAATATAGTAGAAGATTTTGTAGCATTTGTTCAGCATTCAGTATGGGGATGATATACAATTTGATGAAAACCATGTGCTGAACATTTGTAACATCTCTGAAAGCTTGCAGTGAGCTAAACATGGACAGTCTGGATTTTGCTTAAGTGTCATAATTAATTATCCAACAAAGAAGGGATTATTCTTCCTCTTTCCAAATTGACCCTAAACTTTGGCTACCGTATGGGACTCCATTCTTGAAAACGTACCTTGCCTTGTTAATAATAATTTATTTTCCTTGGGAAGGAGAGGGCTTTTATTATTTTTGCTTTGATTCATATCCATTCAAGACCCCAAGAGACTGATAAGTAAGGTGTTAGCATTTCTTTCAGGTATAACACAAGGGAATTCCCTCTGTATTTCCCATTACTGTGATTACTGTCATCTTTTGTTATGTACATAAGAAAGTGGGAAACAAAGGCATTTGCATTCATACTTGGATCCAAAGGCATCCAAATATGATGATGGAGGTGAATTGAATGCAAAATATTGTTGAAGGAAACACTTCTTCCTTGGGTTGGCAGAGGTCTATCAGAGCTTGATAAAAGCAAGCAATACAATTCCTGAAGGCAAAACTCCTCTTCTTGGCTTCCCAGGAAAATGGGAAAGGCAGCTTCTGAAGTACCACAAGTTTCCCATCTCTGGTTTAGATACACATAAGCTGTGCAGGAGACCCCCTTTTCCCCTCAGAGATCAACAATTCCCAGAATTTCCTGGGAAGAGGGATTGATTGTTAAACCACTCTGAGAATTGTAGCTCTGTGAGGGGAATAGGGGGTCTTCTAACAACTCTTAGTGTTACAGTTCCCAGAATTCTTTGCAGGAAGCCATGACTGTTTGAAGAGGTATGATACTGCTTTCAACGTGTAGTGCAGATGGGGACTTAGTGAATATGATGCAGGAGAACAATTCATATTTTGGCGCGCAGGAATGCACACACTTGGCATTTTGAACATTGTGGTCAGCTTTGGCGGTACCAGCCACTGGTTTGGTCATACGTTCCCCCTGCTTCTCTCGCAGAAACCGATTGGTGCTGTCCAATTTGATACTTCTGCCTTTTACGTTTGGCAGGAGAGGGAAAGATTCTCACGTAAAGCAGAGGCCCTGTATTTACTTCAGAACTGAGCCCAGCTCCAACATGATTGAAGTGGCGAGGCTAGCCAGTGCAAATATATTGCTCCGTTCAGGAGGGTTATATATCTTGATAGCCTCAGTATATCTTCCCCAGCAGCAATCGCAATGAGAAAGAATGCTTTGTAAAAATGTCTTTTATGAAATGAACAGCCAAAAGCCTTGACTTTATTTTGTGGCCTGTTGACCTAGGCCATCAATTGTGGTATATCCAGCAGTGATTTGTGACTACACAAGCCACTGCAACCACCACTACCACCACCATATGCGGAAAGAAATGACTATGACTCCAGGGTATGGCAGCATGCGTATGAAAGCAGAGGTGGGTTTAGGGAATCACATCCAGTTCAGTCGTAGTGGGCATGGAGCCTTCGGGGCTCCACAGGGGGATCTGGAACTATTATGTAGAATGGAAGGTGAGAGGCAGGGTGGGGGGCACCAAATATTGGCATCACACAGGGTGCCGCTGAAATCTGAGACCTCAAGGTTGGCCACTGATGCAATGTGCACAGGCAAGGAGATTGTGCTCTTGTAAAATGAATATTTTAATTTTCTTCCTTTTGTGTAAGTACCACCTGTTGCTAAAAATATCTTTCAATAACTTAAAATGATCACCACTGTTTGTGGAGGCTGGCCTGGACATCTTCTGGTAGCTACCAGATTGGTTTGGTTATAGCTATGCTAGGTCTGTGGAAAAATATTTGCAATTGTCAACTGGCTCAGAACATTGGAGCCCAGTTGTTAATGAGTACCATTCACAAAGAGCATATGGCACCAATTTTGAAGGAGCTCTATTGATTTTTCTTTAGTCTGTGAGCCCAAGGCAAAGTGTTTCTCTTTCCTGGTTCAGGTCCAAGATATTAAAGAAAATTCAAATCAAAATGTGGTGTCTAAGGAAGTTTGAGGAAAAGTCTAAAGGATTTGTTAAAACTCAACCCATTTTAGAGTGGGGATCTGATTCAGCACATGCATAAACTGTCGCCACAAATTTTAGATGCATCTTACATAAAAATTGAAATTATTCTGGATATTTCGTGATAGATGATATTTCTGAGAAATTTCAAGACAAGGCAATATATTTTCAGTAAGTTTAGCAATATTTTTCTGGAGCAGAAACGGAGAACATGCAGCACCTTCAGATGTTGTTGGATGACACCTCCCATAATTCCTGACCATTGGCTATGCTGGCTGGGGCTGATGGGAGTTGGAGAATAACAACCTCTAGAGGGCCACAGGTGCCTCATTCCTGTTCTAAAGGGTTTCATTCACCCCTATCTTGAATGATTTGAAGGGGGAGGGAGGGAGAAATTCTCACATGGATGCATCAAAAGACCTACTTTGGGACAGCTTCCTTGTTTTATTGTGAATGCAGTACTTTCTCCTAGACTATGAGATTTATAGGACGACCTGCACTAAGTAGCTTTGTGCTGATCCACTGTAAAAAGAATAATAGATCAAAGGCCAAAGTGGCTGTCAAATAGCAATTTCCCTCCTTAGTGTATTATTATATTTTTCTCTCAACCAAAAAGAGAGAGAGAGAAGTGGAAGCGTGTGCATTTATTCCTCTGCCTGGGAAAAAAAGGGTCAAGCTGACATCTTTTAGATTTGATAGCAAATAAATAAATAAACATCTCTTCCCAGAATATCACAATTTTGCCAGTGGCAATTCTTTTTCTTCCCCTCCTTCTTTAATCCCTGAAATAGCAACTGTAATACCAATGTTGACATAACGGTTATATTTCTAGAAAGAAAGAAAAAGTGTGTTTACCTCTTAAACCCTTTCTAGAAAGCAGCAAAGAAAAGCTAGGTGTTTGCTTCAACCTTGGAAAAATCTACATTGAATAGATGTCAATTATTTTCCAAGTGGAGGAGGGAGAGGAGAGGCTTGGGTACAAGTGGCCAAGATAAAAAGCACTGCTCTGTAGTTCCGCAAGACCACCGTTGGTTTAACCAATAACATGAAATGCCGCACCCTCTGAAATGCATCATAAATTAACAACAGCTCCACTAGTAACATTAGTGTTTATTTATCCTAGGTAATTTTGGAGTGTCTTTGCTTTCTATGAGTCAATTGTTGTGGCTCCACTTTGGATGTTGCTGGAGTAAATACTTACATTAGGTACAAGTTTGTTTCTGGGCCCAAATCAAGGAGCTTGGACTAGTGCTTAAAGTCCTAAATGACTTAGGCCCCGAATACCCAAAAGACCATCTCTTTTCCCACAGACCCTCCTGAGTGTCAAGACTGTGGGATAATATGCCTCATATAACCAACATGCTTAAATCTAATTAACACATGAAGGGGTTAAGACCATAGAGCAATCTCCCCTAATATAATGCATGCTTATTTTTACTGACATATGCATTCTTTTGCCTTAAAATATGTATTTTTTGTGTACATAATTTGGCTGGGAGAAGTGTATTGCAAAATTCAGAGAAGTGTGAATTTTGAAAGATGGCTGTGTTTAGGTTCACATATTGTTTCTGAAAGTGCAAATTGAATGTGAATTGTATCAAATTTCTTCTCCATCCGTAACTTCATTAGATCTAAGCACTCCTGAAGTTTGTGTTGCAGGCTGAGCAGGGATATAGTCAACTTCTTCACTGAGTCACTCTCTCTATTCATGTGTATGTGTTAAAGCTTTCAAGTTATCTAATTTTGACAGATTAGCTGAATAATGTCTCTAAAAGATCCCCTTTACTGTCTCCAGACTGTAGAAGTCTTCAAGCATGTCATTGTGGAAGCAAAATGACAGCAATTTCTTGACAACTAATTACATTTGTTCCTGCCAACTCACAACAACAAACATAACCGCTGCGTTCCAAAAACATAATTTCTAAACTATCATAGTGCTGTGCTGTTTTTATGAGACCTGTTACTGTACTTTTTAGTGATTCAATTTTCTTTTGTCTTAAAGCTCTGCTGCTGCTACGAAGTAACAGGGTTTAAATTCCTTCTCCCCGAGGGCTGCTTCATTCACGAAGCTTATAAATATCAATACAATGGAGGACAATCCCTTGGTAGGTTTACACCAGATCAACATTGCCATCCCCTCTGAACATTAGTGGAAGAGTGCCTATCAGTTTGGAAGCGAGACAGGCAGAAATGGCTCACCATGTGAAGTGTGGCCACCATGCTAGCTTCCCTGCAGGTCGATTGTTATTGCTTATTGGGGGAGAAGAGAGTGAGGGATAAGGAAGTGGGGAGCCTGGTGTGGTGCTAACACACCAGCAGGCAAGCCAGATTGATTCCGCTGATGCATTTGCACAACACTGATATACCTGCCACCTTTCCACCTCCCTCCAGATAACCAACAGCAACCTACAAACTGGGAAGCTAGAGTAGTAGCTCCCCTCCCCCCCCCGTATGATATTTACATGGCAAAACAAACCAATACATCAGAGAACCACAAAGTCTAAAGGATCTGAAAGTTGACTTTTCAGATAATTTAAAAAAGAAAAAGAAATCAATATTTCACATTTAAGCTTCTGCTCAATTTTATTTATTTATTTATCTTACTAGATTGCATAAAATGGGTGATCGGACGGGGTGCCTTCATGATTCCCATTATTAAAAACACTCTGTGGAAACCAGTGGAGTTTACATCTGGGTAGACATTTTAAAATAGCTCAAACTTTTGTCTGTCCCTTCCTTGAAATTTTCTGAACTGCATGGGAGAAGAAACAAGATGGAGGTAGGGGAGGAGATTCCTAAGCAAGGGAAGAACCAACTACTGCTCTTTCTTTTTTTTCTGACTGAGCCATTAAAAATGGCACAGCTCTCAGAAAGTTATGTCCTTGTCCTCTTCAAAAAGTGATGCAGTGGGGGGGGGGGGAGCTCCAAGAGGAAAACAAATTGTCAGGAGATTAGCAATTACAAGAACAAAAAAGAGCATCTTGTTACAAATCTTACACTTATATGGAAGAGGGATCTATGGACATCTTTGGGACGTAGGAATCTGTGCCATACCATTGGTTCATCTAGCTCAGCATTGTCTATCCTGAGGTTGTGTGGACAGTATACATTTAAAGCGCATTCAAAACCACATTCTGTCCCTCTGAGAATTCTGGGCACTGTGGTTTACCAAGGGTTGCTGGGAACTGTGACTCTATGAGGGGTGGTTAAACTACAGTTCCCAGAATTCACTGAGATAAAGGATGTGCTTTGAAGGTGCTTTAAGTATGTACACAATCTGACTAGCAGTAGCCCTCTAGTATTTCAGACAGGAGCTTCTCCCAGCTGGGAGATACTGAGGAGAGATCCTTAGACCTTAGACCTTCTGCAATCTGAGATCCTTAGACCTTCTGCAATGCCAAGGTGTTTTTTCCCCCATTCTTTTTTCCATTTTTTTAAGCACATGAAATTAGGCCAGTTCACATGGTCTGTTTCTCAGATATCAGTCTCTGGAGCAGGAGTGGGCGGCGTTTTCTAGTTTGAAGGCCAGATCTCTTCTGCATAACCTTCCAATGAAACAACATCTAAATGACAATTGGCACTAGTGTATAGTTAAAATACAGGCAAATTTGGTAAGTCCACTTTTAAATGCCATCTGAATCAAGTTTCTTCCCCATCCCTACCTGGTAGTAAGCACAACTGAATTCTCACAGACAGCATGACTCCAAAAAATTGTGTTTTGGGGCACTGAGCAAGTTCACAACCCTCCAAAAAGTGTGTTCTTCAGGGTGAGATTGCATCTCCCCAAATGGCTGCCGTGCTCTTGCAGGAAAAAATGGGACGTCTCGGTTTGCCCGGGATAGTTGAGAGCCAGTGTGGTGTAGTGGTTAAGAGCGGTGGACTCGTAATCTGGTGAACTGGGTTTGATTCCTTGCTTCTCTACATGCAGCTGCTGGGTGACCTTGGGCTAGTCACACTTCTGTGAAGTCTCTCAGCCCCACTCACCTCACAGAGTGTTTGTTGTGGGGGAGGAAGGGAAAGGAGGTTGTTAACCACTTTGAGACTCCTTAGGGTAGTGATAAAGCGGGATATCAAATCCAAACTCTTAATATGTGACTGTGATGAAGCAGTATAAAAACTGCTGAAATGAATAACTAAACAAGCCTCCTTTGCAGTTGGGATAAGGCAGGATTCCAGATTGTGGTGAAGTTTCTAAGTATGTTCAACTGCAGGGGTTTTGAAGGAAGGTTTTGCTTGTGCTTTCCTGTCCCTTCCCCAACTTAAGCCCTAGCATGTTCAGACAGATAGCTGAAAAGAAGTTATCTACGTAAAATAGACAATTGGAACTGTTTATTTCTTTTTTTAGGAGTGGGGCAGAGCGGATGGGATTTAAAGGCAATTGGCAGTGCTTGTTTTAAGTTTCCAAAATGCAAATATATTTGCCAAAATACATTTTTGAGTCCCAGCTGTTTTGTCTGTTGCTGTATTTTAGTGCTGCTCACGTCCAAGATTAGGCGACTGCTTCTTGGAACCTGCTCTGGGGGGGAAAAGTACAAAAAAAAAAAAAAAACTTTGCTTGTGATTTATTCATAATGAAGCAAGTCTATTAAAGTGCCAGAGACTGAGAAATGGTTGTTCCTTGTTAGCTCATCATACTGTTTTTACTTACACCACATTGTGTTACACTTTAAAAGGGAGATTAATTGGGAGGAATTATTTATAGTCAATGTCTTCAGATGGCCTAATTGTGATTTAACTTGCTTGTTTAAAGTGCTTTTTGGGATGGGTAGGTAGAAAGCTGATTAATTAGAAGTGCATCTGTCTTGGTGTTAGCATGAGTGGTTCATTTAGAAATAGGTTCCAGTACGCTTATTTATTTTTGGTATGCTCGTGATTGGCAGGGAGTTTTAAAAAATCAGTTACATCAATAGCAAAAATCAATTATGACTTTTTTTAAAAAAAGTTAAATTTAGTTCATTAGCAGATTTTTCTTTTGGCTGTCTGTTGAAATACTGTCTTTAAAAAATTATCAACATAATAAAGGAAAAATGATATTTTAGCTATAGGCTCAAAGGATGTTAGTTTTAACAAGGAACAGATTCTGACTTAGACATGGAAGAGTCTAACAGTTTCAGTTCTTCATTTCTCTCTCTTTTCCCCTGTTTTATATTCAGTTTTCCACATTTTGAAGCAATCTGCAATTCCCCCCTAAAATAATAAATTCCTAAGGAACGTTTCTCAGCATTTTAGTGCAGAATTGTCCTAATAAACACATTCTATATGCCGTTTTGATTAATGTTCACATGTTTGCAAGCGCTCTCTTTCCATGTTATTTTCACTAATGTTTTTTGTTTTTATGTACACTATCCACTAATATAGATAGGTTTGACTTTGTTACTCCTTCCAATAATCTAAACTGCCACATTGAGAATGCAGGTTGAATGAACATTTGTATAATTTGCCACACAATGTTATGCTTCAGAAGAAGAAGAAGAAGAAGAAGAAGAAGAAGAAGAAGAAGAAGAAGAAGAAGCAGCAGCAGCAGCAGCAGCTACTTTTTGTTCCTGAACCGAAGAGAAAAATCAAGTGATGTTCGTGCCTTTGTCAATCAGACCAATGAACCATCCTGATCCAAACCTATGATTCTCACACCTGTGGGTTGTATCCAACACTCAACATAAATCATAGAATATAACAGAACCACAGAGTTGGAAGAGAACCCAAGGATCACATAAGCTATTAAGCAAGGACTCTTGCACCAACAGCCACAAAAAGCTCCAACAGCACAATGAACAGTAAACGACATCACCACAGTCCACCAAAAGCCTTAATTTTATTATACAATATGGAAGCTCCTATAGCCCCATATAACACTCTGTTTTCAAGTGCAGCTTCTCTGATTACCCCTGATTTTAAGTAGCCTTAGGCTTGAAAGGTGTAGATATATAAATTCTGAGCCTGAATAGCCTCATGTTCTAAACACTTACTTATAGTTCTAGAGTGCTATAAAGTGTTTTTAGAATATTTTAATGCTATTGTTATTCATGCATTTGCTGACCTTGGCTCCTTTGGGAGGAAAGATGAGGTAAAAATTGAATAAATAATAATAATTTTAGAAGCCCTTTATATATGTTTCATACAATCCCATGTCATGTTTTTTAAAAAACTATTTTGGAAAGCACTTGGGGTATGAAGCCACACCATGAAACTGTCTTTGTCTGTTTTTTTTCAGTGGGGGAGGGGGTTGGCAGTGGATTAAAGGGAAGTGCGAGATCCAGTCTTACTTATATTGTCGTAAGGAAGCTGTGACCAAGGAAATCTTAAAATTTCAGTTGGTATTTAAAGTGTATCCCTCAGCTTCAGAATATGGGAGTGTTGTCAGATGTGTCTCCCACTCTTATTGTAGATAAGGGATTTACAGCTATGAGCAGTTTTACAGAATTGACTGCAGAGTTAATGAGGAAAGAGCTGGCATGGTCTTGGCCTCTATTTCATTAGAAGTTGCTGTCTAAAGCAATAAGTGGCCTTCCACTTTGCAACCTCCTGAAATAAGGATTATATTATATCATCGTGTCGATCATGCTGTTTAGGCAACCAAGTGGGACACTAATCTTCCTAAGAGGAGAAAAAGCAGGTGATAGTTTCATCCTGTTCATTATTTCTGGCTAGTTATTTCTGATTGTTTTGCTCAGGACTGGCCCAAGGCATTTTGTTGCCTGAGGTAAAGCAGCAAATCTTTTTCACCACACACACACACACACACACACACACAGTCAAGTTGCTTTGCACTGAAAGCTCATCAAGTTATTTTGGCACCCGAGAGATTCTCATAAGTGTCTCTCTTCAGACATAAAAGCTTAATAAACGAGATAGCTAGGAATGTGATGCTTTTTCATGGCATCCAAAGTCGGCTTCCCAACATGACCTCCTCACTCTACCTAATGATAGGACCAGACCCAGTTGTTCCTTACTCCAATATGCAGGGTAATAGTGGTGTATATTGAGTAGTGTGAGACCCAGGGCCAGCCTAAGACCTTTTGGCACTTGAGGCAAACCACTAAATGGCATGTGCCTCCCCACAAGGGAAGAAGAGGGGCATGAAGATGTACAACAGAAACAACATGGGGAACATTGGACACAGAGGGTGGGAGGAGACCAGCAGTGCCTCCTGTTCACCAAGAGGCCACTGTGGGAGGCAGCATTGGGGGAGAGTGCTGTCAAGGAGGTGGCAGATCCAGCTTTACATAGGATGGGAAGAAGGAGAAGGAGAAGTGGTGTTAGAATTCTTTTCCCGTGTTGCAGTCATGGGATTGGTTTTATCACATGACGGTGTATGTTTTCATTCCACATTGTGGGAAGTGACGGAGACCGGATGTTTTTATTACTGTGTTTCCGTGATGTAGGACATTTGTCCTTTGTTCTCTCTTTGCTGTATGATGCTGAAGAGGAAGGAGCTGAGTTACAATGCTCCAAGTGTATATTTGTAAATAAACGTAGTTTAGCCAAGAAGCTGTGCTACTGGGTCTGTACGCTGACTGCCTATACTCTGGTGATCCTGAAGTGTGCTGATGCCTCTGAGGTATCAGTCGCTGTGATGTTGATGTTTGGGCTGGAGAAAGATTTTGAATCTCCAGAAAGACTGACCAGGAGGGAGAGAACATGCCAGTCGGGCATGCATCTCTGCCGGTCTCGTACTCATGTGTAGGACCTCCGAAGAAGAAGAGGAAGAAGAGGAGGAGGAGGAGGAGCAGCCTGCTGGATCAAGTCAATAGCTCATCTCATCCAGTGTCCTCTTTTTACAGTGGCCAACCAGATGCCTGTGGGAAACTGACAAATAGGACCTGAGCATAAGAGCACTCTCCCCTCCTGTGGTTTCCAGCAACTGGAATTCAGAAGCATTACTGTTTCTGCCATTGAACAATGCTCTTATATAATAGCTCTATTATCACTAGTGACAACTGGTGACATTAACTAGAACTGCACTTATTTTACATCTACCAGATTCCCTCTATTACAGCAGGCGTGCTCTTTTTAACAATGATGCCTTTTTGCAATGGTGTCTTTTAACAATGATGATATTATTAAAAGTCAGGATACTTGCTCTTTTTGTCCATGTATTCACATTCCATAACAAGTCGGGGGGTGAGATGGCCTGCACTGCACATACTTAGAGGCAATTCTATCACAGCTGGGACTCATATCACATTCTCCAGGCTTCAACTAAGCAGAGAAACAAATGCATGACCATGTAGTCTCCACATGCTAAAAAGCACTCATTTACTTCTATTTGTGGTTTAATATTATTGTACAAATTTCAGATCTAGGATGTAAAAAGTTGATGAAATCAGGCAACACATAAATGGATACTTATGGACCAGTCTTCCCCGCAAAAGGTAAAAGACAGATACCCACACCCAAACCAGGAAGCATGCTTGAAGAGTTATATCAAACAGAAAGCAGAAAGATTGAAATTTTAGAATTAAATTATAGAGTCAATCGCCAGAGTTGACATTTCTCAAAAGAAGTCAAATATAAAATTATTGATCACTTGAGTTAAATTTCCAAATTCAGCCTCTTTATTGGTAACCAATATAATGAGATACAGAAAGAGAGAGAAATATTATTTTATTTTATTTTTTAGTGATATTGGGATTTAATGATACAAACCTTTTGTCCATTTATACCCCTTGTTGAGCAATTTATTGTTGTTGCAATCCTAAATGCACACAGGTAAGGCTGCAGTCCCAACCCCAGTTATCCAGGACTAAGCTCCATTCAATATGACTTATATCTGAATAGACATGGTTAGGATTGTACTGTTAGTCTCAATGAACATTCACACTGTGTCTGTTGACTGTAATGGGCTTTTTGTTTCATTAATATCTGTTAAATTAGATAAAAGTTGTTGTCACTGTTTCCAAGTGCTTTGACAGCAAATCTTGCACCAGATCCTAAATGCTTCATAGGATTAGATTAAGGGCTCTCATTTTATGACTACTTGTTCTAAGGCACGACCGTTTTCTTTCTTTAGAAATTCCCATTGTCATGAGCTGATTTTACATTTACTCATTCCTTTTGAGGCTAGTTTAAGCCACCAGTTATTATAACACTGTAGCAATTATAATCAGGCAATAGTTGGATATCTTTCATCTTTATTCGCTTTCCTTGAGACCCATCTGATTAATTTCACACCTGCTTCAGAAAGGATAGGCTAGACAACTCTATGATAGCACATTCTCCTTGTAATTTTCAAAGGGCATCTGCCTTTGAAAATCCAGAAATTCTGTCTCCTGCCAGTCTTGTTTAATTTACAGAGCTGTCAGCCAGTGTCCAATACTTCATTGTCTCCATTAAAAATTATCCAGCCAATGGTTCCCAGTGCACATACTATTTTTTGTTAGTACCCTATCAAACTTATGAACATATTACCCTGAATATACGAGGATCCAGCCTTGGATCCTCAAAGTTCCCATGAAACATTTCAAGAATTCCCAGAGGAATGTGGCAGCCGTGTGAACAATAGCCTCAATGTGGTGGTTCTGTACAAAGTGCTCTGAATCCCAGAAGGATGGTAGCTCATAAAAGTTATACTTACATCACTGCAATTGCAACAAAAGTATATACTCACATGGGTGTACTAGTTCATGCAAAAAGATGTCTCCATGTGAGTCCAGCAACTCTGCATATAGTCGGGCCTCAGATGATTATCTACACAGGGGGAAATGCTCCATTGTTACCTCATATAATGGACAGGTGGGTGGCCCCACCCATCAAACTGGACCAACTGAGGGTAGGGAGATTATCCAGCAAGCTGGTCAGATCCTGTTCCCCAGCCCTGCTGTATAAGGTACATCATATGTGACCAAAGTCTCATGTTGTATTTTGGCACGGGAAATGCTTCCATGCACTGAATTTACCATATCATTTCCATATGGCTACTAATTTAAATGCCTGCCTATCGAATCTAATCATATGTCAGATAGCACATATTATGCCAATAATTGTTTACCAGACTTATGAAGGTACACACACATACACACACACGGTTGTCACTCCTGCTTCCTCCATTTGCCAATCCTTATCCCCACACGGCACCTTCAGCTTTCAACCCCATTCTTTCACAGCTCCTTCAACCCTCATGCCTTCCATTTCCCTCACAGCTCACCCAACCCCTTCCCCTCAAAGACTGTCCCAAACCTACTCCATCTTCCCTCCCAGCATGTCCAAGCCACTCCCAGATCACTGTGAATCCACATGCTCCCTTCCCAGATTGCTCCAAATTGTAGAGTTGGATGGTGCCACAAGGGTCATCTAGTCCACACCACAGCAATTCATGAATATTTTGCCCAATGTGAGGTTTGAACCCACAACCATGAAATTAAGAGCCTCTCACTCTACCAACTGAGCTATCCAGCACATATTCCCCTCCGTTTCAGAAATGCCTACAGATTGAGTCTCCAGCAAAGCAATCTTGTGCCAATATGCTTGCAGTTGCCCACTTTATCTCCATGCCGTTTTCCCAGTGGTTATGTGTGACAGAACTCAGAAGAACAGCTTCATCTGCTGAGCTTCAGCTTGTCAGCAGCAAAGCACAAACTGCCTGCCTGCCAGTGAAAAGTAACGGTAACCTGAAGTGCATTGGCAGAAAGACACTTTTTGAAAATGTTTTTTAAAGTGCCTACCTTGAAAGTTCATTGTACTGTGATAGGGAAGCAGTAAACTTGGGATGGGGGACTCTTTCTTTTGAAGAATAAAGATCAGAAACTTTGCTATGTCTGGAAAAAGTCATAAGCTGTGGGTGAGTGGAAGACAACCATTGTAAAATGATTGAGACTCCGAACTAAGACTCCTGCTCGCATTAAACTGAACATAAATTTAATTTTACTCCTTTTTGAAGTGAATGCAATAATGCATCAAAATAAATATGATTGCTTGTGAGCCTCCTACACAGTGTGGCATTGCTACAAGATACACCTCCCCCCCAAAAGGGGGGGCATCAGTTTGACCTAATTCAGTCCCCATCAGGATTCATTTATCATCCCTGGACTTCTAGTATCTTCATAACGAGACTTATTTTACAGTGTATACACTTTGCACTATCCAACGCAATCCCAATCTGTATCTACAAAACTCTGTATCCTCTCTTAAGTAAGGCACTAGTAAGCATCACGTCAGAAAGCCTTCAGTTATTACTACTTAGGATTTCCTGTTTTGCTGAGCTAGTGATTGAATTTTATACCCTAGCAGAAAAATGCAGGCTGCTTGCTTGTTTTGGTTAAAACAGGGTCCTGCTGACAGAATATTGCAATATTACACCCTAGTGTGTATGAGGTTTGCCAAACGTCAGGAAAATTCCTGACATGTCCTGGTTTGGGGGTGTAAAAATGGCAACAGGGGGGAAATTGGCAGAATCTGCAAAATGTTGGGAAAACTTGGATGTATGGCAATGCGATTGAAAAAGCAGCAGAAACAGCTCAAAAAGCTTAAAAATCACTATTTTGGGGTCAGGTTTCCCCCAAAAAGCTCAAGGATTTAGGGTTTCCTCCCCCCCAAAAAAACCTTATCAATTTTGGTAGGCTTCCTTAAAAAAACACCTCAACAATGTTGGGGTATTCCTTTTAAAATCTCAACTACTTTGTGGGTGTCAGCAGAAATTTTAGTTTTTGAAATATGGCAACATTAATGTGAATGTCTGGTGCTCTCAGACAATTGTTCCAAGGAAGCAATGACTTCAGACACACACTTGCTCTCCACTTGTTTGTAGGAAAGTGAAAACTATAGTCTGAACTGAGCTACTCTTTTGTCTTTCTTTTTTACTGAAGAAATGCAAGTTTCGTAGCATCATGGCACTGAAGTGTGAAAACACCATAATTGGGTCTCCAGACCCAAGGAAACATTTAAAAGTGATGCTGAAGTGACAGGATAAGCTTTTCTATCCTGTTGTCCATACAAAATACTGGTTAGGATATGAAGGTGGAATCTATTTTTTTCCAGTACTAGTGCCAATTATTTCACATAATTCCAGCGAATAGTTTTGAAGCTCCCAGTGTTGTAGCATTATAGAAGGTGAGAGGGTGCAGACCATGTAAGTCTATCTGGAATCTGTATGGTAGACTACAGGGAGTCCCATGTAAACTGCTCCAGTCTTTAAAATCATAGAATGATAGAGCTGTAGAGCTGGAAGGAATCATAAGGGACCTCTAGTCTATCCCCTGCAATGCAGGAATCTTCAGCCCAACCTGGGGCTTGAACCCACAGCCCTGAGATTATGAGCCTCATGCTCTACCAACTGTGTTGTCGTAGGTCCATTGTATGAATCAGCAAGTGTGAAATGAATTGATGAATGAATGAAGCTAATGCTCTTGGTGACTTTCCTTGTGAGGACACAAATATTCATAGGATCAAATATTGGCTAATCTGCTCCCACCAATTAAAAACATCCATAGCAGGAGATCTAGCTTTTGTAATGGAAAATACACTGGGATTGCAAGGATATTATTATACTGTGAGACATTTTGGTTAGGCTAATTTGTATGAAACATATCTGCTGGTGCAGAAAGTCTTAAAACTGAGTTGTGAGCCAGAGGCTTTGAGGCTAAACATATTACTTACCAGTCATTTCCATTGATTACAATAACACTTACTTCCTAATAAATGTCCTCACATCTGAGATATAAGATAGAATACAATTTCCTAAATGCAGTCACTAAAGTGAGCCATTTTGGTTGTTTGATCCATTCTAACAGTGCTTTGTTGGTTGGTTTTGTACAAAATCTGACCCTTGCCATTATAAAAATATATGATATATGATATTTGATATAAAAATAGATGAGCAAGCTGTCTAACATGACCATTCTGTGATCAAAGATTGAGTCAAAACGCCTCTATTAAGAAATAAACATCTTTCCATTTCTCTTCAAAATATAAGAGGAGGAAGAGGGAATAATATTAATTGGCTGACGTTCATATTGCAAAGATAGACTGAGCAAAACTTAGGTACATTTTTTTTTATTTTAAAAATCCTTTTGGCACAGGTCCAGAATTGCATTCCCTTCAGTTCTTCTGTAGTGACTTTTTCCCCATAACATTTCTTTTTCTTTCCTGAAACCAATGCTGTCAGATATCAAAAAGTAATTGTGCAATTCAAATGTCACCCTGTCAAACTACATAATGTGATGGCACCTGTTACACTCTGATTGCTTCACTCCGCTGTGCCTTTTTGGCATTCTCAGGGTCCCTAATGGCCACTCTTGCGAATAGAGACCCCCAGTTCCTTTCCTTACCAATGACATGTAACCAGTTGGTAGGTCTCGCTGATCCTCCATAACTCTGACAAGGCGACAGGTGTAACAATCTCTCAGCGACCATCCTAGCCTCTTTTTCCGCAAAACCCATTAACTAGCGCAGAAGGCTTTTCTTTTCTTGAACATATCAGGCTTCCAAAATTCACCAGGTTTGGTTAGCATAAACCCCCCACCCCACCGCAGAAAAAAACACCAGTGTGTGTCGGTGTGTATACACACACACACACACACACTGTTTTAATGAAAGAAAACCACCACAACTAAGAACTGATACTGAAGCAGACTGATACACTATCAGGGAAAATAACATACATATAATATGTGAATAGGCTGATCTTCGGCTATTGGGAATGCCACAGCAAAATTATCTAGAATGAAGGCAATAGATGAGGCAAACTGTGTTTGTCTCATCAATTCCAAGCACAATTCAAAGTGTTGCTGCTGATCTTTAAAGCCCTAAATAGCCTCAGCCCTGCATACCTGAAGAAGCATCTCCACCCCTGTCGTTCAGCCCGCACACTGAGGTCCAGCTCCGAGGGCCTTCTGGTGGCTCCCTCACTACATTAAGTGAGGTTACAGGGAACCAGGCAGAGGGCCTTCTCTGTAGTGACTCCCACCCTGTCAAACACCCTCCCACCAGATCTCCCAGTAACTATGCAACCTTTAGAACAGGCATGGCCAAACTTGGCTCTCCAGATGTTTTGGGACTACAATTCCCATCATCCCTGTCCACTGGTCCTGTTAGCTAGGGATGATGGGAGTTGTAGTCCCAAAACATCTGGAGGGCAAAGTTTGGCCATGCTTGCTTTAGAAGGTATCTGAAGGCAGTCCTGTATATGGATGTTTGTAATGTTTAATGTTTTTGTATATGCTGGAAGCCACCCAGGGTGGCTGGGGTGAGCCAGTTAGGTGGGTAGGATACAAATAATAAAATTATTATTTGTTGTTGATAATGATGATGATGATGATTTCCAGGCACAGTCCATCCTTTAAATCTCCATGTCTGAGTGTTCTCTCTCTGTGTGTGTGTGTGTTAGCAATATTAATAGTAATAAGCCATGAAGATATAATGTCTTGGATTAGCACTTTTATCAGTATTTGGAGAACACAATTCCAGCAAAATTTACATAACATTTTTAGATGTTTTAATTGTTTCCTCTGAATGTTTACCCAGGGCTTTTTGGAGCAGCTGTAGGATATAAATTAATTTGTTAAATTAGTTAAATTATTTTACTGAATGCAAAATAAAAAAATGCAAAATAGCTAACACATACCTGAATTCAGTTTGCCATAGGCCGTTTTTTCAGGGTTTCATCTTCAAAAGACCACCGAGCCTGCTTCCTTTCAAACTACCAGTAGGTGTTGTTTGGCTATTGATATCAGAAGCAGAAATTTTAAAAAATCATCTGAGCAAACGTAACAAATCAGATTACAGACCCATGAGTTTCTCATATACTTACAGAAAAGCAGCTTATAAGAAGAGAGGAAAAGTGGAATTAAGCAATGCCTAATTTCTGTATATATATCGACATAATTGCATGCCACTGTGATAAATAACAGAATCTGCTTGAAATCTTTGCTTCCAGAAGGGGGAAAATGCATGGTAGATTACATAAAGGGAGGATGTAGTGATAGTAGGAAGAGCATTAGCACTGAAAACAGAGGGAGGTATTTCTGTGGGCTATAAGCTCTGTTTAAGAAACGTGTTCTAAAATGTGTGTTTTTAGTATTGACACTTTGAACTTTGATACCTTATTGCTGAAGGAGTTTATTAAGTAATTACATTTACATGGATTTTTCTTTAGGCACAGAGGAGAGCTTCCCCACACACCTGTGAGATTAAAAAACAGCAAAGCATTTGCTAGTTTGGCTTGGATAGTCAATCTCTTCCTTTTTTATAGCATTGGTTAAAATAATTGTTCAAGCAGTAAGACACTCCAGGTGCTCTGTGTTTTAAGACAGCAGAAAACATCCAAAAGTGTTGTCTGAAGATTTCAAAACAGTATTGTTTTGTTTTTAAAATCAACTAAATGGGGGAAATGGTAATTTAAACCCTTTCTTTTTAAAAGCATCTCATTCTTTCCTTACATCATCATGCATACAGATGGAACATGAGAATAGACTGAGCAAACACTCAGAAACATCAACCTGATATGCATAATTTCTAGCTGGTGGCAAAAGCAACAGCCTGAAATTTCTTCCTCTCCTCTCTGTACCATCTAATATTGCAAAACAGAATGCAAGCAGGACTGTGCCCAAACCCATCAACCCAACTCTAGGGGACCACCACCAATTCAGTGAGTGAAAAACTAATGTTTAATTTGGGTTGTGTGCTGTGTTTTTTACGCATCCAACAGGACTGAATGCTCTGCTCAGCAGCTGTTGAATGGAATATTAAATCCTATGGGGTGCTGCTGTGCAGTCACTTTCAATAGAATCCTCTATATCTTCTCCTTTCTTCTTCTTATCCATCCAATCTTCCTTCCCACCTGTCACCTGCCTCTCCCATTCAAAATCTTACTTCCCGACAGCCCTGGTTCCCTCCAGATGGCCCTACCTGACCTGGGCCAATCTGGGGTTGTCTAGAACTGACTAACGAGAAGCTTGGATCCCCCTGAATTGACTAGATTCACTTTGGGCTTTGGCTGGATTCGGTGAACAGCCCAAATGGCAACCATTTCACTTGTGGGATGGGAAACTCGCAAATATTGTTCACGTTAATGCCCTTCTTTGTATCCCCCTTATGTGCAGGAGGAGATGCAGGTCTGTTTCTGCATGACTAAGGACCTTTCTTGTTATGTACTGAAGTTCTCACCCTGGGCCAGCAGGGGGAAACTGTAGATAGTTTTCACTCAGGTCCACATATGCAAATAAGGGATTGAAAGTGACGTTCAGTGATTGGATAGTAACAGAAAGTGGTTACTGTTGCGTTGTAGTGGAGCTCTATATAAGCAGGCTGGCTGAACCCTTCAGTTCAGTTCTGTTCTGACCTGTGAATAAACAAGAGCTGTTTGAAGAATTGCTGTGTCGTCTGATATGTTCACCCACGACTTAACAATTCTCATTTGTACCATCATGCAGATACTCTGGGACATGGCTGCAGCAGCAGACAGGCTAGCCCATGGGTAGGCAAACTAAGGCCCGGGGGCCAGATTCGGCCCAATCGCCTTCTAAATATGGCCCACGGACAGTCCTGGAACCAGCATGTTTTTACATGAGTAGAATGTCTCCTTTTATTTAAAACGCATCTCTGGGTTATTTGTGGGACATAGGAATTCATTCATTCCCCCCCCAAAAAAATATAGCCCGGCCCTCCACAAGGTCTGAAGGACAGTGGACCGGCCCCCTGCGGAAAAAGTTTGCTGACTCCTGGTAGCCCATGTGACCCCCTCAACATGCTCATGCAGTCTCTTCCCATTTATAAACCTATCCCTATCTTATTGGTCTATCTTGATATATATAAAAAGACTTCCATACCTCCTCAGCTAGTTTGCATTTTGCATTGAGAACATTATCTCCTCTCTAAGCTCCGCCCCCATTGTGCTTCCTCTTTAATTTGCCCCACCTCTTTCTTTCTCACCTGGATGCCATTGCTATTGCCACTTGGGCTTGTATCCAATCCTCTGCTACTGGACCTTCTTTCACATTCCATCTCTCCATCTCCTACCTCAAGCAGCTTCTACTTATAAAAATGTAACCACAAAGTTGCTGGTCCAGATCTCAATATGACTTCCTCGTGACACTGTAGTTGATGACATAGGTCAATGACAACACATGACAGCAATAGACAACAGTAGATATTGACAGTAGTTAGATGGAAGACAGTAGTTAGGGGACGCGGGTGGCGCTGTGGTTTAAACCACTGTGCCACTTGGACTTGCCGATTGGAAGGTCAGCAGTTTGAGGCCCCGCGACGGGGTGAGCTCCCGTTGCTTGGTCCCAGCTCCTGCCAACCTAACAGTTCGAAAGCATGTCAAAGTGCAAGTAGATAAATAGGTACTGCTCCGGCAGGAAGGTAAACAGCATTTCCGTGCACTGCTCTGGTTTCGCCAGAAGCGGCTTAGTCATGCTGGCCACATGACCTGGAAAAACTGTTTGCGGAAGTGGACAAACGCCAGCTCCCTCGGCCTGTAAAGCGAGATGAGCGCCGCAACCCCAGAGTCGTTCACGACTGGACGTAACTTTCAGGGGTCCCTTTACCCTTTACTTTAGATGGAAGACAGAGCATCAAAGATAAATGATCGGTGTAGTGGTTTAGTGGAGGGGCATGGAGGCTGTGGCTCCAGGCCCAAATTTCTGAGGAGGCACAACCAGTTGACCCCATGACAGGATTCCTCATCGAGGCGACAGCCACAGGGAGGCAAGCTGCACCCAGGACAGAAACCAATGCACACCCTGTCCCTAGCCTGAGAGGAAGAGAGGGGAAGGGCACGGCTGCTGCTGCCCACCAACGAGGGAGAGAGGAAGAGGAAGATGAGAAAGCACTGCCAGAGCCACCTGCATTGCCCAGAGGGTAACAGGAGAGTGAGGAGACACAGTGGCACCCTAGGCTTCATGTTTCTCTGTCTTATCTTTGTTCCTAGGTTGGGGTTAGTTTACAAGGAGAGTCTCCCTTGATTAGACACTGGCCAGAGAAGAGACTGACCACTGCCCAGTCCACTGGGGCGGGGCACAACATTTGCCCTGCCCCGGGCACCGACAACCCATGCTATGCCCCTGGGCCAGTGTGCATCACAAGTGTAACTGGGGGAACTCCCTCTGAAGTGAAATTCAGTGGGAATGAAGCTGAATGTTGCAAGTCTCAGGACAGATAAAAGAAAGTACTTCTCCAGGCAGCACTTGGTTTAAATCACTCCCACAGGAGGCAGTGATGGCCACCAGCCCAGGCTTTAAAAGATAAGACAAATTAATGGAGCAGAAGTCTATCAGTGACTACTAGCCATGATGGCTATGCTTTGCCTCCACATTGGAGAAAATAATGCTTCCAGTTGCTGGAAGCCACAGGAGGGGAGGACGCTCTTGTGCTCAAATCCTGTTTTTGGGTTTCCCACAGGCATCTGGTTGGCCACTGTGGGAACAGGATGCTAGACAATTTGGGGAATTCTTGCTTCAGTGAATGCCACAGATAGGGAAAATGACCTGACTCCCATTAAGGCTTAAGGGCACACTAACGCTTAAGGGGCATTGAATCTTGCCCATTTTGCTGAACAGCAATTCAATTATATCTGCTCATTTCAAAGGCTTACCTTGGAATTTGGAAATAAATTCTCTGCGGGAGCCCAAAAGTCAATTTAGAAAGGGTGAGAAAAGTATTGTCCTTTGCTTCCCCCCTCCCCCCATTATTTAATCCTTCTACCTGTCTGGTATGGATTTGAAAATGTCAAACATATAGTTATTTTATTTACTTACTGGCATCCCTATTCAGCTTTTCTAGAGAAATTATAAAATATGTATGGAATGATAATGCCAAAGTCAAAAGCAGATTCCTAGCTAGGCAGGGAAACAGAATGCTGCTGACTAAAAGAATGATTGACAAAGAAATTTGGACCTTTGTACATATAGCTATCATGCTTCTTGACAGTAAATATTAAAGCTTCACATCTTCAGGTTCCCTGTTCTGCATGTCAACAGAGATTTCATTGATGGTTATGCAATGACTCCCATTCCTATCCATTCCTGTATTCCAACCAGTCTGATGCCAACAATTATCCAACCTTATCATTTTGCTGAGCTCCAGCCAGCAGATACTTTTGTCGAGTTGTTATTTGTAACCGTGCGGGAATAATGTGTTAGGTGTAGTTAAATGAATAATACCCAAACCACTAGAGTGGATAGGTGGGCTTATCTGATCTCTTGCATTTGATCTGAACTTCGTTCTAACGTTCAAAGTAAATGCAGTCAAAAATTGGCACATCAAACCAAGTGGCCCTATACTGGAACTGTACACTGATCAAAAAGAATATACACATGTAAAGAAATAATTCATGCATGAAGCAGATGGGAGGGTCAACCAGTATCTGGGCTGCACCACCTCCTAGCTCACTGAAATCTTCATGAAAGGGAGGATTCTAAGCTAGCTTCCCCTCCCTGATGTGCCAGTTTTCTCTATGTAAGGATTTTTTAATGGAGACATTTCCTGCCATGTGAGTCTCCAGTTGAAATCTGAAAAGATAACAATACATGAACATCCAAGAGGTGGGGCCGGTGGTGTACATGATCAGTGCCGGATTTATGTATAAGCTAAACAAGCTATAGTTTAGGGCCCCGCACTCTTGGGGGCCCCCAAAAAATTGGAAGGGGGAAAAATCTGGATGTACATTTCCGAAATATATGATTAAAAACAAATAAAATAAAACGTACAAATAGTTAGAGCTTAATAATTATTTCACTATTAATATACTTCTTCTTAATTGTATTTCAGTTCAACAATTACTTTGATAAAATACATATTTTGTTATGTGCAAATGGCTTTAGATACCTATTAGGTCCATAAATTACCGTATAGCGTATAAGGGAAAGGGAAAGGGACCCCTGACCATTAGGTCCAGTTGTGACCGACTCTGGGGTTGCAGCACTTATCTCACTTTATTGGCCGAGGGAGCCGGCGTACAGCTTCCGGGTCATGTGGCCAGCATGACTAAGCCGCTTCTGGCGAACCAGAGCAGCGCATGGAAACGCCGTTTACCTTCCCGCCAGAGCAGTACCTATTTATATATACACTTGCACTTTGACTTGCTATCGAACTGTTAGGTTGGCAGGAGCAGGGATTGAACAACGGGAGCTCACCCCGTCACAGGGTTTTGAACCGCCAACCTTCTGATCGGAAGCCCTAGGTTCTGTGGTTTAAACCACAGCGCCACCCGTGTCCCATATATAGTATATATTCAATACACGCCAAAAAAAAATCAGCGGCAGTTTGTTGTTGACAAAGGACAGCTGGACATATAAAGGGCCCTATTACCCTCAGTAATGGAGGTGCTGGAGGAGACTCTTGAGAGTCCCATGGACTGCAACAAGATCAAATCAATCCATTCTTAAGGAAATCAGCCCTGAGTGCTCACTGGAAGGACAGATCCTGAAGCTGAGACTCCAATACTTTGGCCACCTCATGAGAAGAGAAGACTCCCTGGAAAAGACCCTGATGTTGGGAAAGATGGAGGGCACAAGGAGAAAGGGGCGACAGAAGACAAGATGATTGGACAGTGTTCTCGAAGCTACCAGCATGACTTTGACCAAACTGCGGGAGGCAGTGGATGACAGGAGTGCCTGGCGTGCTCTGGTCCATGGGGTCACGAAGAGTTGGACACGACTAAACAACTAAACAACAACACCCTCAGTAGCTTAGGGCCTCACCAAACCTAAATCCGGCTCTGTACATTATACTGGAGGCAGGTCCAGGTGTGGGCCCATTTCCAGTCATCACATAGCTGACACATGGAAGAGCTTGCAATATTGTCTGAAACAGTTTGTGTTCATAAAAGAATGGGACAAAGAGGACCTTTTTCTTTTCTACCATTTTCTTTTCCTTTAATAATAATACTAATCATTGATTTTTAAAAAACTGAATGCCATATTATTAAGACCAGAAGTTACTAACAGAAAGGGGGGGGGAGCTTAGGTGAACGAAGTATTTTTTCTGAGACATTAGAGACTAATGCATCATCATTATTTTTTCAAATTTTGCATGGCGGTTAAAAAGAAAAAAGCAAAGCCTGTGGGGAATTGTAGGAAGATACAGAAAAATATTTAAATCACATTCCTTAAAAATAAAAAGAGGCATTATAGCCTTTGTAAGAAAAGCTCTGAAGATGGTTCAGAAACTTCATCTGGTGCATGAATTCGGTGGCCAGGTTTTTCACTGCGGCAAGACCGGTCCTAGCCCAACTTCACTGCCAATTAGTTTCTGAGCCCAATTCAAAGTCCTGGTTTTGACCTATAAAGCCTTAAATGGCTCAGGACCACAATACTTCAAGGACCGCCTCTCCCCATATAAATCAACCCGGACTCTGCAGTCATCATCTGAGGCCCTTCTTTTGTGTCCTTTTGAGAGGTATAGAAGGTGGAAACACGAAAATATGCCTTCTTTTTTGCAGTGATTCCAAATTTGTGGAATTATCTCCCCAGGGAGGCTCGCCTGGCACTTTCATTGCATATGTTTAGGCATCAGGAAAATATGTTTATCTTCATCCAGGCCTTGGGCTGATTAACTTCTGTGGCCTTTTAAATGGGAGGGAGGTTATTGTTCTGTTTTTGTTCTATTATGTATTTTGTTTTCTCATTTTGTATTTTTATGTTGTGAACCTCCCTGTGGTCTTCTGATGAAGGGCACTATGCTGATTTAATTTATTATTATTATTATTATTATTATTATTATTATTATTATTATTATTATTATTACTATTTTATTCCATGGGCGCATGGACACCATGCTTTTGCCCTATGATCCACTCAGAAATAGCTAACTGACCTCTCCATTTTCTCCATTTAATCCACTGTAATTTAGCTCCCTTTGAAATGAACAGGACTAAAGTTAGCTATGACTAACTTTCCACATTGACTAACTTTGTCTGGAACCAAACACAAAAAATTATGATCAGACCATTATACTGATTGCCCCTCTTTTTGGTCTGTATTTTTCTGTTTTTCTCACACAATGACTGGTGGTTCTAATTCTTCCCATTTTAATAAGGTCTGGAAAATCTTGGTCATTAACGGAGAAATTAATTATAACTTGATCTAACAATTTTGGCAATAAGCCAGAGCACAGTCCTCCCAATTCAATAGCTCACCACTCTCCCCCCTCCCCGCCACAGTCCTTCAGCAGCATTCATTCCAAATGACAGTTTTCGTATCTAAACCAATTTAAATTAATATTGGATGTGTGGTTATTATAGCATGCTGTATCAACCACTTTACGGAATTAATTGCAAATATGTGTTACATATAATGCACTGCCATCATCACTAATTTTGCAATTCTTTGAAAAAGCAATCACATTTGTCTGGCTGAGGAAACAAACAAAAACCAAAAAACCTAACACTGTTTATTACCCACATTTTGGTTCACAGAACCAAGTTGAGGAATTGGCACTGAACACTTAAGTCACATGATTCAATATATACATATATCCAATTATTTAATTCTTAGAATGCTTTGCCAAACAGATCAGGTGGTGCTGAGAGGGAAGGGGGTCTTTGAGGGCCATTGGGGAAAGAGAGGCAGCATGGGAAAACCCATGGTGCTGATTGGCACTTTCCTAAGGTGGTTTGGGAATGCAGGTGGCGCTGTGGCTTAAACCACAGAGCCTTGGACTTGCCGATCAGAAGGTCGGCGGTTCGAATCCGTGTGATGGGGTGAGCTCCCGTTGCTCAGTCCCTGCTCCTGCCAACCTAGCAGTTCGAAAGCACCTCAAAGTTCAAGTAGATAAATAGGTACCACTCCAGTGGGAAGGTAAACGGTGTTTCCGTGCGCTGCTCTGGTTCGCCAGAAGCGGCTTAGTCATGCTGGCCACATGACCTGGAAGCTGTACGCTGGCTCCCTCAGCCAATAAAGCAAGATGAGCGCCGCAACCCCAGAGTCAGCCACGACTGGACCTAATGGTGAGGGGTCCCTTTACCTTTAAGGTGGTTTGAGGAGGGGGGCAGGGCCAGATCCCTATTTAAGGGACAATCTGCCTTCTCCCCAGCCTCTCCTTTTGCAACAGCATCCTTCCTCCCTCACTGTCTCCCATTGTGTTTAGGGGTCATCACAAGAGGGCCATGTATTTTTTCTTTTTTTAATAAATTCACATTTTGGATCACAGATTGGTCTTTTCCCTAAAGGTAAAGGACCCCTGACAGTTAAGTCCAGTCACGAACGACTGTGGGGTTGCGGCACTCATCTTCCTTTACTGGCCGAGGGGGACAGTGTTTGTCCACAGACAGTTTTTCCGGGTCATGTGGCCAGCATGACTAAGCTGTTTCTGGCGAAACCAGAGCAGCGCACGGAAACACCGTTTACCTTCCCGCCTGATCAGTACCTATTTATCTACTTGCACTTCGAGGTGCTTTCGAACTGCTAGGTTGGCAGGAGCAGAGACCGAACAACAGGAGCTCACCCCGTTGTGGGGATTCGAACTGCTGACCTTCTGATTGGTAACTCCTAGGCTCTGTGGTTTAGACCGCAGCGCTACCTGCATCCCTTGACCAGGTACATAGGCACCTGCTAATCAATAAAATTATGCATGCAACCAGCACCCTATATTATGACAGTAGGGTGTTGAGCTTGCTCCAATCATCATCATTTGCTCCCACAGGCAATTGCACGGAGACCATAAAAAACATTAGAACTGGGCCTCAGCCTGAGAAAAGGTGATGTTATAATGCTTAGAATTCTTTTCCATGCTAATCAAAGACACATAACTCATCTGGAGTTACGACATTGGGCTTCAAGGTTACAAGTAATAAGTTTAAGGAAGGCCTGAGCTGCAGAAACTCTTGTTTTAGAATTTAAGCTCTGGGACAATGTTTGATTAAAAAATTCATCAAATGAATTTAATATTCACTCCACGAGAGTGACTGTTGATTTGCACCAATCGAAACAGAACTGAAATATCGTCCCAGTGGTTGTGTTTTCACTGGAGAAGAGAGATAAATTGTGTCTTGTGTCTGTGACAGATCGCTTATTGCATGTGCTTGGAGGTTACCCCTCATTTAATGAACTCCGACACTGTTCCTTCAATAGATTAAGACATTGCTCTCTTTAGTGCAATCATTTATTCTCAATTTAAATTAAATATAAAGCAGGGGGTTCCTATTAGGCTTTTCCCTGAGGTTAATCAGATCGCAAAATGAAAACAACCCTACACCTTAAAACAAGATATAATTGCCACGAAGAGAATCAAATAGCATGTGCTCCTGCAAACGAATCTGGAATTTTAATTGTGTTTGCAGTCAAAATTACAGTTTTGATTATGCAGACATAGAAAACGAGAAACAATGTGTGTGCAATGCCCCATTTCCAATACAGAACACAAAGCTCCAGGGATGCAACCTCACAAAAGTTAGTTGCAACCAAGCCCCATCAAAAATCAAGATTGAGTCATATTCTGCTGTTATTAATGATACTTTGTCACAATGAACTTTTGCTATCTTGTTCCCAGGAGCTATATTACGTCAGGGCGAATTCGAGCAAACAGCCAAGGTGACAAGAAATGTAATAAGTATGGAGTGGTTATGACGGCATTCAGAAAAGGGGTTTATTGTATTAGTTTCACTGATTTATAATGGTAGTGCTTCTGTCCCAGTTTCTGACATTGCTCTCATAGTACAGTGCCCATTTCATTATGGATCTGTGGCTTTTTAACTGATACTCTGGCAGGTCACGCTAGATTTCATTCATACCAGTGGGCGTGGCATGACACAACAGCACCAAACATAACTGGACATGCTGCTTTCTGCACATTCTGCTTACGTTCCCCATGATTCACCATTGAAAATGGCAGGAAAGGATTGTATGCTGGTATAGCACCACAAATTGTGTCACTTGAATCCCACAATTTTCTGGGTTAATGGGGTTGCAAATGGATTCTTTCTGGAAGTAATTGACAAGGAAATGAGCACTAAAACTTCCACGATAGTCTACTAGATTTCCAACAATAGCTTTTACGTTGTGTGAAAGATCAAATAAAATGAGGTCTGAATGCAGCCTAGCAGAGGGGAAATAAGACTTCAAACTGTTATATGCCAGGTTGCCAGGCCATCCGACCAAGCGGAATGGGTTTCGGATCCAGCCTAAGTCCCCTCACCCCCGGGTCTCCCACTGCCATATTCCTGGAACTCCCCTTTTTGGGGGTCTTACACCACCCTTGGTTCAGCCAGCATTCGGTAGAGCATAAGACTCATAATCTCAGGGTCATAAGTTTGAGCACCACGTTGGGCAAAAAGATTCCAGTATTGCAGAGGGTTGGATGAGATGACCCTCATGTTCTCTTCCAATTATACAGTTCTATGATTCTATTAACTGAGCCGCAGATGAGTTGGATACAAATGCTGTAAATAAAAAAATCATATCAACAGACCTAAATTAGGAAGGAATCCTGTGCACCAGAAGCTGACATAAAGTGAGACTGTGTCAGTTAAGCTAGTGTAAGATTACACTAGATGCAAACCTCGTTCAGCTGTGAAGCTGTTGCTGCACTGCCTAATTCTGGCAGAGGGAAACAAAGGCTTTAAAATAGAGTTCTATGCCAGGATTCAGCCTAAGACCATAAACATAAAGTGTTCCTATTTGAGCATCCCATAATTACAAAAGCCTTCTGATAGGGTTCTGGGATGTCCTGTCTTGGCTCCTACAAGAGTGCAACCCCAAAAGATGCACATTTTGTGGGAGGCCATACACTTGCCTGAGTTATCTGGCTCCCACAAGAATGCAGCCCTAGAGATGCTCTCGCATGAGTTGCTTCTAAAGGATGTTGGATGGTAAGGATCTTGGAAAATTCACCAGCATTCTAGTGTGAATTTCTTCTAATAAGCATGTTCTCCTTCATAGAGAGCACGTGTTGCGGTGGGGTCTGAACAGGCCACCCCTCTGTTGCTAGTCAGGTTAGTATGGATGACCATCCACAGTGATTGGGCAGGTGGGTTACTGGGCAAATTTTGATGTTGCCATTTAGGGGGACAGACCAAAGGTTATAAAATCAAGTCATGCAGCACTGACTGGGCTCTTTTGCTGCGTGCATCGGATCATCCGCCCACCCTCCCTAATCTAGGGCTATTGCATTGACCTTGCTATGCCTGTCATGGGGTCATCTGCTTTTGGGGCAGGGACCTGGTAGGAATTTTGTCCATTTGGCTGATTGGCTGCTGCCATTTGGTTTTTGCCTACTGTGTAGCAAATTGTCACAACTTGTAAGGTTGCGGTTAGGCATTGGTTAAAGAATTGGTTGGTGGTGGGGTAAGTGCCTGCCCCTCCAATGCTGCTGCGGAAAGGGAATTCCATTAAAGGAATCCAGGGGCTTGCCATTTTTTCGTCCGTACCCCTGAATGGGGCTTAGGGCCGCGCAAGCACTCAGTAGCATGCGGGGGGGGGTGAGGGTCTGGTGCCCAGCTCCATGCTCTCCCCAGTATTGTTTTCCCTCACTGGCTTTTGCTGGAATCTGGAAGTCAGTTCTGTCCCTGGGCATGGGGACAGACAGTCATAACCAATGCCTAAGCAACCACTCACATTTATGTATTTTAATAAAGTTGTGGCCAAAATTATGCCAAAAACCTTAAACAAAAATTAGGTGTGAACTGTGAATTATTTAGGGGTGGCTTGGGGGAGCTTGACACACAATACGTATTTTTATATACATATCAGACTATTGCACTTTTGCAAAACAATTTCCCAAATATAAGGCATTTTTGTATGATGTTTTCACCAATATATGCATTTAGATGCACAGTTTACCTGATGTATTGTATTTTCATACACATTGCTTGGTTGGAGAACCGTGTTGCAAAATTAAGAGAAGTGCAAATTTTGAAGGATGGCTGTGTTTCGGTCTGCATATTGTTTCGGAAAGTGTGAATTAAGTAGGTTCATTTTTAAATGCACACTGAATTGAATTTTTCACCAACCCATAATTGCAGCTTGAGGGCGTTGGGAACGGTGTTCAAGAAAATCATCTGTATATTGAGGGTTGGCAGTGGAACTGAAGTGAATTTTGATGAGATTAGTAGCATTTCCCAGGGTAGCTTTGCACATTCCTTTTTTATTTTATATTCTTTACTGAATAATAAAAAGTACAGATTTGCAAGTGTACAGAGTAAGGTAAGACACAAAAAGAAGAAGAAACAAGAAATAGTACCCATGTAGAAAACCAAACAGAACAAAAAAATGTATTGTGTACATTAAATTTGTCCATGGCAAGTCTACGTTTATACACAACTAGTTCATGTGTAGCGAGTTTGTACATACCTTCAATCCAATCATTAAAGGGAGCTGTATTTTTATTTTTCCAGTTCATCAATACTTGTCTTTTTGCTGTAGTAAGGGTGTGTAATGTCCATTCATATTGTCCCTTTGTTCAATTCCATGTCTTGGGTATATAATTTAAAAGGATATTTTCCTATGCAAATTTAAGATTGTTCTATACAGTCATGTTGCACATTCCTAATATACTCAACGACACTGGCACATAGAAATCCTCACTAGTGGATACACCTGCTGTGAGAGAGCTTAGTAAAGGACTGATTGAAAGTGAGCATTTTGGCAGATGTTACAAATCCAGGGTCTCTTCTTCTCGTGGATATGATTTGCTAAAATCCCTTGCAGTCCAAAAACTGCCAAGCACTTAATATTCACAGTGCAAATGCAACTAGTATAGAACAATCAACATAATGCTAATGAACAATTGGAATGCCAGATGTGTTGCATTTTAAACAATGAAGTGTACCAGAAGATGCTTGCTACGGGAACATAGCATAAATTCAGATAATAGGGCTATAAAACAGAGTAGAGATACAAAGGTTTTCTTTGCTGAGATTATTCATGCTCCAGTGATAAATAAATAAATGCAATCTTACATAAATTGCATTAAATCGTTAACGTTTTTACACACATAATTAATTACAGGTGCAAACTTTAGAACTGAGCTGTCTAATTACCTGAGTCTCTGTGCAAATCAGATAATTGGATAATTAGGCTCCTCTTTCCTACCATTTACAACCATAATTGTTATTAATTGTTATTTTATATTTATTAAGCATCAGAGCGATATTGCTCTTGAAGCCACGTCTCAAGATCCAGTCAAAAGTAGTTTCAAATGCATTTTCTTCAAGGGATTATTTATATATATATATGCATGGAGTGATGGCAAGGATTACGATAATGCAATTCAGTTCATGATCAAGGGATCTATCCAATGGTGGCTGTGTGCTAGCAGAAAGCATGTCCTCATCTGAAATGTGGGGCAGCTGATTTTTGCTCACCCACCCTCTGCTGTCCTCCACTCCCCCATAAACTGGAGGGGAGGGACACTCTGGAACAATTCTGGATATGACAAAGAAGGCTGAAATAGGTGGGGGGGCATGTACCAAAAAAATCAGACGTCACAAGGGAAGGGGGAGGAAAATCAATTCAATTTGCATTTAAAGGTGGACCTATCAAATCTGCATTTCCCAAAACAATATGCAAACCGAAGCACAGTCATTCTTTGAAATTCACATTTCTCCAGATTTGGCATTGCAGTTCTCCAGCCAGGTAATGGGAACAGAAATGCACATACTAGGATAAAGATGCATATATTAGTGAAAAGGTAAATATTAGGGGGGAAATGATTTGTAAAAATGTGTGTATTAGGCAAAGCTGCACACCAACTTCTGCATTTGCTCACTTGCAGAAGTTTGTGTGAAGTTTTGCTTGCTTTCACCTCCTGGACTGGATCTAGACACATCAAAAAAGCGATTCAGTTAAGCACGTTGTAAACTTCATATGGGGAAATCCTGTTGGCGAAAGACAGGACTCCACAGCGCCATCTGGTGTCACAGTGTTATAACGCATATAAAGCGCTTTATCTTTATGAATGTAGCTAAATCCCTGTTGTGCTGATCTCACCCCCTCCCCAGTTCCTTTAATTAGCTCCTTCATTAAAACATCAGCATGTAAGTTCCTTGCAGGCACTTATGGCACTGCAAAGCTGCCATTAACAATGACTGCTACTGAGAGAGAGAAATCAAAATGGCACCAATAGGAATTAAAAAGAGTGATTTGCAAACAATAGTTCTGTGTCATGACTGCAAAGCTGCTGGAGGGTATTTTTATATTTGGATTATATTGTAGTTATTATTAAGTGCAACACTGCAAAATAGCTGTCAACTTACAGATTTGAAAATAAGGGACCAGCAGCCTTGAAAATAAGGGATCAGCAGCCAAAATAAGGGATTTTTCAGGCACAGGTATATTCAATTTCTGAGCCCCTCTGAGCCAAAGACAGAAAGCCCAGCCAGCAGCCAAACGAAGCCTCAAGCGGTGGTTCCCACAGCGCAGCAACCCGGCAAAGGGGATGCAGCAAGGAAAACCACCACCACCTCTCCACTGGGAAGCGCTGAGCAAAGGCGAGTCCCCCCAAGGCATGCAAGCTCCACCCCCAAGTCATTCTTAGACTCCTTATTGGATGAGCAATGCAGCCAAGCAACACAGTTGGAGCCTCCCTCCTCCCTGGCTGGCAGGGAGGGAGAGGAGCTGCTTCCTTTGAAACCCGGGAAATATAAGGGACATCATCAATAAGGGACAGCTACGGGACACGGCGCTGGGATAAGGGTCTTTCCTGCCAAATAAGGGACAGTTGACAGCTATGCTCTGCACACACTTGTTTTCTTTCTAAGTCACTCCTTTAACAAATATTTGATTGTGCTTCAAGCACTACCACACATTTAACACCCACTTATTGACTGCACTGCAACCTGTATTTCTTTGTTGGATGATTGTATCTTGGAGAAAATGATCGACCCACACATCTGATGAAATGTTCTCCATCTCACAAAACCTTATGCCTCAGCAGTTGACTGCCTCTCTCCAACCTGTACCCTGTGATCAGCATCCGAGACCAGAGGGTGGCATCACGAGAGGTCTAGAGGGTGGCAACATGAGAATGGGCCTTTTCTGCAGTGGCTCCCCATTTGTGGCATCTTCTTCCCAAAGAGAAGGCTGGCGCCTTCATTATGAACTTTTAGGCACCAATTGAAAACATTTCTCTTCAACCAGGCCTTTGACTGAATGTGTTGTTGGAGGCAGTGGGGGCAGGAGGGGCTATTGGTTCATTTTTGTTCTTGCTTTTATTATGTGTTTTTTTATCTTGTATTATTGTGTTGTGAACCACCCTGGGATCTATGGATGTAGGGCGGTATACAATATACCTTCATTCATAAATTATATATATATATCTCACAACAAGATGTCCTAGGTCATTTAGGTGTTGTAGCAACAACTACATGGCATGCGGCCCTCTGCGGTTTGTCTCAACTGGTAGTGTCTGCACTGTCTGTGAAGTCTACAACTTTTATGTTTACCGATACGCCCTTCTTCTGGCCTGCATGAATTGTCGTGTCCACCTACTGAAGAGATATTTGTTGGGAAATTTTCAAGAGCCAATTTGAGTCTAGGAAACATATTGGGACCTCTTGTTTTCAACTGAGAACACTGCTGTGACTGAGAGTCCTGTGACTGCTCTCTCCATCACGATCAAATTTGCTGTTCATTTACACATAACTTGGTGTTCTTCTTTCTACAAAGTTATATGTTTCACCTATGATTTCATTACCTTGTACCTCCAAGCTTCATTCGATTTCCTTGCCGCCTTGTTTGTCTGTGCTTCTCTTTCTGGTCTGAATGTGATAAGGAAGCTTATGTTTTCTAAAGTCTTCTTGGTACCTGCCACTTGGGGGGCGGGATACTCAATGTAATTGGTAATTTTGTGATTGAAAGACCATTATTTGAATCTCGCCTCTACCACAAATGCTGCCAATTATACCAGGCAAGTCAGAGTGCATGGAAGTACATGTTTCAAGGGGAGCAAGGCAGATTCCAAAAAAAAAAAATATATCTATGTGAGGAGTTCTTCCCTTCATTAAAATGTCAGCATTGCTGTGTCCCATTAATAGGGAAGACCTGCACATTACTGGAACAACACATTCTTTCCATGCAAACAGTCCCATATTCAGTCCAAGTAGGGCAGAAAAATACTCTTCCTCTCTGGGTGATCCCAGCCCATCACTTTTAAATAACTGCTGCTTTTACACATTTTAATACTGTTTGATGATCTGCATTGTGTTATCTATTCTGTTTCTATGCACAGCTTCTATCTTCTCTAAATGTATGGTTGTCTATACATTTTGAAATAAATAACTTTTAAAATTGCCATTTCAAAGATTCTCTAGATTTCGGTGGATGTGACGTTTGGGAGAGATTGTTGAACTCACGCCCTGCTTGAATACTTCCCACATGCATCTGGTTGGCAACTGTGAGAACAGAATGTTGGATAAGTCTTTGGACTGATCCAGGAGGTTCTTATGATGTTCATTATGTTTCCGGATTTCATTCCTTAAATATATGCTGGTGGCTAGGTTGCTTGCTCGGTTGAATACATTGAGTCCAAATCAATTGAGTTTCAAGCCAGGAATGTGATGATTGATTCAAAGCTTGTGCTTTTGTCATCACCATCGTTGGTTAATTTATATATTGCTTAAATGCCAAAATCACCATCATCACTTTTAATTTGTATACAATTTTTCTATCTTACAATACCCAAGGCAGTTTACAAGCTGAAGAAACAAAGAACGCACAGTGGTACCTCGGGTTAAGAACTTAATTCGTTCTGGAGGTCCATTCTTAACCTGAAATGTTCTTAACCTGAGGTACCACTTTAGCTAATGGGGCCTCCCACTGCCGCCGTACCGCTGCCATGCGATTTCTGTTCTCATCCTGAAGCAAAGTTCTTAACCCGAAGTACTATTTCTGGGTTAGTGCACAGAATCTACACTGGCCACATGGTCAATATCAATTTATTTAATGTATTGATTTATTATAATTTATTACCTTCCCTTCACCCTAGCGTCCCAAGAGGGCTGTTTGCAACGTGTGAATTGCCCCTAAATGTCTGGATATTGTATAGTTATTGTTTTCATTAATGGATGTCATGAAAAGACACACAGTTGCTGAAGGCAAAAAATAAATATGGGGCTGACTTCTAATATGGAGCTGACTTCTAATACAGCAAGTGTTAGATTAAGTTTCTGGAAATGCCACTGATACTATATAAAATCTGGCATGTATCAGAAAGTAGTTCCTTCTAAATGTACTATGCTCCTCTCTGGAAAGTAATTTTAACCACTCCAAAGAAGGGGTAATCAAACAGTGCCTACTGAAAACTTTCTTCGTATGAATTTTATATTAATTTTTAATTAATGTCATATATTACTTGGGCTTTTATGCAATTACATGATAAATTATTCAATTTTGATGTTCAGTTTTAGACAGATGTTAAATCAAAGACGTGAATGATTAAACACATTTTAATAGATTTCCCACTATGGCTTTATTCGCTATATACAAATGAATTCTGGTCTTTGTGTAAGTGTGGAGTTGAGGGCTGTATTTCTTTAAGAAAGGGGACCTTTATCTGGCTCCCGACTTTGATTTTGTTGTAAAGCAGCCATGATGTGGTTCACATGCCTTAAACAAAAGCTCCTTTGCAAAGAGAGTACGGCTAATTATGCAGATTAACTTCCAAAAATAAAGCTTTGAAAGTCAAAAAATGCCAAGTCACGGAACATTTCCTAAACTAGCCTGGCACCCTTGCTCTTCCAGCTAATGGTAGCTGTGAGTATTTCTAGTCTGCTTGTGCTCACTGAAGCCAGGTGAGAATATAGGATTAGATGAGGACAAAGATAACATGGCAAACATTCCTTTCCATTCAATCCAGAATGTGAACTGTAACAATATTGTATAGAGACACCCTGTAAGTGCCAGAGTTCACCTTCAGCAAGCAATAGCAACATTTTATTGGATCAAGCAGAAGTCATCACAGTTTCGTCAGGAGTCAAAGCTGCACATACAGAAATAAAGCCCATTTAAAAATGATTCTCTACACGGAGCTCCAAAATGAGGAGCAGCAATTTCCGTCAAAGTACAAGAGTTGCCACCCTCGTTTCCTGTACAGTGGAAGTGTTTTTAAAAATATTTTTATTTATTTGAACAAAAACATATGCCTCAATAACACACAAGAAAAAAAGTGAACAGAATAAAAACTAAAATTAAACATATCCAAAATACAAATTTGGGTTGTTTCATTCACAGTCCCTAGAAAAAAAATAACCATTATTATTACTGATGTTGGGGGATAGTAACATTTTTTAGAATATTCATTTTATTTATAAATATTAGTCTATTGTCCATGTATGGCAGAAGTTGAGGTGAATTTGTGAATTGTTTCTCAGGTGAAACTTGTGAGGAATTTGTTACTGATTACTAGGTTGGCTTCAAGTAAGATCTCTCTCATTCACAATTTGGTTATGGATGAGGAGGCGAAAGTGGTCAGTATCACTGAGACCAGTGCCAGATTGACGTATAAGCTAAACAAGCTGTAGCTTAGGGCCCCACTCTCTTGGGGCCCCCAAAAAAAATTAAAGGAAAAAAACCTGGATGTACATTTCCAAAATATAAGATAAAAAACCAAATAAAATAAAACCTACATACAGCAGGCTCCTATGATGTAAGTAATGGGCCCTGACTGCTAGCCTGCTCCCTAAAATATCACTGGTTTGCTAATTCTATATCAATTACTTTGATAAAATACATATTTTGTTATGTGCAAATGGCTTTAGATACATGTTAGGTCCATAAATTACCATATAGCATATATTGGAACATCAAAAACAGTGACAAATTATTGTTGACAAAGGACAGCTGGACATATAAAGGGCCCCATTACCTTCAGTAGTTTAGGGCCTCATCAAACCTAAATCCGGGACTGACTGAGACCTGGGTAGGTGAGCAGGTGGAGTTGGCCTCACTCAGCCGTGCCCACCTGGGTACTCGGTGCATCATCAAGATAGACTTGAGGGTCATGCAGGGGGATTTGCTGTAGTCTATACTGATTTCTGAAGAATTGATGCTTTTGAATTATGGTGCTGGAGGAGACTCTTGAGAGTCCCATGGACTGCAAGAAGATCAAACCTATCCATTCTGAAGGAAATCAGCCCTGAATGCTCACTGGAAGGACAGATCCTGAAGCTGAGGCTCCAATACTTTGGCCACCTCATGAGAAGAGAAGACTCCCTGGAAAGGACCCTGATGTTGGGAAAGATTGAGGGCACAAGGACGACAGAAGACGAGATGGTTGGATAGTGTTCTCGAAGCTACCAGCATCAGGATTTTAGAGATGCTTAGGTGAGGCAGGGCCAAAAAAAAATTGGGAACCACTGATCTAGAGTTTGTGTTCCTGGCACTGGGCAATCGGGACAGATATGGGATTCTGCTGGTTTACCGCCCACCTCGCTACCCAGCAGTCTCCCTGGCTGAGCTGACAGAGCTGGTCTCGGAGGCAGTTATTTGGATAACCCCCAAGAATATAGATTTATATCAGAATAATTACATACCAGTGTGGAATGGGATAAAGAAAGATCTGGATGTGTGGGGACGAATGAAATTGTCATTTTGGGGAAGGATTTCAACGATAAAGATGAGCGTGTTACCAAAACTATTGTTTTTGTATCAAACGATTCCAATAATCAAGGGGACTGGGGTTTTTTAAGAATGGCAAAGAGTGATTTCGAGGTATATCTGGCAGGGAAAGAAGCCAAGAATTCAATTTAACTTATTAACTGATGCAAAAGAAAGAGGAGGCTTCGCCTTGCCAGACTTGAAATTGTATTATGAAGCCTCATGTCTCTGTTGGTTAAAGGAATGGATAAAATTGCTGGATTTGGAAGGATTTGATAATAGATTTGGATGGCACGCGTATTTATGGGCTGGAAAGAAGAAAATCCATAGAGGTTTTGGAAACCACATTTTCCGAGGATCGTTAATAGAAATATGGGAGAGGTATAAAAAGCTACTGGAAGCAAAAATTCCACACTGGTTGTCTCCGTTAGAGGTTATGACTGTTAAAAAAATTAATATGAGAAAGAATTGGATTACATACGGAAATTTGATTACTAAAGAAGGGGGGAAATGGAAAATGAAACCCTATGAAGAAGTGAAAGAGTTTGTGTATGATTGGCTACATTATCTCCAAATAAATGAAATGTTTAAGAAAGATCTTAAAGAATATGGATATGCAGAGAAGGATTCTAAATTTCAAATAGAAATAATAAATAATGAATATAAAATCCTATCCAAAATGTATAAGATATTGTTGGAATGGCATACAAAGGATGAAGAAGTTAAATCAGTTATGATAAAATGGGCCAGAGATATTGGACATAATATATAATTTAACGATTGGATAAAACTATGGAATGAAAGTATTAAATTTACTGCATGTACTGCATTAAAGGAAAATGTTATGAAAATGATATATAGATGGTATATTACACCAGTAAAACTTGCAAAAATGTACAAAACATGTAAGAAGTGTTGGAAATGTAAAGAAAAAGATGGTACATTTTTTCATATGTGGTGGGAATGCAAGAAAGTGAAAAGCTTCTGGGAGTTGATATATAATGAGCTGAAAAAAATGTTGAAATATACATTTGTTAAGAAACCAGAGGCTTTTCTCTTAGGAATTGTTGGCAATGAAATAAATAGAAAGGACTACAAAATTTTCCAATATGCAGTGACAGCGGCAAGAATACTACTGGCCCAGAAATGGAAACAAGAACAAATACCAACGTTGGAGGAATGGAGAACAAAGCTGATGGACTATGCAGAACTTGATAAACTGACTGGGAAGATTAGATATCAACGAGATCAAAAATTCATCGAGGACTGGAGAAAATTAGCAGAATATTGGGAATGTATAAGTGATAACGGAATAACGTTAGTGGCATTTAAAGAAGCTCTGTAACAGAATAAGAAATATTGTAAAAAAGCAAAATATAAGAGGGGGGTAGGTATAAAGGCAATACTAAAATTTGGAAATGTGTATTTAAAAAAATTAGAATTTGAATGATTGGCAGAGAAGCCGAAGGAAGTCAAAAAACTGAAAAGTTTAATGCAAATTGTTAATGTGGTATAAATGTATGGAAAACTAATAAAATATAATTTTTTAAAAAACAAAACAATAATTTGCTGTTATCAGCCACCTCCTTTTGTGGCACCCAAGACAAAAGAGGGGTGGGGGGAAATTAAGATATTTCATCTTCATGCAACTCTGAACCATCTAAGAAAGGATGAGCAGTTATGCTTGAATATTCATCTCAAATCGGCTGGCAGATACTCAGCATGGCTGAAATAAGAAGCCATTCTAGATAAATGCACTTTCATTGGGGTAACAGTTATTTTCTATAATTGAGCTTGTTTGTTTTGATAGGCTCGTAATTTGCTTCCGTACATTTTGCCCATAGTACATTTCAAGTGGTCAAAGTGCTTCATGTATATTATGGTTATTTTACGTCTTTATCTCTTTCTCCAAAGAGCTTAGAGAAGAATACATAATCCCTACTCCATTCTTATTTTCACAAAGGCCCTTTGAAGTGGGTTTTATGGCTTGCCATCTCTAATTAGACAAGTTAATGGAGGGCATGGCTATCAATGCCAACTAGCGACAATGGCAGGCTTCTACTGCCTCTGAAAAACAGTTGTTTGAAATTGCAGGATTACAGAGGGATGTTGTGCTCATGTCCTGCTTGTGTGCTTCACATAGGAGTCTGTTTGGCACAGTGAGAACAGGGTGCTGCTCTAGATGAGCCACCTGCCTGAATCAGCAGGCTCTTCCTATATTTTAGGAATAGGCAAACTCGGCCCTCCAGAATTTTTTAGGACTACAATTCCCATCATCCTTGACCACTGGTCCTGTTAGCTATGGATCATGGGAGTTGTAGGCCAAAAACATCTGGAGGGCCGAGTTTGCCTATGCCTACTATATTTGATGGAGAGAAGTGTAACTGGACCAGGATCACCCAGTGACTGCTCCATGATTGCAGTCATGGGATTTTTGTCTATCACATGATGGTATATGTTTTGACTCCACAGAGTGGGAAGTGACGGAGACAGGATGTTTGTGTTACTGTGTTCCGTGAAATGGAACTATTGTCCTTTGTTTTTTCTCTTTGCTGTCTGATGCTAGAGAGAGAGGGAGCCATGTTGCAGTGCTCCGTGTGTGTTTATATGTAAATAAAGTAGATTAGCCAAAATGCTGAGTTGCTGAGGTCTGTTACGCAAGCTGCGCAAACTCTGCGGGTCCCTAAGTGTGATGGTGTCTGTTGGCATCGGTCGCTGTGATGTTCAGGCAGAAGAAAGCTTTTGAAGCTCCCAAACGATTGACCAGGAGGGAGAGAACATGCCAGTCGAGCATGTGTCTCTGCCAGGGTCCTACTCGTGTGTACGCTGAGCTCCTGACACCTTACTCTTTCGAGTCCTGGCAGGGACACCATCTTTGCAGGGACGTGCTCCCCCAATTTTCAATGAAGCGGCTGCCCCCCAAAAAAATTATGTGTGGCTATGCATGCATACTATGGAGCATGCTCACATTGCACGCATGCCGTGGGGCAACAGTACAACACGTCAGCATGCATGAGTGATGTCAGCATGTATGGTGTTGGGGACTGGACAGAACAGGAGGAATGGGAAATGAGCCCTCGGTCTGATCAACTCCTCTCAGGAGAAGAGGGGAAGGGGGATGCCCCCCCTTTTCCAGCAGTTTCAGGAGGAGAGGGAGACAGGGATGATGTGCAGATGAATGAGGAAATGCCTAGTTACAAGATAGTGGAGAAGGAGGATGAAGTTAGAGAGCAGACAGCAGAGACCTCCCTGGAGAGTATAGGAGACGCTCCTAGTCTAAAGGCACACTGGTCCCTTCCCATTCAAGAACAGAGAATGTGGAGGGATTTGACTCCTGTGACTTCCCGTAGGTTTCCAGGATGTTGTGGGAGACGGAAGAGGAGGGACTCAGAGTAGCCAACATCTGCTCTGTGTGGAGACATGGATCTTTTGTCTTGCAGCCAGATGACTGAATAAAAAGCCACAAAATGCAAACTGTTTGTTTTTCTTGCCTCTGAGGCTACTGGGGGAGGAGAGGATACTCCACGCTTGACAAATGGTGTGCTGATGTCACATGGTCCTTTGCCCCCCTCAGCAAGGCATCACACCTGAGTCCGAGCTTGGTAGTCATACCCCAGTACCACACACTCTTGACTCAGCTATCCAGCTGCAAATAAAACATTTTTAGCGTGTTTTAAGCGCAATATACATTGTGACACAAGATGGAAAATTCAATGTATTTTTAAAGGTGCTTTTAAAAAAAAGCATTTTCAGAACGGTTTTTATATGTGTGTAGATTCCACCTCTGTCTCTCTAATGGCCCTTCAAGGTTAGACAGTATTTTTATCTGAACATATGAAATGGGCTGGGCTTGCAAACAGAAGGACATGAATAAAAATACCTGGAATCCTACATTGAATAAAATAATGCATGGGATGATGAACTTGCACAACTAAAATCCTGCATTAAAATAGCCCGAGGATTTCCATAATTGTTCTTCCCACTTTTGGGAGGTCAGGTGTGTGGTGGAACTCACATTAGTGCTGTCAGGAATTGAACCACCCGGTTGAAAGAATGATGGAAATCCTAGTAAAGGTTACAGAAAGACTGAACATGACAGTGAAGGATTTAGAGAATTAATCAACAGGAAACTGTCCAGCGCTTCATTTCTGAAGAAAAGGCAAGATATAAGCCTGCTGTCTTTATTATCAAGCTTCAAGAATCTTTTACAGTGGCTGAAACTTTTGTTTACTTTTTTATTTTGAAATCCAACCCACCTTTTCATGTTACTGCAAGATCTTGGCAGGAAGGCTGGCCAGTGTTTAAAGCCTTCAGATCTCTGCCTGGGAATGAGTGGCAATTCAGGAGATATTTCTAAAATGATGTTTGATTAGTAATTCCCATTTTTAAAGGGAAGTGTTAATGAACCAAAGGAGAAATGAAATCGTACATTTCCTTTAATTGCATTTGGATTTATAAAAAAATAAAGCACTTGGAGATTTCATCCTGATGTGGATCTCAGAAGCTAAGGGAGAAGATCTGTCTCCCTAAATATCAAAGAGATATTCTCACAGCAATATTATAAATCAAAACTGATGTATTCTGGTTCCTGAGCTGCTAGTACAATGGCTAGCGCCAAACAGAAAACGTTTCCGAGCACAAACCTCATGGAAAAAGAAGCTTCCATCTATGTTCTAAATAAATGAGCACATTTACTGAAGCTGCAATCCTAAATATAATTATCTGGGAGTAAGTCCTACTGAACTCAATGGGGCCTACTTATGTATATAGGATTGCACTGCTAGAAGATGCCAATGGGACAGTGGCTAAGAATGATGGGAGCTGGGATGAAGGGATGATGGGAGTCTGATGGCAGCTGGGTGTGTGTGTGACATCTAGTCAGTAGAATAGAGTGTCCCTATTTTCATCTGAGGAATGTTGGAGGGTATGCTATGGACTACAAAAGGTAAATCTAGAAAGTGAAATAAACCACAGAAACTAAATAATAATAATCAACAATTTGACTTTTAGAAGACATCTGAAGGCAGCCCTGTTCAGGGAAGTTTTTAATGTTTGATGTCATACCGTGTTTTTATTTGTTAGAAGCCACCCAGAGTGGCTTGGGTAACTCAGTCAGATGTGTGGCTTCTTCTTCTTCTTCTTCTTGATCTAGAGCTAGTTTGCGCCTTGTGCTATTCAACAAACTTCTCTGTGAAGAGGGATTTGATTATTAAACCACTCTGGGATCTGTAACTCTGGGTGTGTTTTAGGGGGTCTCCAGACAACCATCAGAACTGTTAAAAAAACTACAGCTCCCAGAATTCTTTAGGGGCAGCTATGACTGTTTAAAGTGGTATTGTAGTGCTTCTTGGTGGCCGCTTCCAGACTTTGGATCTCCCTCCCTAGAGAAGCTAGACTGGCTCCTTCCGCCAGTAAATGAATACGTTCTTGTTCCAGCAAGCTTTTGGCAATTGACTTCTTTTAAATAAAGGGCTGGTGCCGTGCTGATATTATTGTAGTTGTTGGTATGTTTTAAACAGATTTCATGTATCAATGTTTAATTGTATTTTAATGATTGATTTTTCTTTTTTTAGTGGTTCTTGTTTTTAGCTGCCTCTAGTTCTGTCTAATAATAATAATAATAATAATAATAATAATAATAATAATAATATGTATGGTTTGAATACGACCATAGTTTAGCTGACTATACAGAACATAGCATTTTCCCCAACAAAAAACATGGTGTTCTATCTACATGTAATATTCTTTCAGTACATGGTATAAATGAATAGGCTGTCAAATTCCATAATTCTGTCTTCAAAACAATAAATAACATAGCACTTATATTAATTTTAAAAAGAGAGCTGAGCTGAGACCTTTTTTAAATAGTCTCACCTCATAACTTTGTTTAGAATCACACTTTTTTTTACTACAATTGAATATGAATGGTGTTTTATAACTGAACATTTGAAAGTGAATGTTAATGTGCTTGAGTTCGGGAACAAAATAGTTACCGTATTTTTCGCTCTATAACACGCACCCGACCATAATACGCACGTAGTTTTTAGAGGAGGAAAATCCATAGGCATGCCACCCGTAGGCATTCCCTCCATAACACGCACAGACATTTCCCCTTACTTTTTAGGAGGGAAAAAGTGAGTGTTATGGTGCAAAAAATACGGTATTTTTTTCTTACAGATCTATTTTTTTTTTAAAAAATAATAATAATCTGCATGACAATGCACCTAAATATAAAATTAAGCTCTTTGCAGAATTTGGATTTTAAAAAAACAACATAGGCTGAATTCTAGCCTTATGAGGCACTAAAAGATATCAATAGCTTTATGGACAGAGTTGTCTTCAAAATATTTATTTATTTTGACTGTTATATCCTGCTCTTTTTCCTAGAACTGTCTCAGGGTGTAGCTAGGATTTGCTGGCTTAACTCCCTCATCTTCATCTTAGCCTAATACAACACCCCCAACCTGCAGCCCTCCAGATGTTTTGGCCTACAACTCCCATCATCCCTAGCTAACAGGACTAGTGGTCAGGGATGATGGGAATTGTAGTCTCAAAACATCTGGAGGGCCAAAGGTTGGGGATGCCTGGCCTAATACCACAAAACCAGCTACTGTCAGTGCTGCACTGAGGTGTTGCTGCCAAGAAAGTGCTATTACAAGTTTGGGCAGCTCAACAATTGTTTTCTTACAGAATAGCCAAAAAGATTTTTCCTTGCAGAACTTAAATCATGGACAGGACAGTACCAGGAGTGCTGCTGCTTATAAGGCAGCAATGGCAGCAGCATCTTATACTAGCTGGGAATTGTGAATTGTCTTCAAGGGCAGCACCACGAAGAGCACATTACAGTAGTCTAATCCTTGGATGACTAGGGCATGGCTTGCTCTGGTCAGGTTACAGTACTACTGCCTAATATGAAATCTGAAACAAATTTTGGGGTTCCTCTTCAGGTAAAACATATTCTGTGGAATATCTGCCCATAAGGCACGGACTTTCTGAGAACATCAGTTTTCAGGAAAAGTTCCAGAAGCATTTAGTTTTTATGAGTTGGAGTTTGATAAATATGAACAAGTCCAGATACCTCATCAAACGTAGGGGTGGATCATGATATGGCAGCGGTGTGTTTAAGGTGGTAGTGAATAGATCAGATTGTCTCATAAATAATGCAGAGGGGAAATTAATTCAGCTCCCTTCTGCATCAAAACAACTCTACAGAAATTGCTCTAAGATTAAAAACTATCAGGAAGAGATGGTTGGTTTTTTTTTGCCACAGTAGCACATGCCTTATACAACCACCAATTAGTTTATCTGTACATGTACACAGAGATTTATTGTCAGGATTGCACAGCCATGGTGGGGTTGTTCTTTTTTTACGGGGGGGGGGCTTAAGTTTTTACCTCTAACCATCTCTCTAACCATCACAGTTTCTTATTTCCATTGTTAACCCTCTCGTGTACACCATCCCAACGACTGCAGCATTCTTAACCCATGTCACATTAAAACTTTTAGACTACATATGTAATTGCAACAGCCTGTTGCAGGCCCCTATGAACTTCTCCAACAAATGGGGCTTCCACCCACTCCCTTCACTTTATTGATTTCCATCCAAACACTAGTTATCCTTCTAGCTTTTTGTAGCCTATTAGCTACAGCCTATTTTGTTGGCATCCATCTGTTACCAGAGACAATGGAATGCCATCTCTCGGGGTGAAGTCAAACTGCTGCGTTAGCAGCACCAAAATGACCTCCCCGGGGCACAAGCCTGGGCACTGTGTATATGGAAGTCTGGGTTACCCGAATGACCAGACCTCACTGACATGGTCCAAAGGAAAGCAGACAATTCATTTGGCACCACCTTGGCTGCAGGACTTGCTGGAAGGAGGTATACAAAACACCATCCAACCCTCTTAAAGATGCCACTCTAGATTTGTGTAGGGTTTGCTCCTTAGCCTTTTCTTCTCCCAAAGATATCTCGCAAGCCAATAGAGGTTTAGGATGAGAGTTTTCCTTCTCCTAGATGGGCTATCTTCCCATGTGGACGAGCCCCATCTGCCCCTCACTTCCCACTATAGCACATGCAGAAGCTGCTTTCTTTACTGTTGGACCCATTGCTGATCATCTACTTAATCTGCTGGAGCCTGTCTTTGCATGTAAGAGAAGTCCCTTACTCTCCAAGGGTTTGTTTGTTGTTGTTTTTTTAAAAGATATTTATTAAGATTTTCAATTTTTTATACGAACAAAAAACAAACAAAAAGATTGAAAAAGACATATAGTTCATGATACAAACTTTTCAATAACATATTTCTCTGACCTCCTCATACCTCCCCTTCTTGTATTCCCTTTCAAATTATTTGTTCAGCAAATCCTTAACTTAAAGCATTACAGCTTATAATATCACCTTATTTTCTATCCAAACCCTTTTTTTCTTCCATATTCCTTTATATCATTACAGCTAGAAACCACTCAATTTCAATCCAACATCATTCAACATTCCTTAATTTTACAATATTTCTGTAAGTAGTCCTTAAATTTTTTCCAGTCCTCTTCTGCCGACTCTTCTCCCTGGTCACGGATTCTGCTAGTCATTTCTGCCAATCCCATACAGTCAATCAGTTTCATCTGCCATTCTTCCAGAGTGGGTAGATCTTGCGTCTTCCAATACTTTGCGATGAGTATTCTTGCTCCTGTTGTAGCATACATAAAAAAAGTTATGTCCTTCTTTGGCACCACTTGGCCGGCCATGCCCAAGAGAAAGGCCTCTGGTTTCTTCAAGAATGTATATTTAAATACCTTTTTCAATTCATTATATATCATTTCCCAGAAAGCCTTAATCCTAGGGCACGTCCACCAAAGGTGAAAGAATGTACCTTCATTTTCCTTACATTCCCAACATTTATTATCGGGCAAATGATAGATTTTTGCAAGCTTGACTGGGGTCATGTACCACCTATATATCATTTTCATAATATTCTCTCTTAAGGCATTACATGCCGTAAATTTAATCCCGGTGGTCCACAACTGTTCCCAGTCAGCAACATAATATTGTGTCCAACGTCTTGTGCCCACTTAATCATTACAGATTTAACCGTCTCATCCTGAGTATTCCATTTCAGCAGCAAGTTATACATTTTTGACAAAGTCTTAGTTTTGGATTCTAACAATTCTGTTTCCAATTTAGATTTTTCCACCTGGAAACCAACTTTCTTATCCGAATTGTAAACCTCCATTATCTGATAATAATGAAGCCAATCTCGCACTTTATCTTTCAATTTCTCAAAACTCTGCAATTTCAGTCTATCCCCTTCCTAACTCACCAAGGGTTTGAGACCCATCAGCTACCCTCACCTGGTTTATACCCTATACAGTGGATGATATAGCATAGTTGTGTTTTCTACCATTCATTATCTTGGTCCACAACCATTATGAAAAGGTATGAAATAACTGTTACATAATATACACTTGTAATACATACAGGTAGAAGCGCAAAATTTTTTATTCAATCCATATTAATAGTTAAGGAGCGAGGAAGTGGATATATTTCAGAATCATTGATTCAGCCATTTGCCTGTACTATGATTCATATATGCAATTTCAAAAATGATTCTGTGCTAAAATCCAGTTTGGCTTATAGATGCTAAATGCTGCCTCTTTGTAAAAATGAACTTCTATGGGGTAGATACACATGATAACCATTTGTGCCACGCTTCTTTAAAAATATTCTCCTGTTATTGATCAAGCTCAAACAAAATGGTCTTTTCAAGAGACTGCTCCTCACAGATATTTAAGTTAAAATAGTCACGGGACATAAAGGTTGCTCTTCATGTAACACAGCAAGACCACCTGGTAGATTTTGAAACATGGAGTTGCAGCTACTACTTAAAGTGGTTCTCATTTAATTAAATGTGAAACTCCTGGGGCCTCTTACCCAATTTCACAGCTGCATCACAGCACCTTTCTGTGAACTGCTGTGCAACTGAATACCAAAGAGCTCTGAAGGTTTCTTGCGGGAAAGTCGTAAACTGAACCAAATCAACAATTCCTAAATCACATGCTGAACCTTACAGGCACATTTAAATCTGGTGTTTAAGTACTTTGATATTTATAATAGAATTGTCCTCAGATTCATCCCTTTTAATTTTTCACTCCTGAAAATACTGATCTGGTATTGGTGAGAATTGTTTGTTAAATAAGAGTCCACTGTGATGAGCCTCAGATTCCATCCTGACTAGCTAAATGATTGCTCATTCACCCTAAAGAACTTGTCAATATTCTGGAGAAAATTAATCAGACATAAGTTTGCTTAGGTGACTGTGACAGAAAAGTTTCCCCTAGGAATTTTGTGTCTGCATATTTTAATCAAGAAGTTTTCAACATTTCCTATAATAAAGAATTTCATCAAAAAGAAAGAAAGAAAAGAAAATATTGGGAGCTGTTATGTACTGAGTTGAATAGGATCCAAACTGCAGCAGTCTGATTGGTCCTAGAACAATAGGATCCAAAAGGCAGCAGTCTGATTGGTCCTAGAACAATAGGATTCAGAATGCAGCAGTCTGATTGGTCCTAGAACAATGCAGCAGTATGATTGGTTGGCAGGAACCACCCAATCATGCTGCAGATAAAAGTGAATCCACAACATGATTGGCTTACAGTAGAATTCCGGAATTAGCCAATCATGTGCAGCCCATTGTGTAAATAATGTATATAAAGCAGATACTTTGAGGGGACATTCATTTATTCCTCCTCACCACTATGAGCTGAATAAAGAGCATGAAATCACTTTGCGACTCTGAGTATATTTCAGGAGCCATCTCTTTTGAGCCCCTGATCTTTCTTTTTTGTTCTAATGTCTACGGGATATGGTTGTTGTTGTTGTTGTTTAGTCGTTTAGTCATATCTGACTCTTTGTGACCCCATGGACCAGAGCACGCCAGGCACTCCTGTCTTCCACTGCCTCCCGCAGTTTGGTCAAACTCATGCTGATAGGTTCGAGAACACTATCCAACCATCTCGTCCTCTGTTGTCCCCTTCTCCTTGTGCCCTACATCTTTCCCAACATCAGGGTCTTTTCCAGGGAGTCTTCTCTTCTCATGAGGTGGCCAAAGTACTGGAGCCTCAGCTTCAGGATCTGTCCTTCCAGTGAGCACTCAGGGCTGATTTCCTTCAGAATGGATAGGTTTGATCTCTTGCAGTCCATGGGACTCCCAAGAGTCTCCTCCAGCACCATACATAAAAGCAATTCATGTTTACTATACAAAGGCAGTAGCCAATGAATTAGTTCTGCTAGCACAATGATTTCTTGTTGCACAACAGAATGGCTGTTCCCTCTTTTCTCTCTTTGTCCCCCCACACATCCCCTTAAAATTGTTCTTGGGGTTCCCCCAAGCCTCTGGAGTAAATATGGGGAGGGCACAGTGGCACACAGGAGATGTCTAGGATGAGTGTGTTCTGTTGTGAAAGTGGAAATTCCTGCACTAGCTTCATCAGATCCAGTTTCCCTAAAAAACACACACACAGAAAAAACCCCAAACCATTTCCCCTAAAAATAATAACGTGTGACAGTTATCCTCATTTACCTCAAGAATAGCTTCTATTCACATGAACTAACCCAGACCCTGCATTTGTCACCTGAGGCTTTTCTCTTGTGTTGAGATTTTGTTGGGATTTGTGTTGGAAAATGGAAGCACTCTGATCAAGAGAAATGAGCTAAAGCATAAATAATAATTCAGCTAGAAATGAAAGCTGTTTGGCACTGGCTTCTCACAGGAGACAAAGGAAGAGTGCACATTTGGAGGTAAAGTCAAACCATTGGAGAGTTATAGTGCCTGCTGTGGCTCCTCCCAGCAGTTATTCCTCCTCTGGTCACTGCTATGGATACCTGACTGTCTGCCTCCAGGAACTGTGGTCATCTGCAAGGGATTCCCACACAGTAGGTTTAATGTCACTAGCCTTCATGTCTTGTTTGCAGACATCTCTGTAACACAGAGTTGGTCTGCCAACAGGCCTAATGCGTGAAGCCATGTGTGAAGCCAGCTCCCTCAGGAGCACATCCTTGGATATCCTGCCATTTTCCATTCTGTGTACATGACCAAGCCAGGGTAGACATCACTGAGATAGAACTGCAGACATACTGGGAATGTGGGCTTGGGAGAGCAAAATCTTCCTGACATATGAGTATATGAAAGGCATTGAGGCATCACACTTGGTGGGTGTAAGTTTCACATAATTCACTTCCATAAAGCTGTGTGCTCAACATGCAAGTCTGGTAGACTTTCTTTTTGGGTGTAATCCTTGACGCCTCCCTTTCCTTTTTTTTTTTTTGAATTATATTTTTATTGGTTTACAAATACAAAAAAAGAAAACAAAGTTGTACATTCAAACTTCTTAATTACCTCTTAATTCCATTTTTTCGACTTCCCTCAATTTGTCTGAACTTCCTTCATTTTATAACTTTTAACACAATCCTACTTATTGTTATTTATTCTGGTAGCTTCAATTTCATTGTTTATACTTATTATTAGATTTTCACATCACAGAACAGAGCTTCCCTAAAACTTACAAACGTAATCTGGTTATCACTTAGTTTTTGCAAATATTGAATAAACTTCTCCCAATCTTCTGTAAATCTTTGATCTCGTCGATTCCGAATCCTTCCTGTCATTCTGTCCAATTCCGCATAGTCCATCATTTTGGCTCTCCAATCTTCTATCGTAGGCAGCTCCTCTTGTTTCCATTGCTGGGCCATCAATATTCTTGCTGCAGTCACTGCGTATAAAAATAACTTCTTCTCTTTCTTGTTTATCTCATTCCCTGTAATACCTAGTAAAAACGCTTCTGGTTTCTTAGTAAATGTATATTTCAACATTTTCTTCAATTCATTATAAATCATTTCCCAGAAGCATTTTACCTTCTTACACTCCCACCACATATGAAAGAAAGTGCCTTCCTTTTCTTTACATTTCCAACATGTGTTACTTATCTTATACATTTTTGCTAACTTTACGGGGGTTATATACCATTGATACATCATCTTCATAACATTTTCTTTTATAGCAGTACATGCAGTGAATCTTAAACCATCTTTCCAAAGTCTTTCCCATTCCTCCATTTGTATATTATGTCCTATATCTTTGGCCCAATCAATCATCACAGATTTTACCTTCTCATCCTTCGTATACCATTCCAGCAATATCTTATACATTTTTGCTAAGATCTTACAGTCATTATTTAATATGTCAGTCTGAAATTTGGATTCTTTATCAGCAAAGCCCTTTTCATTTAAATCTTTTCTCAACATCTCATTAATTTGAAAAAAATGCAGCCAGTCATTCACATGATTCTTGACTTCTTCAAATGGTCTCATTTTCCATTTCCCTTCACTTTTACATATTAATTTCTCATATGTTACCCAACCCCCTGTCATATTGACTTTCTTCACGCTCATCGCTTCCAGCGGTGATAACCAATAAGGTGTTTTTTGTTCCAACAGATTTTTGTATCTTTCCCATACTTCAATCAAGGACCTTCTTATAATATGATTTTCAAAACCTTTGTGGACCCGTTTCTTATCGTACCACAAGTACGCGTGCCACCCAAATCTATTATCAAAATCTAAGTCTAACACATCCGTATCTTGTAATTTTACCCATTCCTTTAACCAACAGAGGCAAGATGCTTCATAATATAATTTCAGGTCTGGCAGGGCGAAGCCTCCTCTTTCTTTTGCATCTGTTAAAATCTTAAATTTTATCCTCGGCTTCTTACCCTGCCAGATATACCTTGAAATTTCTCTTTGCCAGTTTTTAAAAATTGCTGCCCCCTTGATTACTGGAACTGTTTGGAATAGAAATAACATCTTCGGTAGCACATTCATTTTTATTGTTGTAATTCTTCCCCAAAAGGAAAGTTTCATTCTTCCCCATACCTCAAGGCCCCATTTAATCTTATTCCATGTTGGAACATAATTGTTCTGAAACAAGTCAATACTCCTGGGGGTTAACCAAACCCCTAAATATTTTACTTTCTTAACCACTTCTATCTCAGTTTGCTGCTGTAATCTATTAACTAACTCCTGATCAATATTTTTAGTAATTGCTTTAGTTTTTTCTTATTCAACATAAATCCTGCCAATTGTCCAAACTTTTCAATTTCTTTCAATACTTCTGATACTGTATTCATAGGATCTTCCAAGGTTAATACCAAATCATCTGCGAAAGCTTTAACCTTATATTCTTTTCTGCCCACTTTTACCCCTTTAATTTGCTCATTACTCCTGATTGCCCTTAAAAACACTTCTAAGACTGCGATGAACAACAATGGTGATAAAGGACATCCCTGTCTTGTGCCCTTGGTTATCTTTATATTTTCCGTCGTCACATTATTAACTATCAATTTAGCTCTTTGGTCCATGTATATAGCCTTAACACCATTTAAAAACATTTGCCCTATTCCCATCATTTCAAAAAATTTTAACATAAATTCCCAAGAGATATTGTCAAAAGCCTTCTCAGCGTCAACAAATATTAACATAGCCTGTTTGTCATTTTTAACATTCAGATATTCCATCACATTAATTATATTTCTAATGTTATCCTTCATTTGTCTGCCCGGCAGGAAACCCGCCTGGTCTTTATGTATTAACTCCTTCAAAACTTTCTTCAATCTGTTTGCTAATATGTTTGCAAATAACTTATAATCATTGTTCAAAAGCGAGATCGGTCTGAAATTTTTAACTTGACTTAAATCAGAGTCTTGCTTGGGAATTAAAGTAATGTACGCTTCTTTCCATGTCTCTGGTATTTCTCTATTTGCTAGAATGTTATTCATAACTTCTTTCAAAGGTACAAGTAGGATGTCCCTTAATTCTTTGTAATATCTTACACTCAGTCCATCTGGTCCCGGCGTCTTTCCAGTTTTCATATCTTTTATTGCATTTCTAATCTCCTCAAATTCAATCTTCTCATTTAAATTATCTCTTTCATTTGTCGGAATTTTCTGCATCCCTTTCTCTTTTAAATATTCCTCTATTTTTTTTATATTGACCTTTTCTTTTCTCTTGTATAATTGTCGATAAAAGTCCACAAATCCTTTTCTTATTCCTTTCGGATCATCAGTCTCTTTATTTTCCACTATTATTCTATGTATAGTATTTTGCTCTTTCCTTTTTTTTATCTGCCAAGCAAGCAATTTTCCCGATTTGTTTGCAAATTCAAAATTCCTTTTAATATTACATTCCACTTCTTTATTAATTATCATTGCAAATTGTGCTTGTAACGCTTTGATGTTGAGTTTATTTTTTTTGTCACCTGGGCTAGTAACCAATTTCTTCTCATTCTCCATTATCTGCTTTAAAAAATTTTTCCCCCTTTTTCTCTTAGTTTGTTCTTAATTGAATTCTGTTGAATAAAGAATCCTCTCATTACTGCTTTACTAGCGTCCCAAACTGTAGTTATTTTTGTTCCCTGATTCATATTATTTAAAAAATAATCCTTCAAGCAGTTTTGTGCTTCTTCTGCAACTTTTTGATCATCAAAAAGATTTTCATTTAGTCTCCACCGGAAGGATTTTTCTTCATATCCTTTCAATATACATTTTATTGGGTTATGATCCGATAAAACCATTGGTTGAATTTCGATCTTTAAAATTCTTGATGTAAGCTCATTCGTTATCCAAATCTGATCGATTCTTAACATTGATTGGTTTGCCTCTGACTGGTAAGTAAATTGTTTTTCTAAAGGGTGTTTCAATCTCCAAATGTCTATTAAGTTGCAGTTCTCTACCATTGAAAGAAAAGACTTTGGTAATTTCCCTTCTTTAGGTTTACCTGCAAATCTTAGTCTGTCCATTTCCATCGACACAACTGCATTCATATCACCCATTATGATAATCTTTTGGTCCATATATTCAGATAATTTTTCTTCTAAATCTTTAAAAAAAGTCCATTCTATTTTCATTTGGTGCATATACTCCGACAATTATTAATTTTTCTCCTTGCCATTTAACTTCCACAGCCACAATTCTACCCTCCTCATCTTTAAAGATTTGTTGAGCTTCTAATTTGTTTTTAATGTATAATACAACTCCTCTCTTTTTAGTTTTGTCTGATGAAATAAATTCATTTCCTAGTTTTTTATTAAAATTTTTTGATGTTTTCTCATTACATGTGTTTCTTGTAAGCAAATAATGTCCAAGTTTTGTTTTTTTAAATAGTGTACAATTTTATTCCTCTTCTTTTTCTCGTTCAAACCTTTAACATTCCAAGACCATAATTTCAACGCCATATTGATTTCTTATTAATTTTAAAATATAAGTCTTTAAATTTTATTTCTCCTCCCTTTCTTCTCCCTCCTCTCCCTCTTCCTCTGATTCTTGTGAAGCTCCTCCTCCAGCTCCTGCCTCTGCTAGTGCTGCTCCTTCTTCTTCTCTTCCCAGCTCTTTATATCTTCTTAAAAATTTGTCCATTTCGTCCAATCTTGTTATCCTTTCCATGGAGGCGCAAGTTACAGCAACAGCCAAGGCGACATTTTTCCACCTAAAAGACGCCTGCTTCTTGGGAGAAGGGCAATGACAGGCCTAGACAGCATCTTGAGAAGTAGAGACGTCACCTTGCCAACAAAGGTCCGTATAGTTAAAGCCATGGTTTTCCCAGTAGTGATGTATGGAAGTGAGAGCTGGACCATAAAGAAGGCTGATCGCCGAAGAATTGATGCTTTTGAATTATGGTGCTGGAGAAGACTCTTGAGAGTCCCATGGACTGCAAGAAGATCAAACGCATCCATTCTTAAGGAAATCAGCCCTGACTGCTCACTGGAAGGACAGATCGTGAAGCTGAGGCTCCAGTACTTTGGCCACCTCATGAGAAGAGAAGACTCCCTGGAGAAGACACTGATGCTGGGAAAGATGGAGGGCACAAGGAGAAGGGGGCGACAGAGGACGAGATGGTTGGACAGTGTTCTCGAAGCTACAAACATGAGTCTGTCCAAACTGCGGGAGGCAGTGAAAGACAGAGGTGCCTGGCGTGCTCTGGTCCATGGGGTCACGAAGAGTCGGACACGACTAAACGACTAAACAACAACAAAGCTGTTCGGGGGGGTCAAGTTCGTCCGGGGGGTCCGGCACACTTCCTCCGCGCAGCTCTGCTCTTCCCCCCTGGAACCTTTGACTCCAGCAGAGTAAACACAGCAGAAGCAGAAGCAGGAACGTTCTGTCGTGTGGTAATAACTCAGGCTGAAACACAGCAATCTCCTTATCTTTAAAGTCTTTATTGCTGTACAGATCAACACATCGTAAATCTTCCCGGTGAGACGCAACTCATGTTGCTCCTTTCTCCATGGAGCTTAACACGCAGACTGAAAGCACACGGAGAAATCCACGCCCCTTCCGTGTTCTCTGCCCGCCCTCAGAATGTGAGGCGTCATCACTCAGAACTCTTAACCCTGTAAGTTCTGAGCCCCCTCAACACCCCCTCTCGAATCACATTCTGAGAGGACTTCTGAGTGTTCAACACCTTCCCCATTGCCTTCCGCCCCTTCTTGGCATCGTTGTTAGGCACCTGTTGAACCTCACAAACCTCAGGTTCGCACTGTGCGAAACCAACCCACGCATTTGTGACCTGAAACCTCTCAGGTGGAATTCCTTTTGTTGCCCTTGAAGACCGCCTGGGCACAAACTGGGGTGCTCCTCCTGACCCACTGGGGCCAGCTTGTGCGTCTTCCTCATCAGAAGACTCCCCCTCTGACTTGACACGTCTGTGAGCTTTCTCCATTATGCGCACAGGAGATGAGGGCTCACTCTTGGACACTCCCTTAACAACCTGTGGAGACGCCCTACTCTGTTCAGGGACCTGGTCTCCACCAGCAGGTTCAGGCTCTGGCTCTCTTTCCTCCTCAGAGTCGTACAGACAATCTGAGTGAACGTCAGAGCGCACTTTGCGCCTTGCCCAGCCATCCTGCTCAAAGAACTCAGCCTGTTTACTGACCAGAAGCTTGGTCTGATCACCTTCTGGGTATGCGAATCTCCACCCCTTGGTCGCGGGTTCATACCCACAGAAGATCATTTCCTGGTACTTTGGACCACCTTCTTGCTGCAACCACTTTGGTACAGGCACCATGGCCCTGCAACCAAAAGAACGGAAGAAATGCACAAGCGGCTTCTGTCCGTTGAGCAAGAAATATGGGGTGTCACCTACCACTGCATTGTAGCACCTGTTCATCGTGAAATTGGCCGTTTTTACCGCCTCCCCCCAAAAACTGTGAGGCAAACCAGAGTCATCCAGTAGAATCTCGGATGCTCGAACCAGGGCTTTACTCCTCAGCTCTGCCACGCCACTCTCCTGAGGCGAAGTCACCTTGTGACGTATCCCCCTCTGGCGAAAGAAACCCTTTAGAGCAGACCCAGTGACCTCTGAACCTCGGTCAAACTGGAAACCTTGCACCTTGGTGGAGAACCTCTGTTCCACCTCTGCAACCCAATCTTTGATCAGTTGCGCTGCTACCTCCTTAGCTTTCAGCGTGAAAGCCCATGCGTTCCTAGTATAATCATCTGTCAGCACCATCAGCCACTTGGCCTTGCCCAGACTTGGCTGTGGCATACCTAAAAGGTCTGCATGCACAAGCTCAAAAGGCTTTGTGGTGACCCTCTCCACCCTGGGATCATTAAACCCCTTGTTTCTGGCTTTCCTGCAAGCCTTGCACTTCAAAGGTTTACCACATTCTTTTACCTTGCAACCTTTGGTGCACTCTGATAACATCTGGACGTCCTCACAGGACCCATGTGACATCCTCTTGTGCCACACGCAAGCACACGACATATGAGTGTGGTCAGTGGCTTTCCCCTCACCCTCGAGAGGTGATTCCAGAACAAAGAGGTTGTTCTGATTTCTTTCAACACGTACCAGTTGCTCTCCACCTCTGGAAATGGTACAAACATTTTTTTCAAAACTCACAGAATATCCCTCCTGTAAAAGAGAAGGTACAGACAGCAAGCAATGCTTTATCTCAGGGAGAACATAAACCTTCAATTCAGCCTGTAAAAAAGAGACAAACAAGTTAGAAATATGGGTTACACGGCCCTGTGCACCTGTAGCAAATCTAACAGTTTTCTCAGTTGAAACAGCTCTGCAGTTCCACATTTGTCCATCAGGTGGCGCTGTTACCAAATGGGCATTCGCAGCTGAGTCAACAACCCAACGTAGCACTCTCCCCCCACCGGAGTTGTCCTTCTTTGTTGCTTTAGCAACCGATTTCCTGCTACCCCCGACCTTGGAGCTCTCGCTGCAGGTGGTGTTGCTGTCCAGAACCGCCATCGCCGCAGTCAGCTGATAAGCTTTCTCACGCCTGCTCCCTCTGTTGCCATGGAAACCCGGCTGGTTCCCATGGGAGATGTCCTTGGGACTTTCCTGCCCTTTGTCTCGCTGTGGACAGCTTCGGCGCAGGTGCTCCGGAGAACCGCAAACAAAACAGCAACGAATGGAAAACTTTTCAAACTTGCCTTTGGACGTCAGCGCCCCCCCAACCTTTCCAGCAGCTCTCCTTGAGGCTTTTCTGCCGTTGGGAAAATGGCCTTTGGCTTCTGCTGTGGTTTCTCTGCAAACCCCCTTCAGCTCCTGCCAAACAGCCTGGGCACTCTCAAGACCCTTGGACTGGCCTTCCTGGCCTGCACCCCCAAACCTGGGTGCACCTCCAGAGGAACAGCTTGCCTCTGCTTTCCTCTTCCCAGCTTCCAGCAGCTTTCCAGCATGCAGCTCATACGTAGGGGCATTCCGGCAGCCCTCCAATACAGTCCCAGCCCCCTCTGGGCCTTCTGGGCATTCCTCAGCCCCTCTTGGACTTCCAGCCCCCTCTGGGCTTCTTGGTGCCTCCTCAGAGCAATTCTCAGCCCCCTCTCTGGGCCTGGCTCCCACTGCTTTCTTCAGTGCCTGCCTTCTCCCGGCCCAGGGCTTGCTCCCATCCACCTTATCAAAAGGGACTGCACGCGATTCATGGCTGTCTGCCATCTCTCCCCGGGGGCCCAGCTTACTCACGATACAGTAGCACCTCCCGGTCCGGCTGATCCTTCCCAGCGAGCTCCTCCCGGCTGGCTCCAGCTACTCCTTAGCTGGCCTCTGCCGATTCTGCCTGCAGTTTCCTCACACGCATGAACGTTGCTTATCTTTATTGCTGATCGCCATAACCTGTTCGGGGGGGTCAAGTTCGTCCGGGGGGTCCGGCACACTTCCTCCGCGCAGCTCTGCTCTTCCCCCCTGGAACCTTTGACTCCAGCAGAGTAAACACAGCAGAAGCAGAAGCAGGAACGTTCTGTCGTGTGGTAATAACTCAGGCTGAAACACAGCAATCTCCTTATCTTTAAAGTCTTTATTGCTGTACAGATCAACACATCGTAAATCTTCCCGGTGAGACGCAACTCATGTTGCTCCTTTCTCCATGGAGCTTAACACGCAGACTGAAAGCACACGGAGAAATCCACGCCCCTTCCGTGTTCTCTGCCCGCCCTCAGAATGTGAGGCGTCATCACTCAGAACTCTTAACCCTGTAAGTTCTGAGCCCCCTCAACAAAAGCTGCATCAAGCAGTTGGTCCCTTACCTTTCCCGCCCTGACCTGGCCACAGTGATCCATGCGACGGTCATCTCCAGGCTTGACTACTGTAATTCGCTCTACGTGGGGCTACCCTTGAAGCTGACCCAGAAACTCCAGAGGGTGCAGAATGCTGCAGCGAGGCTCCTCACAGGGTCTCTGCCATGGGAGCATATTCACCCAGTGCTTTTCAAGCTGTACTGGCTCCCGATTGAGTACAGGGTCAGATTTAAGGTGCTGCTTTTGTCCTTTAAAGCCCTTCATGGCCTAGGACCCTCGTACCTACGGGACTGCCTCTTCCGGTATGCCCCACGGAGAGCCTCAAGGTCCATAAATAGCAACACCCTAGTGGTCCCGGGCCCTAAGGAAGTTAGATTGGCTTCAACCAGAGCCAGGGCCTTTTCAACATTGGCTCTGGCCTGGTGGAACGCTCTGTCTCATGAGACCAGGGCCCTGCAGGATCTGATTTCTTTCTGCAGGGTCTGTAAGACAGAGTTGTTCCGCCTGGCCTTTGGCTTGGAGCCAATTTGATTCCCCCCCTCTCTTTCTTTTTTCCTTTCCTTCTCCTCCTGCGATGAGGCTACATTTTAATATTTTAATGTTTCAATATTTTAATGTTGTATTTTAATTTTGTTTTTAAGTTGTAATCATTCAACTTGTTTTTATTATTGCTTGTAAGCCTCTCTGAGCCCGGCCTTGGCTGGGGGGGGGGTATAAATAAAAAATGTTGTTGTTGTTGTTGTTGTTGTTGTTGTTGTTGTTGTTGTATTGATCATCACATTCTCCTATACCATTTTGGAGAGGCAAGCCATTGTCGTAGCTGTCTTGCCAATACGCTTGTCCAGCTCAGCACTGATGGAAAGATTGCTGATTAAAATCCAGCCCAGGTAGACAAAATTGTCTACCACTTTGTGTGTGGTCACCAATGCCGATGTGTGGACTCCTAGTGACATCTGGTGACATCCTGACCCAGGATGTTGGTCTTTGTCATACTGATGGTATGACCGAACTCCATGCAGGCTTGGGCAAAATGATTGATGAGTTTCTGTTGAGCTTCCTCAGAGTCAAGGCTGAGTCATCTGCAAACAACATCTCTCAGATAAGAACCTGCCACAGTCTTGTCTTGATGTGGAGATGTGCCAGCTTGAACAGACCCCTGTTGCTCCTTGAATAGAAATACACACCTTCTTCAGTCAAGCTGAAGACATGCACACCACTCTTGATAGGGAAGGTGTCTGAAGATGAACGGTCATATTGGATGGTGTTGTGCATGTTCTCATGGAAGGACACAATTATATTTTGGTGTTTATGTGGGCATCCTATCTTGTTGAGCACTATGAAGTCTTTTTTGGCCGAGAAGGTCAAATGCCTTCACCAGATCTATGAAGGCAATGTATATGTGTAGTCTCTGCTCTTGACATTTCTCCTGCAGCTGGCACAGCGAGAAAATCATGTTGGCTCTTGACCTCCGAGCTTTCAAGCTGCATTGTGACTCAGGATAGACCCTGTCAGTGCGGAACTGTAATCTGTTGGGAAGTACAGGGGCAAAGACTTTCCCCACAATATTAAACAAGGAAAGTCCATGGAAGTCATTACAATCATGGTGGACACTTCTGTTTTCATATAATCCTTTTATTATAATTGTATTAATATTGTTATGAAAAAGGAGCAATGCAGCTGGGTGCTCCAGATGGCTGGAAAGCCAAACAGGATGTGAATGTTATGGGACTGTACCGTGGGAACAAGGGACAGTCTATTCAGTGCACTGAGCACCGGATGTTAGCTCAGAGTGTCACATGACCCTGTACTGGAAGTACATGGGAGGAGTTTTATCTCTCTGCTGTTGGTGATGAGAGAGTACAGACACGATTTCTCTGTACTGCTGGAAAGACAGGAATAAAGGCATGTAGATACATTTCTGTCTGTCTCTTTCCCCTCCCTGGGAATGGGAGGGGTGAAGTGGTGTGTTCTTCTTCACGTTGAGAAGGATCGCCGATAAAGACCTCGCCTTGATCTTGCCGGGAGTTGCAGACAGGGAGGTCAACAAGGATTCAAGCCGGGCACCTGGAGGGTGGCCAATTCCTCTGGCTTTACTGGCTTGAATCAACAAATATGACTGTTTGGGTTTTTGGTTGTATCTAGATTGTGTAGATACATTTATGTCACATGCTGTAAACCAGCATGTGGCCTTCTGATGAAGGCCAGTATATAAATTTAATTAAAAAATAGGACTATAATTATTATTTATCTAAAAACAAGAATTCTTGCTAAATGAGAGCTGAGAGCTAAAGGCTCTCAGTTGATGGCAGCATGCTTCTGAACCCTAAAGACCACATCCCACCTTCAGTGCTTTCTATAAAGACTTTACTAGCACACGGATCAATGTGTAAGAGCATAATGATTACAGCTGCCACACAACTCATCTTGAAATGTGAAACCTGGACTGCATTTTGCTGGGTGCCCTGGACATTAGGAATTCAGTGTTTCAGGAGATCACAGACACATTGATAGATTGCACCTGGTATAGCATTAAAATAAGAGCATTTTAAAGGCACCTTTAAAAGAAACTGTTATCCAACTAATGATGGGCAGCTCGTTCACTTCCCATCTATGATGTCATGTTGATGAAATACTCACACTTTTTCTTTCTTTCTATTTTTACAAGGAGATTGTGGCACATGATGATTAACTAATGGAAACAGCATTTGGCTTAGTACCCATTTGGAAATATTCCCAGAATCTGAGTCCTTCCTCCACTATGAAAAAAGAAAGAAAGAATAGCTGAGGGATATTTTTCTTCAAAGCAACATTGTTAAAGAGCAGCAAGATTTTCCATGGAAGAAATGTCCCGATGCTTGCTTCCTACTTTTCAGCTATATGAAAAAGCTTTTAGTGTTTTGTTTAATTTACTTGCATTGTGTTTGTTCGTGCGTCTGTGTGTGTTTTAAGTTTTAAAAAAGTGAACTAGAACAAGACAGGCAACTAGGGGACAATTTAATGACCACTTAAACTGAACTGGATGTTGGTTTTGTGTGCCCTGTGGAGTGGAGGGATTAAGGTGCAATTAGAATAGGATTTACAAATCTTTAAGCACAGCATTGCAAAGCTTTGAATAGTGTGAAGCAGGGGCTTGAAGAGTTTGTGATTGCTCCCTCAGTGAGAGCATCCCATCCCTAGGCCACTGGAATTGTGATTCAAATATAAAACTAGACTATACAGTCTCAAAAAGTTGAAATGGCCTGGAATTATCCATTTAGAGCAGTGCTTCCCAAACTTGGGTCTCCAGCTGTTTTTGAACTATAATCCCCATCCTCCCTGACCACTGGCCTTGCTAGCTAGGGGTTGTAGGAGTTGTAGTCCAAAAACAGCTGGAGACCCAAGTTTGGGAAACCCGGATTTAGAGCTTCAGGAGAGGCATTACCAGCATTTACAGCACAGTCTTAACCATGTATACTCAGACGTAAGTCCTGTTCAATTCAATAGGGCTTAATTCCAGGGAAGTGAGGTTAGGACTGTAGCCTTAGTCCATTGTCCCATGGATGTCTGAAGAGCCCTTCAAGCTAAACCCTTCAAATATTGAGTGTATGAGAGATGAAGTGAGGAAGAGAGAAGTGAGGAAGAGAGGAAGACAGGCTGGTTGGCAGGCCTCTCCAATAAAACTACAGTGGTACCTCAGGTTAAGTACTTAATTCGTTCCGGAGGTCTGTTCTTAACCTGAAACTGTTCTTAACCTGAAACACCACTTTAGCTAATGGGGCCTCCTGCTGCTGCTGTGCCGCCAGAGCACGATTTCTGTTCTTATCCTGAAGCAAAGTTCTTAACCTGAAGCACTATTTCTGGGTTAGCAGAGTCTGTAACCTGAAGTGTATGTAACCTGAAACATATGTAACCCGAGGTACCACTGTATTGTCACATAAAGGAATGAAACTTTCTTCTCAATAATCCCATAGACCAAACACAAGCATGACATTTAAACTGTTTTCTTTTAGCATAGAGAGAGCCCCATGGGGTCACAGAACTCTGTCTGCAGCAACTAGCAATGAAATCTCTATGAGCACACAAGTCTCTACATAATAATTGTAAAGGGAATTGGGGTTGCTCGTGCGTAAGGGGGTTGCTGCTCTAGGCAACGTTGTCTGGCTAAACCTTAACCTGGCTGGACAGCCCTTTCTCCGTGGCTGTGTCAGTCACTGGCAGAATCCGTCAGTGGGCATTTCCTGAATTTCTTCCAACATAAAAGCTCTTTGACGCCAAGTCTCCGCCTAGCCTCCCTGCGCGGAAGTCTTCTGCGCAGAGTGGGCGTGGCCAGCGGAGGTCCTGGGCTCTCCCCGCTGGTCTCTGTGGAAGAGTCTTGGAGCCATCTCTCCGAAGTCCTTCCCTGCTCCCCTTTCTTCCTGGTGTCACGCCGATTTCCTTCCCCAAAGGAAGTGTTCTCTCTCTCCCTGCTGGTCCCTTCTCCTGCATCGTTGGGGAGCCTTACCTCCACTCTTGGCTCCGATGGCAGTTCCCTGACAATAACGAATGACAGATGTCCATCAAAATGTGATGCCATAAGACAAACCATAATTTCAGATCATGGTTAAGGAGGAAAGACTTTAACCAAGATCCCGGATATGGTATGGATGATGTTCTGTGTCACACTGAACAACAAAACACACAGAGGGAGTACATCCACAGTAAGCTATGGTTTGGCTTGGTTTAGCATTCCATGCAGATGTGGCCAAGGTCTCTGTGTAACACCGAATAGATCATAGCCTCTAATCTCAGAGGAGTTGAGGGAAATGATGCTTTAGTACCCACTCCACCCCTCAATTTGCTTTTGCAATAAAGGAATCAAAGCTTCTGAGATTTGGGAGTGGAGAAGTGGGGATTTCAGAAAGTTATTACATTATCAACCCTAAAGCAGCTTTCAGGCTGGGAAGGGAAAACACTTCCAAGGGAGGGAGAGTCAATGTTTTGAAAGCGGCAACAAGTTATGTTGCTGGCTCTTTCCCCAACATTTTATTTTATTTTTAATTAAATTTGTATACCTCCCTCCAGCCGTAGATCACAACCTAAAATGATAATATAAAAAACACAAAATGCAAAATAAAAATAAGAACAAAAACAAACCAATTATGCCCCCTCGCACAACACCTTTAAAAGGGCATCAGATGTTAATCAGCTAAATACCTGGTTGAAGAGGAACATTTTTGCCTGGCACCTAAAGGTGTGTAATGAAGGTGCCAGCCTAACCTTGGGGGGAACATTCAGCAAATGTGTTGCCACCCATCCATGTGCTAGAAGCGAGGGAGGAAGACATTCAATTCCGTCCACACTGAAAGGCAAGCCAAATCAAATTCACACTTCTCAAAACAATGCCTGAACCAGAATCCAGACCCAGAAGAATCTTTATTTGCATCAGCCACTAGCTATAGCAATGCCTGAACCAAAACACAGCTATCCTTTGAAATTTGCACTTTAACAAATTTTGAAACGCAGTTCTGCAACCAAGTAATAATGTGCAATGCAGATGCATAGGCCAGGGTAAAGTGTATATGAAAATATGTGTGTGTTCGTTTAAAAAATACAAAAATATATCATATTACCAGAAAGCGTATATTAGGTAAAATTGGATACATTTTTAATTTATGTGTTCTGTTTCTATGCTAGGGGAAGTGGGGAACTTTGGAAACAACTTAAATGGGGATATATTAACGGTCTAACAGCCTATATTTCCAAACTGCTTTGCTGCACGTTTTGTGATTTTAAATCTCTGCTGTGGTTCTCTCACCAAAGAGTACTTACCCCAAACCTGGATGTTGGCACCCAAGGAATTCTGCTTTTTTACTTATTCCAGCATGGCCTCATTTAAAATGGGTTGGCATGCGGAGGAGCAGATACACCTGGAGTTGCTACTGCCTGAGGTAAGAAGAGAAAGTCACAGGAGACCATGGTCATCGAGAACTGAGATGGTTCTGAAAGGCCTTATTGCTTTCTCTGGACATGACTCTGACAGCTTCTAATTGTATGTTCAGAAAACTGTTTCCAGTGGATTCTGTGCACTTCTGACCCATGTAATGGCTCTGGGTCTCTGAGAAACGAGAGGAAGGGCTTGAAACAACTATATTCTCCAAGACAAACTTGTGCTTCAGTTTCTTTCTTTTCTTTTTCTTTTAAATATTTTTTATTAAATTTTCCATTTTAACAATCCAATCAGATCACATTAACTATTCCAAATTATATAAATACATATCATATAGTCCAAATATTCTGCCAAATTATAAATTTTTGTTGGGGCTTCCCATGCTTCAAGTTCAGTGGGGCTCTAATCATCTTATGTTTCTACTGCCTTGAGTTTCCATGTGCTTCAGTTTCTAGGCCTTGATCTTGTGTTCTTTTATACATATGCATGGCCAAAACAGCCAGGATTTCTTGGTAATTGTTTTAATTTAGCTTTCATTGAAGGCAGGCCAAGTCCTCAATGTACATCTACTGTAATGGGGCAGAATGAATGTTGTTCAATCAAAGCAGTTAAAAAGGAGCCTCAGATCACTCACCATATTTGAATTACCGTACCGGTAATAGCCCATATATTTAGAAACCTACCTGGCTGAAGATCTCCCCCCCCCCCCGAATTTCTGCATTGATTATAATGAGCAAAATTTCTTATTGATTGCACACGTGGAAGGCATTTTAATGCCAACAGAGTTAGAAAGATTGCTTCTTTTATGGGCAAACTTTATTTGGAAGTAAGTTCCCCTAAAATCAATAAAGCATGATGGTGTTTAGAACTGAAGTGTTAATTTTATACTCTTTGCCTTTCCTCACAATGCTTGGAACAGATGCTACTGCTGCCTATTTCATTATTTCACCTGGAAATAATGGGGTTAGATCTTTTGTTAATGTTTCTTATTTGCACATCTGAACTACAGGCTGATGTGAAAGCTGTCCCCTCTCTCCAGGAAGCCTAGGGAAATGGAGTTCTCTGTGTGAAATGAGCATCTCTAACAGAGAATTTTCAGGAGCTTCACCAATCACCAGTTGCTATAATTCTTTTGAGGTATGGCATGGCACTTAAACCAGTGTGAAACATACAGTACAGATGGATGTAGGTTCTGAATTGCATTAACCTCAGAGCTATTATTTAGTACCAGTAACAGATGAACAGTGGATAGTCTTGATATTCACACAGATTTCAGATGGATGGCTGGATGGATGGTTTGACAGATAGTAATACTGGATTAGAATAACAAACTTTATTAGAGATCTGCCAGTCAAACTGACAGCACAAGACTCCAACACAGATCTGTTCTGTAGAGGAAGGTTTCCAAGACAACACAGCCACAGACAAGACATAGAGTTTTAGCAAAGAAATACGAAAGGAAATGGAATAGTACCTCCTAGTGGTCAGTGGTGCTGCATGTATAATAATTAAACCAGGCATCTAACTCACTTAGGAGCAGGAGGTTTAGGGATTAATAGTGGGTATGTTTGTTGGGGCACCATTTGGGCTTCAGGCAGCAAAATGTCTTGGGCCATCACTGATGATTTGATTTGTAAAGAGAAACACATTTCCCCAAGACTAGAGTACTAATCGATGCATCTACCCAGAATGTGGCATGGATTGACACCTGCTTTGCAGGGATGTATCCTGGGAAATACAAACATTCAGCCTCCCAGAGTGGTTGGGGCAACCCAGTCATATGTGTGGGGTACAAATAATAAAAGTATTATTGTTGTAAATGCATCCTTAGGTATTATGATACAGGGGCAGGCAGGACATATCAAACCCAAAAGTGCAAAACATGCATCTTCAAAATGTCTTTTGCCTAGAAATTTAAAATACTGATTTGTCATTATTTTGTCCCCCACTCCATATGCTTCACCACTACTGGCTCCTTTTTAACTGGTGAGGTCAAGGGCTGAGCCTGAGATCATCACAAAAAAAGTATGTTCTTTGCTGCAGGGATATGATTTGCCGCTTCTAATAGCTTGTCTCCCACCCTGCTTTTTAAATTGTTGATTTAACACTGCTGTCTTATTGTACACCTGCACACCAGGTGTTCTGTAACTGGAAGGTAGTGAAAAGGGTGTTATATTCATAGGAAAAATGTACACTCATGTATGTGATGTTTTGGGTTACAGTATGCAGAAGGGATTGGAAACTTCAGGCACAGCAGCGTATGTGGCCCTCTAAACATATCTGGCCCTTGAGACTTTGCTCAGGCTACATTCCCTCCCCAGGTATATAGCCTCTCCCCAGGCCACATTCCTCACCAGACCCACTTTGCTTTCTTCCTCGAGTGCTTTTGCCAGGCTGGAATGTGTCCTTGGAATTCTGATATGCTTCTTGCTTGTCTGGATGGTGATTAGATTGGGGGATACACAAAGCTGGCATTCATGTTTGTTGCTATGCCCACTCTTGTCCTACCACCAACATCTGGACCCAAGAAGTAAACCCACAAGGGAATAGCACCCTCAGACTGAAAAATGTCTCCCATCCCTGGTATACAGAAACATTTTGGGGTGATGGTAGGTGCCTGAATGAGAAAACATTCTATGAGGAATGGTAGGAAATGAAATTAATAAGAGAGACTGTAAACTGTTTCAATATGCAGTGACTGCCGCAAGGATACTTCTGGCCCAAAGATGGAAGCAGGAAGAAATTCCAACAGTGGAAGAATGGAGAAGGAAATTGACTGAATATGCAGAATTGGACAAATTGACTGGGAAGATTCGATATCAGAAAGACCAAAAGTTTATCGAGGACTGGGGGAAATTTACAGAATATCTGAAAAATATATGTGATGTACAGACAACGCTTGTTGGTTTTGAAGAGACTCTGTGAGATAGTAAGAAATATTGCAAAAAAGAGAGTAAGAGGAAAAGGAGTTGGGAAAGGCAATATTATGTTCAGAAATGCGTTAATAAATAGAAATTTTACGAAAGATTGACAGAGAAACTGAGGGAAGTCAAAAATTGAAGAATGAGTACAAAATAATTTGTTGACTGTATAAAATTTGTTTGGAAAATGAATAAAAATTATAAAAAAGAGAAAACAAAATGGCAGCCTCCCTCTCCCTGCCAGTAGGTTTATTTGTTGCCTTTCATCAACGATCTCCCTGAATAAGCCACTTGAAGTCACCCACATCACCCTTTTCGGTGGCAGATACATTCACACACAATTTTCAAAGATTGATTAAAAACATCACATAGGATTTCACTTATCTCTGTAAAAGCCTTCACAGATTTATGAACAAAGACTGGTGTGATTTCAAGGTACAGTAGGTCGATCTAGGACTAACACAAATCTTGTTTGCCTTATGAACCAAGTACATTAGATATAAAATCACTGATGGCAAATAAATAACATGGAATGCATTGATGACATTTTTATGGGGTCACTTTTCTGGTCCACAACCATAATAGCTATTGTATGCCATTTCTCTATTTTAAAAAGGCATTTAAGTTAATATTTACAGACCTGTTACTGCCTTACTTATATATCACCTTATGCATTTATGCATGAGGTGAATATTTAGTGAACCTAATTCTTATGGTGATATAATACATGAACAGGATCAGAATATTTCCTTCATAGTTCTTTTTTTTTTAATAAATGTATAAAGTTTCCTAGAAAACACTATTAATTTCTACCCTAGGCTTGGAAAGGACAAGCAAAACTTCACATTGGATATTTTCCCAGGGAAATTAACGGCTGTCAGTATAGCTCAGAGCACAGTTTCAGCTGAAGTAGAATCCAAAGTGAATTATGGTTTTTATCCTCAGATGGACTATTTTAGGGATTGTGGAAAAGTATAAGGCAAGCGAGGTGGGGAACCTTATCCAAATACTCCCATAAGTAATGAGAATCACATTACTTAGTATAACGTGTCAACTTAGCAAGATAAATGCAAATACAATAAGAATCATTGTAACTAAGTGTAACTAATTGTAACTACATTGTGTTCATTGTAACTAATGAACGCGTCTCACTTGGAGCTAAGAAAAACCTGTTTTTGCTTCTGGGGAGTGTGAAAACTCTGGAGTTGCCAAATGTCAGGCAGGCCTCAAAACTGATGGGCTGTGTTTGAGTCAGTGGGACAGAGGTTGTGTGCCTTGCTTAATTATTCTCCCAGGCTAGAAGCTGCTCAGTTAAGGAAGAGAAAACAATCAGGGTTTATAATATAATTACAGACTATGGTCCCATTGGAAGAATGTGGTGCATGAAAAGAAGGGTTCCCCCATCAGATCTCAGTGAAACCCATCATTCATTCATTATATTTATTACATTTATATACTACTTTCGAAAGCACGTCAGTGTGCAAGTAGATAAATAGGTACCTCTCTGGCGGGAAGGTAAGCGGCGTTTCTGTGCGCTGCTCTGGTTCGCCAGAAGCGGCTTAGTCATGCTGGCCACATGACCCGGAAAAACTGTCTGTGGACAAACGTCGGCTCCCTCGGCCAGTAAAGCGAGATGAGCGACACAACCCCAGAATCGTTCATGGCTGGACTTAACTGTCACGGGTCCTTTACCTTTATACTACTTTTTCAGGTGGGGTGGGCGAGTTCATACTTCAGACTAAGGGCTTCCTGAATGTGAATCGGATAGACATCCTGTCTGAGGTATGTATGCATATGCGTCTACTTCTACCTCTCCTTAGTGATCCTCTGGAAATGCCAGTTCTTTACTGGCTCCTGCTTCTCTGCCTTTAATGGTAGCTTGATCTGCAAAGATTAGGAAGTGATGGTTCTTGGCCTATATGTGAAAGACTTCAAATGCTAATTTATGCAGATCAAGCCACTTTCAAAGGCACAGATGCAAGGCAGATGCATTTTGACATGTGAGTAGAGGGCCTTCTCGATGGTGGCACCCACCCTGTGGAACACCCTCCCATCAGATGTCAAGGAAATAAACTATCTGACTTTTAGAAGACATCTGAAGGCAGCCGTGTTTAGGGAAGTTTTTTAATGTTTGATGTTTTATTCTGTTTAATATTCTGTTGGGAGCCACCCAGAGTGGCTGGGGAAACCCAGCCAGATGGGCGGGGTATAAATAATAAATTATTATCATTATTATTATTATATGAGTAGTTGATAGCCCTATGTGCCTCTCACATTCAGAATTTGGGTACCAGATTCATTATCATCCTGGAAGTCTGCCTTTTCTTCCCTCTAATTTCAATTTCCAATTTCAATGTCCCCAGAATGTATGTAAACTCTGTAATGATTGCTTAAAACAATTCTACTAAGCTAGGCAAGAAATTTGGGACAAGCACTGGTACTCTGGTATACAACAAGGGGACACTTACTATCCTTGTTAAGAGACCTTCAACTGAGCAGCAAAGACATGCAGCAAGCATTATTTCATAACACTGTCATTAGAAGAACACATTAGGGACCTGTTTAAAAGTAATTTGTCGTACCCAAAAATCAATAATTCAGAGCTTAGCAGGCGAAATCACTGGGAGGCAAGCACACAGAGCCAGGTGAACATAATGAAATAACTCTGTCTAGAGTTAATTAAAATAATAATACAATCTAAGAGTGCTAAATCAAGAATTTTGAACACATCAGCAGAACCAATTTATCTTCCTTTTCCATTTGGAATTCCCATTACAACAGACAGTACAATTCTATTACGCTCCCGTCTCCTTGTTGTAGATCATCTGATTATAATTAAGCATTAAACATCCCCCAAAGTGGGGAAATGCATTATGAGCTTCCCCCAACACATCACTTTTGTTATTGCCAGCTCCAGTAACTAAAATGGAATTTAAATAAATAAATGCAATGAAATTTCATAGGTAAACTGAGCAGTTTCAATGTGCATCACATAGTAATTGTGACTCTCCATGCACCGTTGAAATTATCAATATGGCATATAGAGTTTGGAAGTGAGCTGCAGCCCAAGGGGAATAAAAGAAAACTATAAATAAAGATCATGAGTTTACCCAGCACACCCTAACCGAAAGAAAGTCCCCAGGATTCTATTTTTAATATGTAGACATGGAAAGACATTCCATTCCATTCCATCAGATGACAATCAGATGACCATCAGATGACAATCCATCAGCTGAAGAGGGCCATGGTAGTTCACTAAGGGTGCAATCTTAACCCTAGATCTGCTGGGCTGGGATGAGTGAGCTAGGATGTGGCAGGTGTCTGGCTCAGCCAGCAGGTTCTCAGCTCAACTTGGGTGCACTGAATCCCCAACCCTGACTCAGCTGGAGATACGCCAGTGTAACTCCTCCATCTTGGCTCAGATGGAGCTAAACCAGCTGAGCTGAGACCAGTGCCAACATAAACTTTGAACAATGGGTGTTCTGAGGAACTGGGCTTATGCTGGATTGGAACTCCATTCTGTTTGGTCACATGACCTGGCAACGTTGCAGAACTCACATTGGGAAAAGGGTGGTGTAAGCCAAACTCAGGCTTCCTTTCTCTTTGCCAGATTCAGCCAGCAATAGTCCCAACTCAGGGGACTGTGGTTTAGTTAAACTCTAGTTGTGCAGAGGGAAGCTGAAATTATTACTTCTGATTTGTTCTCACAAGCTAGAGTTTAAAAAGCATAGAGATAACAGAGAACTGTGGTTTGTTTAAGACTGGAAAAGAAACCTTCCATTTTCATTCTCTGCCCAGACAGAAGGATTGGAAAGGGGAAAGGCAATGAACTGAGGCTCAAATAAAATTGTTCATGCAGGGAGAAACCATGGTTTCCCACTACATCTGAACCAGGTCTATGTGTGCTTCTGAAGTCAGCAGGATCTTTGCTTCAAATACTTGTTAGAGTACTTTAGGTTGGAAAAGTTACAAAGACTGGTTGTTCAACTAATACTAATATATATTGTTGATAATATTTTTTTATCAGCTCTGAATTCCATGACATAAGTGTTGAATATTTCCACTACAGGAATGTGCTGAAACTTTATCTGAAGTGAAAAAAATGAAGTTATTAAACTTCACATTTCATGCCTAAAGGTTTAATAATTTAATATCCTAATTAACCTGTTTCCTTACTTGATGCAAAATGTTAACTTCAATAATTAAACTGTGCTGATCAGAGAGTTCATATCTTTTTGTAAATATAAAAATGGATGTGCCTTTTCAATTCACTTTATTCATGTTCAGTAATTTTATTTCAGCTACATTCCACCAGATTTTCTCCTCTGCTTTATGGTTTCACCCTAAGACTACAATACTGAACAAAGTTATTCTAAGAATTAACAGCCCCATCATATGCATTTTTGCATACTCTTGAATAAGACTGCAGCCCTATGAAAACTTACTTAGAAGGATGCTTCTGAATTAAGTTAGACCTACTTCTGAGAAAGCATGTATAAAACACAGCAACATGTAGGACACCCTGAATAATAATAATAATAATAATAATAATAATAATAATAATAATAAATAATTTATTATTTGTACCCCCGCCCATCTGGCTGGGTTTCCCCAGACACTCTGAGCGGCTTCCAACAAAGATGAAAGATACACTAAAATGCCACATATTAAAAACTTCCCTGAACAGGGCTGCCTTCAGATGTCTTCTGAATGTCAGGTAGATGTTTATCGCTTTGACATCTGATGGGAGGGCGTTCCACAGGGCGGGCGCCACTACCGAGAAGGCCCTCTGCCTGGTTCCCTGTAACTTGGCCTCTCGCAGTGAGGGAACCACCAGAAGGCCCTCGGAGCTGGACCTCAGTGTCCGGGCAGAACAATGGGGGAGGAGACGCTCCTTCAGATATACTGGACCGAGGCCGTTTAGGGCTTTAAAGGTCAGCACCAACACTTTGAATTGTGCTCGGAAACGTACTGGGAGCCAATGTAGGTCTTTCAAGACCAGTGTTATATGGTCTCGGCGGTCGCTCCCAGTCAGCAGTCTAGCTGCCGCATTCTGGATTAGTTGTAGTTTCCGGGTCACCTTCAAAGGTAGCCCCACATAGAGCGCATTGCAGTAGTCCAAGCGGGAGATAACCAGAGCATGTACCACTCTGGCGAGACAGTCTGCAGGCAGATAGGGTCTCAGCCTACGTACCAGATGGAGCTGGTAAACAGCTGCCCTGGATACAGATTTGACCTGTGCCTCCATGGACAGCTGTGAGTCCAAAATGACTCCCAGGCTGCACACCTGGTCCTCCAGGGGCACAGTTACCCCATTCAGGACCAGGGAATCCTCCACACCTGCCCGCTTCCTGTCCCCCAAAAACAGTACTTCTGTCTTGTCAGGATTCAACCTCAATCTGTTAGCCGCCATCCATCCTCCAACCGCTTCCAGACACTCACACAGGACCTTCACCGCCCAATTCCCATTCCACCGCATCACTAGGACTAATAAAAACTTGCTGTAGCATTCCAGCACTGGTTCCCATCTTTATCAATTCCCCAGCCTCATGGTGCTGCCTGAAGCCAATTGCTTCACCTAGAGGCACAGGAAGGCTGCCCCCCAAATCCCATGAAAATTGTGGAAATTCATTCCAGGTAAGCGTTTCTATAACTGTTGGTGTACAGCCAGGTGTTTTGTAGGGAGTAAAAAAAAAAAAAAGATTATTGTTCAAGTTGCAGGAAGAAAGGGGGAATGAAGAGGAGTGCAAGGAGTCCCTTCCTAAAAATAAATAAATAAATAAAGCTGCTTTGTGCATCCATCTCTAATCCTGCTCCTTTCTAATGTTTCTTTATTGGTGTGTGTTTTTCTCTTTGTAAATCTGTCAGAGAATAAAATAAAATTGGGATTAAAGGATTTTCTTGACCTTCTTCTGATAGGAAATGCTCTGCAGGGGTAGTAGGGAAAATGCAGGGAGGTTGAGGAGGGTCAGATGGAGGAGAGTGAGAAATGTCCCTATTTTCATCTGAGGAGTGTTGGAGGGATGCAGTTCTTTCTTTGGTCAGCTTCAGAATCTCCTTGCAGAACTCTTCCTCATTGCTCACCACCCTTTGATGGTGTCACTGCCAATCTGTAGTTTAAGCTAGTAGCTTAGCTCTTTCCTTTTTTTGTATACTATGCTTCCAGCGTCTTCTTAGCTTCTTGCCACTTGCCGGTCCTCCACCTCATAGGAGCCAACTTGTAGGGGCTGAGGGGTCTTCATTCCCCCCCCAATAAAATAAGGTTACCATTTCCCAGGGACAGTCACTGGATCTACAAGTCAGTCCACTGACAAAATCCACTGAATTCAACTGAAGTTACAAAGTGTCCCTGGATTCATTGGGGAAAAAATCCAGAAACCTTACAATAAAATATTTGAGACAGTTGCCCTCCCAAAGCTGATGTGCGTGCACCACATCAAGTGATCCGTTATGTGGGGCGGGGCTTACCTGCCCCCCACAAATATTTTATTCAAGTTGGCATCCCTGCTTCACCTGTTTCAGCTCCAGATTTCGTATTTCTGCCATCAGTCTTCTCTTCCAACTGCTGTTTCTTAGACCATAATCTCAGCCATAGAATTATCCCCTTTTTCAGTTCATTTTTCCCATCCAAGAAATTGACCAAGAATTTCTATGCAGCAGGTGGACATTGATAACCCTCCAACTCAGTAGAAAAAGAGCCCAGCTTTTCCCAGACCAGTCTTACGTAACTGCCAAATGCTAGCTATTAATGGGTACTTAATACAGTGGAACCTCGGTTTTCGAACGTAATCCGTTCCGGAAGACCGTTCGACTTCTGAAATGTTTGAAAACCGAAGTGTGCATTTCCGGAAGCATTTACATCTGGAAAACTCAATACAGAAGCCACGAAAACCAAAGTACCACTGTAATTCAAATTTAGCCCATCACATACACAGCAAACCTTTATTCTTTGTATGTAAAGCAAACCCTGTTCCAGTAAACAAACTTTAGAAGTTGGTTACTCCACACCATCTTTGAGAGATCCTCAGAAACCACTCTCAGTTGTGTATGTTTGCCTGATTTAAAATGTTCCATGGTAGGTAAACAAAGTGTTCAGTTTTCACCCAAGTTATTGTGCTACTCACTGCAAATGCAGATATTACCTTCCTGCATTTCAATGAATTCCATTGGAAAGTTGGGCTTAGATGCTCCTTCAAGCAGCGCTATCAATTTCTGCTAGGATTCATTGCTATTTAAGAGCCCACTTTCAACAAGTGCTTTAAGAAAATGGATCCATTAATTCCAAAACAGTTTTATTTAAGACACTGGAGAAAATTCTGCAATAATTCCTAGATGGAAATGTGTAACAGGTGTTAATTTATTCAAACAGCAATTGCATGTAAAAACAAAAAACAGAAACACACATACATTACATTTATCTTTGTTTCGTAATATGCCTGCTCTTTCAGGATTCACTTTTGCAGGCAGGGTGCGAAGACTGATGAAGACAGGAATTGTGCATCTGAATAGTGCGGCAAGTATTGGGGCAGTATTTGCATTCCACTTCAGGCAGAAAAATGTCACCCTAGAACAGCCAGTCAGCAGTGTGCTGTGCTTTTGTGTGGAGGATAAACATGGCAATGGATACTTGCAATGATGACTATATTAACTCCATTGCAGGGCCGGATTTAGGTTTGACGAGGCCCTAAGCTACTGAAGGTAATGGGGCCTTTATATGTCCAGCTGTCCTTTGTCAACAACAAATTGTCGCTGTTTTTTGTGTTGAATATATGCTATATGGTAATTTATGGACCTAATAGGTATCTAAAGCCATTTGCGTATGTTGCCATGCAACCAGTCCATGAGGATGTAGGCACCCTATATACAGAAATGAGCAAAGCAGTGATATTTTAGGGAGTAGGCTAGCAGGCAGGGCCCATTACATATATAATAGGAGCCAACACAACACAAAACACTGTTGCTGTATGTAGGTTTTATTTTATTTCTCTTTTTTATCTTATATTTTGGAAATGTACATCCAGTTGTTTTTTTCCTTTAAATTTTTTTGGGGGCCCCAAGAGAGTGGGACCCTAAGCTATAGCTTGTTTAGCTTATATGTGAATCTGGCACTGCCCATTGTCAGAGGCAGTATGTACCTCTCTGGGAAAAAATTCTTGTGTGCTACATCTTTTATAAAGCTCTGGGCCAACAAGCCTGGTAAGAGCCTGTTATTTTCAGCCTTCTCCACTGCCTCTTCCTTCCCAGATTTTTTGCAGAAGGTAAATTTAAGCACCAGATGAGACAAATGAGCCACAGGAGGGGGAATAGCTTTCCATCCTGCAAAATACCCCCATAGCATGTCTCTCACACCTGATTTAATGGAACTTTCAGGGGTAGGAATCATATTCACTCCAGGAGGCGAGATCCAGATGTTTCTCACCCACACCAGCGGTGTCCACTTGCCACTCATCTGAAGTCAGGCGGCCGTTTTCCATTGCAGCACACCTTGTAACAAACTATTAAAGTGGATCTTGCAGGCAGCTTTGATCAGCTGATTGGCAGTGGCTACAATCCCGACTGAGGTCAGCTGCACTTTGGCATTTGCCATTGGAAATTCATCAGGTTTTCGGCAGAGATGGGCTTACATGTGGCACCAGATTTTAAAGGTACTTAGTACAAGCCCCGCTCTCCAAGGAACAACCAGGAGGGCATTTCAAAGCTTCTGGTTGTCCCTTTGCAGCCATGCCTTTATTCACCTGACATGTGACATCGTATAAGACATCCGGAGTAGGTTGATGTAACAGCCCTTAGGGCCAAATGAAGACCTAATTAGGCAATGGACAGGATATTTCTCACTGCTGTCCTAGAAGGGTGCTTAGGATATAAGTTTATATACCACTTAGGATCAAGAAAATGTTCAGTTTAAGTGCTGGGGTGGTCAACATTTATTGGCCTGATTTCATTGGCCAACTGTCCAATGATGAGTGTGATCAAAAGTGGCTATGGCCACTCCACTCATCCATTCATTCACTCATTTATCCATCCACTCATTAATGTTTGATGCATTGCTGTATTTTAATATTTTGTTGGAAGCCACCCAGAGTGGCTGGGGAAGCCCAGCCAGATGGGCGGGGTATAAATAATAAATTATTATTATTATATATTATTATCCATTCATTCCCCACCCTCTCTCTCACACACACAGACATAGGACACACAAACCCCAGCTGATAAAATGACTGATTTGCAAACTGGAGAAGGGGCACTTTGCACCCCAATCAAGCCAATTAAAGCTCTCTGCCCACCCCAGCTCCATGTCTACTTTTTTTCTTTGCTTATTTGTTCTTCCCAGCATTGCCAAAAGTTTGTGGTGTCCTGGGAGGTCAGAATAAACTGCTTGGGAGTCTGGATCATGTTTCCATGCTGAGAACTAGCCATCCCTAGTAAAATATATCATAATACAAAGAACATCATGGAAACATTACGCTATGGCTCCAGCCATATGAACAATGAAGACACTGCACTGTTCCCTACATGTAGTGGCTGCTTACGACTTATGCTCTATGTGATCTCTCTGCCTTAGTCCTTCAGCCTCAGTCCTCTTCACCTGCAGCTTGTGAGAGCACTGAAGCAAAGAAGTGCATCCTAAAGATTCAAATGACTTCTCCTTTCATCACACACATTCTTATTCCCAAGGTTGATTTTCTTCTTAATATAACTAAGAATATACTCTTCATTTTCCATAGGAAGTGAAGCAGGCAGTGTGTATGTGGCGTACATATCATATATGTTCTCAGCAAATTATTTCTCTCCCTGATACAGGCAGAAAGAGTTGCACCCATCTACCAGACTACCTCACATTTAAGTTTGCCATCATCACAGTTGGTATACAGTTTTCCCTCCAGCCCTTCTCCCGTTGGCTTTAAATGTTTCTTCTTCAGGTTTGACCTGAAAAACTAGCAGCACAGGTAGTAAATCTTCAAGCAAACATTGATTGCTGCACCTGTTCGTTGAAAGTTTCTTTTGGGAATGAAGTTTTTCTTCCTGGTACCTCAGACTTTGTTTTATTTTGTAGGACTAATGTCTCAGGTTTTACCACATGAGCTGCTTTATTGACAATGTGAACACATTTCACATAGTCAGCTTTCCAGCTATGGCAACCTTCCACTCTTGAGACTCAACATCCCAGAACCATCCTACTTCCTGCTAAGGCACTTTCAAGTGTTCCAAAGTGCTTTGTATGGATTTTTTAGTTGTCATCCTTACAGAAGCCTGTAAGGTATGTTCGTATTATCATCCCCCACTCCCCATATTTCAGATCAGAGAATGAAGCTGAGGGTGGCTTGTGTACCGCCACCTACTGGGTTTGTGGCAGAGGCAAGATTTGAAATGGAGGCTTCCTTGTCATAGCCGTAAACATTTCCCTTTTTTAAAGGGAAATTCCCTTATTCCAAATAGGATTCCTTGCAAGAAAAGGGAAAAGTTGACAGCTATGTTCCTGGTTCCTCTTGCAGTCTTTTTAGCTGTTCCCGAGACTTGGTTGTTTTGTAGATGCTTAAACATAGGGGAAACATAGGATGTGAGGCAAGACATCATGACAGCAAGCAGGACCTAGATAGGGCCACACTCAATACCCCTCATTGAATAGCTGCCAGGATCAGTGGCAAATCCATGTTTACAGCAACATCTAGGTCCACTCTATAAGTATGTATGGGGGGAATGGAGAAACTGTGCTTGTGGATACCTCACTGTATCCTTTATAGGAAGCTTGGTACTAGTTTCCTTTTTCAATAAGAAAGAAAGAAAAATAAACACATTTATTCAAAAGTTACAATACACCTTTGTCCACTGCCATAATATCACAGAATGATCATTCCAAACCTCAGTTCCACATCACTGTCATGTTGATTCACTGAACACCTTCAACAGAACCCAACTACCAATCTGGTTTACTAGACATTTTCAATCAATATATCTCCTCCACAGACACATCTGTGATGATGCTGGCATTAAAACATCCCATTCTTCTTCAATAAAAGAAAAGAAAAAAAGGAGACCAAATCGTGTCAAAGGTATCTTTTTTGAGATTCCTTTGATTAGTCACTGATGGGATGTGAGACTTTCTGATGGATCATAACACTTGGAGCATTGCTCTAAGTCTCTATCAGTACTTGTTTATTTACTTGGGTTTCTTTCAACTACTGCTTGATACATTTTCTTTTTAATTCAGTTTGCCCATGGCTTATATAAATATTCCTTGAAGGGGCTTTCACTTAGTTGGCATCAAAGGGTTATGGGATTTGCTTGTCAATGTTTTCATTTCCTGGGGGTCTCTCCCTCCCCAACCTTTCTCTATAAGTATATATATATATATATATATATATATATATATATATATATATGGCTATACCTTCAGACTATATGTTCTGAGGTCCTTCCCCACCATTTATTCAACTTCCCTACATGGGCAAATCTCATTACTCATTTCGTTTATTTCCCCCCATTTTCTTTAGAAACTCATTTTGCTGACAATTACCTCAAACCTCTAAGGCAAAACAAGCTATAACATGTGGAACATGTTAAGAAGGTCTGTTAGGCCTAGAATAGAGGTGCTGTGGCTGGGGGGAAATAGTTCATTTGAGCAGATTTACTCATTTCCTGCAATTTACTTTTCAAGTGCTGCTTTTATATATTTGGGAGAACTTTTTAATAACAACTTCTGAACTATGGGAAAAAAGTAATTCTCTTTACAAAGGATTTTTAAATCTCTTGTTTGCCTGTACTTGGATGAGTGTGATACATGATGATTGTTAGCTTTTTCTATCTGTGTGTGGACCAATATCTATAATCTCCATATTTTATCCACATGCATCACTGGTGGTGAGGACAGGGTGCTGCGCTGAAGGGGCCCAAAATTGAGAAGATCTGTAATTGAGAAGATCAATTTGGAGGTGCAAAATCTGGCCTCTCACAGGACGCCATCTTATGAAAGATTACCAAAGTCTGTTCCTTTTCATATGCGAGCAAGAAGTAAATGATAGCAAATAGTCCTAAAGTTCAGAGGTGAGTTCTCTTTCTTATGTGGCTGAAATGGCATTGTCCACCCACATGAGGCAGGTTTCAGCAGGCTTTGAGGAACCACAAGGGTTTCAGAAGTACAGACTATCCAAATTTGATCACTGTGCCATGCAAGAGAGGGCCTCCTGCAGATGCCATCTTTTCAGGAGGGCCATTCTTTAAAATTTAGAAACTGGGCCTTCCGTGTGGTGGCACCTAATTTTGGGAATTACCTCCCATTACAAATCAGACAGGCACTGTATCCATTGTAACTTTATGACAGTTTGACTGGGCCAGATGGGCAGGGGTATAAATAATACAATTATTATTATTATTAACTTGTGCTGGCTTGCTTTACACTAGCTTCTTGTGTGTAGGGTTGTTCCCCTGGAGGAAACAAATTATTCCCAACTAAATCATAACAACCCACTTTCTAGCAATAGATATCTTAATAAGGCATCTGCTGCATCCTCTAATGATAACAGCCTTGAGTGTAGACACTGCAGGTAAAGCTGTAAATACCTTATACAAGTCAGTATTTCTTCCTTCAGGCACTATTTCCATCAGCATACAGTCAACCTTGAAGGAACTCAAAAGATTAGGCAATGAACTCAGCACACATATATGGCAGAGTGGGCAATACCAAGTTGGTTCAGTTAATACATTTATACAGACTGTCATGTGTGCAATTATTGCCCCCATACAACTTAGGCTTCAATCTCATACAATGTTTGGGATGTTATTGAACCTCTTTCAGTGAAGATTTGTATTTTGCGATGCAACATTCTCCTTCTCATTTTTCTTTTCCCTCTCAAATACTTCCCCTGTCTCATATTGAAAGCTTCTTTTTAATTTCTGCCATTCTAGTCTTGGCTCCATGTTAAAAAGGAAAAAAAAGTATGGTGTAGCATAATAATAATAATAATAATAATAATAATAATAATAATAATAATAATTTTTTATTTATACCCCACCCTCCCCAGCCAAGGCCGGGCTCAGAGCGGCTTACAAGCAATAATAAAAACAAGATGAATGATTACAACTTAAAAACAAAAATAAAATACAACATTAAAATAATGGAACATTAAAATATTAAAATGTAGCATCATCGCAGGAGGAGAAGGAAAAGAAAAAAGAAAGAGAGGGAGGGAGGGAATCAAATTGGCTCCAAGCCAAAGGCCAGGCGGAACAACTCTGTCTTACAGGCCCTGTGGAAAGAAATCAGATCCTGCAGGGCCCTGGTCTCATGAGGCAGAGCGTTCCACCAGGCCGGAGCCAGAGTTGAAAAGACCCTAGCTCTGGTTGAGGCCAATCTAACTTCCTTAGGGCCTGGGACCACTAGGGTGTTGTTATTTATGGACCTTGAGGCTCTCTGTGGGGCATACCAGGAGAGGCGGTCCCGTAGGTATGAGGGTCCTAGGCCGTGAAGGGCTTTAAAGGTCAAAAGCAGCACCTTAAATCTGACCCTGTACTCCACCGGGAGCCAGTGTAGCTTGAAAAGCACTGGGTGAATATGCTCCCATGGCAGAGACCCCGTGAGGAGCCTCACTGCAGCATTCTGTACCCGCTGGAGTTTCTGGGACAGCTTCAAGGGCAGCCCCGCGTAGAGCGAATTACAGTAGTCAAGCCTGGAGATGACCGTCGCATGGATCACTGTGGCCAGGTCGGGGCAGGAAAGGCAAGGGACCAACTGCTTGATGCGGCGAAGGTGGAAAAATGTTGCCTTGGCTGTTGCTGTAACTTGCAACTCCATGGAAAGGGAGGTGTCAAGAATTACACCCAAACTCTTAACGGAAGGCAATGGCACCAATTGGGCCCCCGCAAGAGAAGGGAGTTGGTCCCTCATCCCTATGCCATCCCGACCTAGCCATAGGACCTCTGTCTTCGAAGGATTTAGTTTCAATTGGCTCCCACAAAACCATCCAGCCACAGCTTCCAAGCATCTGGTCAGTGGGTTCGGGGCGGGGTCGGTGTGGCCACCCATCAGCAGATAGAGCTGAGTGTCATCAGCATATTGGTGACAGCCCAGCCCAAAGCTCCAGATAATCTGGGCAAGGGGGCGCATAAAGATGTTAAAAAGCATTGGGGAGAGAATTGCGCCCTGCAGCACTCCACACACCAAGGAGTGGCGCGACGGCATTTCCCTCCCTAGTGCCACCCTCTGTCCCCGACCAGAGATAAAAGAGCACAGCCAGTTATGGGCTATGCCCTGTATCCCCACGTCTGCGAGGCGGTGGTCCAGAAGATCATGATCGACCATGTCAAAGGCTGCTGACAAATCTAAAAGGATCAGCAGTCCTGACCCGCCTCGATCCAGTTGTCTACGGAGATCATCTGTTAGGGCAACCAGAGCCGTCTCCGTCCCAAAACCAGGACGGAAACCGGACTGAAATGGATCTAATGCTGATGTTTCCTCCAGAAACCTTCCAAGCTGTTCAGCAACTGCTCTCTCAATTACCTTACCCAGGTATGGAAGATTTGAAACTGGGCGGTAATTGGATAGGTCTAAGGGATCTAATGAAGTTTTCTTTAAGAGTGGATACACCACTGCTTCCTTCAGTTCCCCTGGGAATGTCCCCGTGTCAAGGGACAAATTGATAATTTCAACCAGGGGGTTCCGCGCAACATCTGGACACTCCCTAATCAGCCAAGACAGGCACGGATCAAGGAGGTAGGTGGTGGGTCTACCAACTTGGAGGAATCTATCCACATCAGTAGGGAGTATCCGATCGAAATGCTCCAACACTGGAACTGAAGTCAGTTGAGGGGCCTCCAGTTCAGTCACTGTATCTAAATTGGCAGGGAGGTCACGGCGGAGCAACAGGACTTTCTCCGCAAAAAAGCTCGCAAATGCCTCACAGCTGTGGGTCAAATTTGTGCTTAAATTTGGTTGTCCTCCTAAGGACGTTATTGACCTAATTATTCTAAAAAGTTGTGCCGGGCGAGAGCTAGCGGATGCAATGGAAGCTGCAAAGTAAGATTTCTTAGCAGCTTTCATAGCCATCTCATAGGCTTTCATAAGCGTCCTATAAGATGTTCTTGAGGCTCCATCACGAGTCCGTCGCCATACTCGCTCTAGCCGTCTGAGATCCCGCTTCATTTTCCAGAGCTCCTCATTATAAGATCAATGTCTTCTGTGCCGCGGATTTATTTGTTTGGATGCTTTCCCTAATGCCCATCACCAGGGATGGCCCATCCCATTTCACTGCATGAGGCAAAATGGGAAGGTGCCAACCCAATCCCGCCCCATTGCCGCCCCTCCACCAAAGCCTTGTTTACCAAGATGACATGATGGTTTGTGGTGAGATCTTGTGATCTTGCCTGAAGCTACCAGTGCTTCTCTTCACTTCACTGATGGTGGTGGCAACTGCCTCAGTTCATCTCGTGAGCAGGCGTGTCCTGCCCATCACAACAGGCTCCTCATCTCCCCATTTATCTATCTGGCTCATACCACTTGTTATTTCATTCAACAAAAGGCAAGAGCCAGCGTGGTGTAGTGGTTAAAAGTGGTGGACTCATAATCTGGTGAACTGGGATCACTTCCCCCCTCCTCCACATACAGCTGCTGGGTGACCTTGGGCTAGTCACACTTCTCTGAAGTCTCTCAGCCTCACTCACCTCACAGAGTGTTTGTTGTGGGGGAGGAGGGAAAATGAGTTTGTTAGCCACTTTGAGACTCTTTAAGGGGAGTGAAAGATGGAATATCAAGTCCAAACTCCTCCTCCTCTTCTTCCTTCCTTCCATATCCAGCCATCTTCATCCAAATGTCACGGTCCAGGTTACAGGCAGTTGGAGTCCTGGCTTGGTACGTCGGGACCAGGGTAGAGGTTGGGAAGCAGGAATCAGCAGCCTAGGGTCAGCAGTCCAGGGGTCAGGAAGCCAAGAGGCCAAGAGTCAGGAAGCCAAGAGTCTGAGGGTCAGGATACCAGGAGCCAGGAAGCCGAAGCACAGCTAGGTGGGTAGCATGTTGCTGTGACAAAGAGCCAGAGGGAAATGCTGGTCTTATATACCCCTCCCAGCCCTTGCCAACAGGTGCTATGAGTCTTCTGTCAAGCCTCACCTGTGCTGCCACGCCTTGCCCTTCCAGGCCAAACTCAGGAAGGCCCCAGTCCTGCGAGGCCCCACCAGTCACAGGGCCCAGCTCCTGTACACACTCCTGACACCAATGCCATGAGTGGGAGATGTGTAGCTGGAATATGGGAGTCACATACACGTCTCCTGCTAAAAGTAATGTACTGATATATCCAAGGGGCAGCCTGGAGGTTGTGAAATGATGTCAATCCCTGCTCATACATTTAGCTTCACACTTAAATCAGTCCTTCAGCTGTTACACATGCAATGAGAGCGTACAGTGCGGTGCTTGTCCAGACCATAGATATCTAGTGCGTAAGCAAGCTCACACTGCAAGCACAAGTGAGCTGATTCAATTTAAATGAGATGCCAGTTACGTGGAACACTGCATGCATACTCTGTCTTCATGCATTGCACCACATTTAAATCACAAGCAATGCTGTTGTGATGATAGCTGAGTACAAGAGAACCCTCATAACTGGCTTTTATATATGTTGTCGGACAGATAAATGTCTACATTATTTAAGCACTTCAAAGAAGCATTTGCTAATTCACTAGGCTGAATGATTTTTTATGGTGGAGTTTACAAGCCAACATCCAACAAAATGTTTTCCCAAAGGAAAAACAGAAAATCCTAATGAAACATTCAAAGCTTTTCTTTCTTGTGTCTACATGCTAGAATTTGTGTTAGGGCTTCATCCTATTATCAAAGCCTGTTCAAGCCTGTAGTATAAAGAGAGCTCTGCCTTTCCTCTCTCATTTCCTTTCTTTTTGAAACAGATCTACGTCGGAGCATGACAGGCTTCTTTTCAAAGATATACATTTTCTTGGGAAATTGATGCAAAGTGGATCACAAAATATATGCTTGAAATTTTAGATGGGGGGAGGGAGTAAATACTCCAACGTGCTGCTTTTGTCCAATTCATAGTTCAGAAACTTGCCCCCCCCCATTATGATGCTGAAAGCTCACATCAAAACATGGCTTAATAGAATAGCTCTCCTAATTGTGCAGGAGATGAGCTTCAATGGTTTGACACATCACAAATTCCCATAAAGCACGAAAATCCATTCATTTGTCTACAGAGGCTACCAATCTGTCAGAATAACCCTTTTGACATAAAGTAGGCCAGGATGGTGTGGTGGCTATTATCAGGACCATAAAGGCCAACTAGGAAAGAAAGAAAGAAAGAAAGAAAGAAAGAAAGAAAGAAAGAAAGAAAGAAAGGAAGGAAGGAAGGAAGGAAGGAAGGAAGGAAGGAAGAAAGGATTTAACAATGTTGAGATTTAATTTTCATACTAACTACAGGAATGTCACCAACACAGGAGAAATAGGCAACCATTATTGGAAGTAAAAAGGATTGTGTCTATACACCAGCTGTGGGGAACCTCTAGCCTTATGAACTAATTAGGCTAGCCAGGCCTTCTCATTTGCCCCCCCCCATGACCACCCTAACCTGTCGTACAGGTGACATCAGGTGTGCAGCAGATAAAGACATGGTTACATGTGCAAAGCACTGTGTGAAGCACCATGCAAGTTGCTCTGCAAACCTTGACAACCCGTTGATCATCAGGACATGCATAACTCTGTGCATGGTTCTTTGCAACCCCAACAATCACCAGATCATAGGGACTCTTGTGCTGTACCCTGCCCTTTGCAAGTCTCGACGATCAGCTGACTGCCAGGGCATGCAAAGTGCAACGCTTTTAACCGCATGGCTTGTTTCAAACCATGCATGCAAAAGTAGGCCATCATTGAAGTATCAGGTGGTTGATAGATGGGCAGCCTCACCCACCTGCCAGACCTGGCTCAAAGACAATGGAAGAGAGAAAGGTAATAGCCTCATGTGTCTTCAGAGAGTACTCTGGAACAAGGTAATGAAGTGGCCAAATAGGTCTGTTACAAATACTCTCTACAGGAACCATTGATGCACCTGGAACATTTCCAATATCATCTTAGAATGCAGAGATATTTCTTAGCAATGGAGAAATGCAGAAAGGGTTCCCTGAAAGCAGATCAGAAAGCCACTGATCTGTGCTCTCAGTTGCCACTATGCCACATCTGTGGTAGAGAAATTTATATTATAAAATATCCTCTTTCCTCATCTTCACATCCTTTTTTTTTTTTTTTTTGTATTTTTAAGTATGCCCTGGTGCATTTCCGTCAAGCGTTTTTCAGCCAGATCCACACTTGGGCAAATCAGAATGTGATTGTGTTAAACGGCTCTAACTTCTCATATTTTATGACTCCAAAGAAACTTTTAACGGATTTGGGCATAATAATAAGCTTTGCACATATGTTACTTCTTGAATGAATAACTGGGGGAGGAATTGTTTTTCAAGATCTTGGGGTGCTGCCACCTTTACTTTACTTGAATCACTGGATCAAGGCATTCTTTGAAATGTTGCGTTCTGTGAAACTGACGGCTAATGTTTTAGCTAATGCAGATCTGAACCATGCAATAATAATAAAGTCTAATGAATAATGACTTAGCAGCAATATTGCCAGGAATTCAAGAACAAAAGCTTCACATTTAAGCATTTCATTTGTGCAAAAATAAAATACTCTGATGTAGAAAGCCCCATTTCCTTATTATCAATTTTGTGTAAAGAAACAGCTATCTGAAACAAATTTTATCTTGGAGATCAAAATATTAACTTAGCATATATCTTTTATCAAAACTGTGCCCTGTGTTTTGAAATGCACAATTTATATGAATAAAAAAGGAGTCTCTCCTTCCGTCCCCTTTACCACAGTCACTAATTTTCTATTTAAATTTCTATGCTAAGCAGTTAGTACAGAATACAGGTGTAGCTTAAACTACTAAATAATGCAGAAGCAAATAATCGCTCTTTAAAAAGCAAAATTAAAAATGGACCCCACATTAAAAAAACACACATATCAGCACTGTTGGAATTAGCAGTTAAGTGAGAATACATGTTCTCATTGTACTTAAAATTAGATTTCTGGGCCTGAAAAAACACAGAAATAAGTTAAGTACTTATTAAGGGTACTTATTATATTTTATGTAGATGTTTGAACAAAAGCAGTTTCCATGAGGATGATGTAGAGAAGAATTAAGGGAGGAAGGGAGGGAGGAAGAAATGGTTTGGTTTGGTTTTGCATGAATGGAAAACAGAGAAGAAACATGATACGTGTGTCCCCTCTCCCCCATTCCATGTTAGTGGATAGATATGAGGCAACCTACAGCTTGTCAGCATTTCCATGTTTCTCCATAAGATTTAGTTTGGCTTTCACTATTTCAAGGAAATGTCATTCTTTCTTTCCCCACCAAATAAAATGAACTCGCACATTTCATTACTTTGTCCTAAAAAGTCAGCATCCATACCTGCTCATTACTATTACTTGTTATCAGCGAAGAAATATTATACCTTCTACTCACATCACAAGGCAATCAGCTCCCCAGGGGAACTTTCAAACTCAGCAAAACTTACAGTAAATAAGCAATTGTGATAAAGGTAATAAGGATTTGCTTCATCTTTCCTTCCCAACAGAATTTCAGATTAATGTTGCACTTATCTCTAAATCTGCAGGTGAAGATTTATTTATCGGGGAAGAAAGACTGTCGTGAACAAACTAATGTGGATGAACCACAACTATTAATCTTCTTAATGTGAGATGAAATCCTCAAATCTTTGCACAGGGCAACTTTTTGTTGTATTCAGTAAAAGGTCTACTTTGGATAGAGTGCTGCAAAATGTGTGATCCATTTCTTCACAATATTTATTTGAAAAGGTCCCTATCTGGACAGTGGTCGGAACATACCATATTTTTCCATGTATAGGACAATGTTTTTTGCTTTTAAAAAACTAGGTAAAAATTGGGGGTCATCTTATACACTGAAAAATAAAGTAAGTGTTTCTCCCTCTACCTCGCAGCCGAGAGAGGGCAGGTGAGCGACTGGTGGCAGTGACTCCCTGCCCCCAAGAAAAGCTAAACAACTCAAGGGTGCCCCCCAAACCTCAGCAGCTCAAGGGTGATCCCCCCCAAAAAAATATTGATTTCTTAATTTTGGGTTTAAAAAATAGGAGTCATCTTATACATGGGGGCATCTTTTACATGGAAAAATTCAGTAAATGTATATATATGATTAGACATATACATACACCTCTCTATAAAATAATTAGAATGTAATCGTGCAGCCCCCATTGGAGGATTTGTAGTGCCTCATCACTACATGGATTTGTAGTGATAATCCATTTTGCATTACTTTCTATGGGAAAGCACGCCTTGGCTTTGGAACACTTTGGTTTTGGAACGGACTTCAGGAACGGAACAGATTAAGTTTGAGAACCAAGGTACCACTGTAGTTGTCATTTGTGGAAGATGTTGTTGTTGTTGTTGTGATCATCATCATCATCAACAACAACAACAAAATAGAAAAACTGCTGTTGTTATTGCAGTTTCTTAATCATTTGAGAAAGATAGTCAAAGATTATAAGATGACCTTAGATGGCAATGTCATTACACTCAGCATGTGATCTTTGATGAGCTAGAACCATACAGTGAGTAAGAAACATGTTGCAAATATCC